>NC_030828.1:9007048-9317048 GCF_001704415.2 Capra hircus
TCTTCAGGGGATCTTCCTGACCCAGGGATCAAACCCAGATCTCCTATATCAGAGGCAGATTCTTTTTTGTCTGAACCACCAGGGAAGCCCTAGTTTACACAGAATTGGAAAACTGATGACCTCTTCCACTAAAGGTTGGGAAAACCTTCCCATGGCTCAAAGTATCTTCAGTGCTCTACCTTCTCTGTGAGCTCTGGCACATGAATGTTCCTTAGAAATCCACACTAGATGGATTTTCTGCCTTGACAACATGGTCAGCCATGAAAGTTTGTATTTTAAAAGAGTATTTTCTAAGATAAGAAATAGGAAAGAGTTGAGTCTGGGAAGAAGTCACTGGAGAGGTCATCTCTGAAGCTTTTACTTGTTTGTTCATTATTTCTGGCATAGGAAGAACTATTGGCTTCTTTAGCTTTTCAAGGAATAAGTCCAAACCATCAGAGCTGGACAACCAGGCAGCTCTCTCCACTGACCAATATATTCATATTAAAAAATGACTGCTGAACAACAAATCCTTGGCTGGGGGGTTCACATAATTAGGTAAGTTGAAGTTTCTAACTGAAGATGATTCCAACAGGACTTAGAAGGAAAATGAAGGACAGAGAAGTCATTTAGTCTATGTTTACAATAAAAGAAAAGAAAATTTGAGAGACAAAGCCTTTGATATTAGAGGTAATAATATAAAAAATACAGCTAATCCGGATGAAAAGCACTGGTTGAAGATGGGTGATATTAAATGAGGATACAAAATAAGAAAAACAGAAGAACAGAGTCAACATAGCAGAAAATAGTAATGTAACTACAAATTTTGAAAACTTTCACAGAAAAAGAGCACAAAAACTTTATTTGTTAAGCCCTTTCTATGCACATCATAGGAAAATATCCTTGACTGGTTTTGTAAGAAGTAAAATCAGTGGTGGGACTGTTCTAAGGTTTTTAAATTCAGTGACTCAAAAGTGTTCTCAAAGACCCAAACTCTTTCTGTATTTTTCCTGTATCATCTATTCATAAATATTCAAAATAGTAATATAACTCATTACAGAACTTGAATTTTTATCATCAGTTGAAGAGACAGAACAATTTTAAACACACTAACCAACTTCGAAGATACAACTTTGAAGATACTGCTAGAAACATTATGACAAAAATTAAAAATAATAAAATCATATTTCAGAATATTTACTTTATAAAAAACTGCCAATAGCATAGTGTGGGACCCCAACTGGATATAAGTAAGAAACTCTTTAAAACAAATGATTAAGTACCAAGAATAATTATTTTGCTCATGTTTTTAATATTCTCTCAATCAATAATTATATCCATATAAATTAATGTTATTTTCACTTTGAGAAATAATTTTATTCTTGAAAACTTATTAATTTTTTTGGTGCATACTTGCTTTACACGTTGTTTTAGTTTCTTTTATACAGAAAAGTGAATCAGTTATACATATATCCCCTCTTGTTTAGATGAAAATGTTTTTTGAATAGAAGGTTTTTATGTGTCTACTCATATAACAAACAATTTTTGTGTATCAATAAATACATATTTTGAAAATTATGTTTTAATTACATTTAAGACCCATGAAATCTCTGGTTGCTGCTGACTTTTCAGTACAAGGAACAAGGCAACAGTTAAATGTGAATGGAGGAGGAAATAGAGGTTTCAGGAAAGAATAGTATGAAATAATAGCATCAGGTTTTGCTATTTTTTTTGTCTGGTCCATAAGTCAGCAACTGAAGTACCTGAGAGCCTCATCAGAAACCAGAATTTCAGTCTTCTCTTTCAGCCATACCGAACTAGAACCTGCATTTTAACAATATGCCAAGTGATTCATATCCACCAAAATAATGAGAAGCACTGGATTTGGACTGGAAATGAATACACGGGAAAAGTATAGTACAGTATCAACTATAATGTTATAACAGATTCAACCAGCTTAGTTGAATGTTTCTCCAATGGATAAAGATGTGCAGGTATGCCTGAAAAAAAATATATGGACTTAATTATGAAGGGGTATTTCCACTCAGCAAGTTGAAACAAGAGAGACACAGAAAAATTGATTAATGGAAGAGAGTTATTATAATGATACACCATGGAATTGAACACATATGGTCTGGAGAGCGAAGGCATGAGAGAGAAGAAATAGTCAAAGGGAAGCAGGTCAATGGATTGTGATGCTCAGCAGGCGGAAGGACGGCTGGAGTTGGGGAACTAAGAGTAAACTGGCAAATGGGGAATGTTGATCAGAGGGGCTGTTCACAGTGGAAATAGTGGGTAAGTTATAAATATTGGTAATGGAAAGATCTAAGCCATTTAGCCTTTGGCTCTGGGAGTAAGTAACTGGTTCAGGGTGGAGAGTAAGACTTACTGATAAAAGAAAAGGTCAAGGGAATGAGAAGCAAGAGTGTAGACAGATCATCTATGTGGATAATGAAATCAGAAAGAAGTTTCATAATGGTGTTAAAGAGAAGGACAACAGCCAGCAAGAAAAACCTCAAAGGAGCAATTGAGGGAACCAGAACTCTATAGAAGACTGCAAACAAGAGGTCAGTCAGTTGAGTCGCTCACTTATGTCTGACGCTTTGAAACCCCATAGACTGCAGCATGCCAGGCTTCCCTGTCCATCACCAACTCCCAGAGTTTACTGAAACTCATGTCCATCGAGTTGGTGATGGCCATCCAACCATCTCATCTTCTGTCGTCCCCTTCTCCTCCCATCTTCGCTTTCCCAGCATCAGGGTCTTTTCCAGTGAGCCCGTTCTTCACATCAGGTGGCCAAAGTGTTAGAGTTTCAGCTTTAGCATCAGTCCTTCCAATGAACACCCAGGACTGATCTTTAGGATGGACTGGTTGAATCTCCTTGCAGTCCAAGGGATTCTCAAGAGTCTTCTCCAACACCACAGTTCAAAAGTATCAGTTCTTTGATGCTCAGCTTTCTTTAGAGTCCAACTCTCACATCCATACATGACTACTGGAAAAACCATAGCTTTGACTAGATGGACCTTTGTTGGCAAAGTAATGTCTCTGCTTTTTAATATGCTGTCTAGGTTGGCCATAGCTTTTCTTCCAAGGAGCAAGCATCTTTTAATTTCATGGCTGCAGTCACCATCTGTAGTGACTTTGGAGCCCCCCAAAATAAAGTCTGTCACTGTTTCCACTGTTTCCCCATCTATTTGTCATGAAGTGATGGAACAGGATGCCCCATCTTAGTTTTCTGAATGTTGAATTTTAAGCCAACTTTTTCACTCTCCTTTTTCACTTCTATCAACAGGCTCTTTAGTTCTTCACTTTCTGCCATAAGGGTGGTGTCATTTGCATATCTGAGGTTATTGATATTTCTCCCGGCAATCTTGACTCCAGCTTGTGCTTCATCCAGCCCGGCATTTCGCATGATGTACTCTGCATATAAGTTAAATAGGCAGGGTGACAATATATACCCTTGACGTACTCCTTTCCCAATTTGGAACCAGTCTGTTGTTCCATGTCCAGTTCTAACTGTTGCTTCTTGACCTGCGTACAGGTTTATCAGGAGGCAGGTCGAGTGGTCTGGTCTTCCCATTCTCTTTAAGAATTTTCTACAGTTTGTTGTGATCCACACAGTCAAAGGCTTTGGTGTAGTCAATAAAGCAGAAGTTGATGTTTTTCTGGAACTCTCTTGTTTTTGTGATGATCCAACGGATGTTGGCAATTTGATCTCTGGTTCATCTGCCTTTTCTAAATCTAGCTTAAACATCTGGAATTTCACAGTTCATGTACTGTTGAAGCCTGGATTGGAGAATTTTGAGCAGTACTTTGCTAGTGTGTGAGATGAGTGCAATTGTGTGGTAGTTTGAACATTCTTTGGCATTGCCTTTCTTTGGGATTAGAATGAAAACTGACCTTTTCCTGTCAGTTACAAGAGGTAACTGGGTGGTATAAAACAAGAGGTAGTGGGTGGTATAATTTGATAAATTAAGATTCATACTGGGTAAATGGGAGGGAGGTGGTGGAAAAGAGCAATGTCGAGCAAGAAAGACATCTAGCCCACCTCCAGACCACATTATTAAGGGTGATAAATGGAATACAGATTGCCATATCAGTAAACAAATGTCACCATCATCAGCAATTGCAGCCACAATTGCAGCCACAGCTGATGGTGAACTGGTGAGCCCTGAGGGAACTCAGGGAGGAAAGAAAACCTGCCATCCAGCAGCCATCAAATTGCAGCTACTACCCTTGCGGAGCTCAGAGGAAACTCAGGATGTGAAAACACAGCATACTGGCCCCAGATAACTGAGGTGCCAATCAAATGAATGATTTCAGTGAGCCTAGACTGTTGCGTCTTCCCATACATAGAAAACAGCTAAATTCCTTGAGGTTTCTAGTTTTCTATAGGTGATAACAATTTTTTTTGTTCCTACTTCCTGCCATTTGTTTCAAAATTCCTATGTAACCTGGGTCCTCTCTCCCTTGCCTCCTTGGAGCAGTTGTCTCAGGTTTTCTTGAGATGCAGCCTCCCGGCATTGAAATCCTAAAAATTCCCACTGAATAAAACATAACTCTCAACTTTTAGGTTGTAGATAAATTTTTTAGTGGGCAAAGGTATGTGGAAGAGAGGAGATCTACCCTTTAAGTCAGTGGAGATGGGCAGACAAAAAGAAACAGCAGTCATCCAGCAAAATGGGAGTAGACAAATAGCCTTGAATGAGTCAAGGAAAATAATGGGGGAAGCTGTAGGATGCTTTAGAAAGTGCGTTAGATCAGGAGTATCTTTTCAGGAGACACAGTTCTGGGGGCCTCTTTTTGTTCCTGCCCATCACACTGTGGGAGCTGAGTAAGGGAGTCTCATTCGGACACACAAATCTCTAAGGATTCTACTCTCTCTCCCTTTCAATTAAACATAAAAAAATTGGAACCTGCCCTAATATGTGTATAACTGTTCATACTCAACAGAAATGGTGAATTTTTAGAAGCTGAAAACACCCATGTAAACAGCGCCCACATCAAGGATCAGTGCATCACCAACCCACTTTGTATTACCTTTTGAGTCACCTTCAGGCTACTACATAACCACTACCCTGCTTCTCATACTACAGACAAGTTTTTTGGTGTTCCCTTTGGACATCTGTTGATGGAGGCGAGAGGTAAGGAAAAGATGGTCTTATCACAAGTTGGCAGTGCTTGGTGGTCCCTTTTGATTTATTGATTGTTAGCATAAATGCCTTGGAAGGGGCAGATTTAGCTGTAAAGCCTGAATCCTCTGGAAAATTGATGGCTTCTTCCCTGTACTCTTACAGCATTTTGTGCCCACCTCAATATTTAGTACAGTATGTTTAGTACAATGCAGTAATTATGTTTTTATCTCCTTGCTGCTTCCAAAGACATGAACACACACACATATGTGTGCATTCACCTGCGTACACACAGACACACACACACAGACACACACACACAATCCTTTAATTCTTTGACCCAGCAAGTCTTCTCAGTTGTTGTTGTTGTTGTTTTTCATTAAAAAACATGGTAAATGTTTAAAAGTATGTGTTGGTTATAAATAAATGTATATCTGTCATTTATATTAAAACCAAATAAAAAACAGAAATTTCCAGAAAATCTTGGCGTTTATGCCGATCCTTTCTTAGAACTTCATATATACTCATTGTAGAAAGTTTTCGGTCAATCATTTTGGAAAAGTCTTAAAAATGAGTTGATTTTAAATATTCTCATCACCAATTAAATTACTTCTATGAACCTATATTGTGAATTATATTATTGTGGGAATGATTTTTTTTTACAGTTAATCAGGACAAACTTTGATATCTCACCTGAAATACTTCAACAGGTGTCAAAAGTACTAATTAAGGGACTTCCGTGCACAGAGAACTACTTTATAAAGTTCTAGGAATAAAATGAGACCTAGAAAGCACAATTCCTACATCAACATTGTATTTGGGCAATATCCCACTGAAAGAGAAGCAAGGCAGTTAGTGCATAATATTTGCAGATGAAGGAACCAAGTCACAGGAAGATTCAATGGCTTCCCCATGACAATGTGAATTAGATCCAAAATACCTTTTATTCTAGTCCACATTTTACACTGCTTACAGATGTTCAAGGCCTGAATCTTCACTATCAGTGATTTGGTCCTTGGAGTAACTATCTGTCCTCTGTGAAAATAAAACCATCCTACTCTTAATATTAACATATATCTCTTAGTTTTAAGAAGTTGGTTTTGGTAGAGATATGGGAGAGAACTCATGCTGAAAGCACCAGAGTGGGACCCTTAGAGACTGGGAAAATAAATGTGAAGTGTCTACTGTCTTAAAGAAAAAGACTTCAGTCTTCATAGAACTCAAGTAAAGTTGATTCTTTGGTTTTGAAGAAAATCCCATCCATTCACTTCATGATGTTAAAAAGCAATACATAAATTGGTACTGTTGGAGTGGCCAACAATTTGGTGTCAATGTGCCTTTCTCCCAAATTCAATGATTTAGTCCATTTAGTTGATAATTAGTGAGGATCTACATGCCAGGCATTTACCTATATATGAGGGATACAGCAACGTGGAAAACAGGGTCCTTGCTCTCAAGAAATTCACATTCTAATGCAGAAGTTACTGTGCTTGAATAGCTAATTTTAGCTACTGTCAGTGATACATTTTGCCTCTTCAGTTCCAAGTTATGTGTCAGATACACCTCTATTTCCTCAACTTCAATCCTTTCCTATTGGAGTATAAGTTAAGTTAAGTCGCTTAGTCGTGTCCGAATCTTTGCGACCCCACAGACTGTAGCCTACCAGGCTCTTCCGTCCATGGGATTCTCCAGGCAAGAGTACTGGAGTGGGTTGCCATTTCCTTCTCCAGGGGATCTTCCTGACCCAGGGATCGAACCCAGATCTCCCATATTAGAGGCAGCCGCTTTAACCTCTGAGCCACCAGGGAAGCCCCTATTGGAGTATAGTTGATTTAAAAGGTTGTGGTAATTTCTGCTGCTACTGCTAAGTCACTTCAGTCATGTCTGACTCTATGTGACCCCATAGACGGCAGCCCACCAGGCTCCCTCGTCCCTGGGATTCTCCAGGCAAGAACACTGGAGTGGGTTGCCATTTCCTTCCCCAGTGCATGAAAGTAAAAAGTGAAAGTGAAGTCGCTCAGTTGTGTCCGACTCTTCATGACCCCATGGACTGCAGCCCACCAGGCTCCTCCGTCCATGGGATTTTCCAGGCAAGAGTACTGGAGTGGGGTGCCATTGCCTTCTCCGTGGTAATTTCAACTGTACATCAAAGTGATTTAGTTATATGTATATCTTGCCTGGAGCATCCCATGGACAAAGTAGCCTGGTGGGCTATAGTCCATAGGGTCACAAAGAGTTGGACATGACTGAAGTGACTTAGCATGTATGCATATATATATATATGTATATATATTAGTTTAATATATTTATTAAATGTATAATAGTGTATATATTTTTATATTCTTTCCCATTATGGTTTATCACAGGATATTGAATACAGTTCCCTATGCTATACAGTAGGACTTTGTATCTTCACACCTGATAGTCCACATTTCCAATGATGACAATATCCTCCATACTGTCACTCAAGTTGGACACCTAAGAACTATTCTTGGCTGTTCTCCCTGTCCCAGCACTCCCAGTGATCAGTCTTCCAGCCTCAGTGGCCCTCCTGCTCCTTCCATCTTCATCAGTCATCATTTCCTCCCACCTGGACCACTGTCACTTCCCCCAGGGAGGTGCCTTGGATCCTCAGCACTCTGACTTCAGCCATGCCCTTTGATGCTCATGGAGTGATCTTCCAAAATGTAAAATCTCCTCATGACAATCTTCTGAATAAAAGCTTTTCAAATAAAGTTCAAAATGTATGGACTTAGCCCACCTTCCCAGGCTGACCTTCCTCCAAATAAGCATGAATCACTGATACATTTGTTGATTCTCTATTTTTCAAACTCTGACACTATGCTTCTTGCTTTCTCTGCTTGCAGGAGTTTTCCCTCTGTCTTTGCAGGACTGTCTCCTTTTCATACACTGGGCATCTTTTCAAATAGCACCTCTTCAGGGGTGTCTGCTCTGGTCATCTTATGTTTTTTGGGACTTCCCTGGTGCTCCAGTGGCTAAGACCCTATGATCCCATTGCAGGGGGCCTGGGTTCGATCTGGTCAGGAAACTAGATGCCACATTCTACACCTAAATATCCCATATAATGCAACAAAAAGATTCCACTTGATGCAATGAAGACCGAAGATCTGGTGTGCCACTCCTAAGACCTAGCACAACTAAATAAACAAACGTTAATTTTTTTTCTACATATCTCTGTCTTGAAGCAGATAACACTCATTATTTTGAAAAATTATCACCATTTAAGATCACTTGAGGAATTGATGTGTTTAGGGATTATTTTCTCTCTCTATCTTCTATGTAAGTAAAAGAGTTAGTTGCTCAGTTGCGTCCAACTCTTTCCCAACCGCATGGATTCTAGCCCACCAGGCTCCTCTGTCCATGGGATTCTCTAGGCAGGAACACTGGAGTGAGTAGTCATTCCCTTCTCCAGCGGATTTTCCTGACCCAGGGATCAAACTCAGGTTTCCTTCATTGAAGGCAGATTCTTTAACCTCTGAGCCACTAGGGAAGCCTCCTATCCTCTGTATTAGAGAACAGATTCTGATGGCCCAGACCTGAAGTCAGTGCCTGGCACAGATGAGATTTTCAGGGATTACTTGCATAGGGGATAGTATTTTCTGTTCAGAATGTTCCTACCCATTTTGAGATTTTAAAACGATAAATTGTCCCCTTTTGTGTGATCCCTCAACCCTTTTATATATTTAAATAATTAAATCTATTTATGTTCTAATAATGCTTACATTACATGGCAATTATTGGCAGAGTAGGTTATAAATAATATGTTGCATCTTATACTGCATCCACCTTCTAAGGATGGTGAAAAGCTGCTGATTGCATCGTCCTAAAAAGTAAAGGAGAAAATGTTAGGAGTTGAAGGAAATATATATATATATATATGGTAGAGAAAATGAGGGAGGAAATTAAGTTGATAGCAAGTTGTGTTTATCAATGATGTGGCATAGACCTTTTCAGAACAACCTAGGAGTATAGTAAAATCTACTAATACAAAACCTCAGAGAAATGGAGGAGTTTGTCTTGGAAAATGTGCACTTTCTGGGAAAGTTTAGAAGTCATTGAAAAGGTTAATTTCAAAAATTACAGAGTTGAAGCAACTGGAGATCTTAGAGCAATCATATCTGGGTTAACTTGTTCATATAGTTCCATGCACACACATAACACAGATGAAATCATCTACATAATGCTGTGCATGTGGTAATAAAGATAACTATAAGCTATAAGGAGTCTCCCTGGTGGCTCAGAGGTTAAAGCGTCTGCCTGCAATGCGGGAGACCAAGGTTCGATCCCTGGGTCGGGAAGATTCCCCTGGAGAAGCAAATGGCAAACCACTCCAGTATTCTTGCCTGGAGAATCCCATGGATGGAGTACAGTGGGCTACAGTCCACGGGGTCACTAAGAGTCAGACAAGACTGAGCGACTTCACTTTCACTTTCACCTTCATAAGCTATAAAGACCATTCCACATACCCCTCACTCAATCTCTGAACAAGCACGTGAACACGGCAAATGTGATTAAGTTCATTTTGCAGAAAAAGACAATTTTCTCAGAAAACTCCACCATGGATCAACAAATTGGGGTTTTGTCCTTGTTCTTCCTTAATCATTGTCTAGGTACATCTTCTTTCTGGCCTTGAAATAGTCAGTTTCCACCATTCTTGTTATCACTTCCAAAGACATCAGAAAAAAATCTAGTGATTTTAACACACAATCTGCATTTTTTTTTTCCTTTACATGGGGATCATGGAGTTCTTTGAGAACGACATGGAATGTATGGACTCCTCACAGAATATTTCACATACACACATGAAACTAAATCTTCTAGGAATCCCTGGAAATCATACCGAGAACCTCTGTGAAGGCTCTGAATTATTCTAATATTCACATACAGGTTATCTTAAGTTCCTAACTGAATGCTACTAACAAAGGGTGAACTTCTGAAGAGCTTCTTCAGTTAACTCATAGAAGTCTTCATAAGCACTGACTTCTTTATTCTCTAGTTGTGTGGAATTTCTGAATTGCACCGAAGGCTTTAATTCAAGCTAAACTGTAGAAGGTTTAAGAACTACATTTGGCTCTGTGAGATGCAATGAGCAACCATTTTTTTTCAGGTTGTCAATAACATTCAAAAAGCCAAAACATTACTGCCCATTCCTTGGAATACCCTTGGGCTGGAAATGCACAGTGTTTTGCAGAGTATGTGTTTGTGCCTTGTGTATATGTTAATCCCTATTGTAAAAACATCCAGCTCAGTGTCTTATATGTGAACTTAGTAAAACAATAACAGCAATAAGAGACACTATGGTTTTAGAAAAGGCAGAAGAACCAGAGATCAAATTGCCAACATCCACTGGATCATCAAAAAAGCAAGAGAGTTCCAGAAAAACATCTATTTCTGCTTTATTGACTATGCCAAAGCCTTGACTGTGTGGATCACAATAAACTGTGGAAAATTCTGAAAGAGATGGGAATCCCAGACCACCTGACCTGCCTCTTGAGAAACCTGCATGCAGGTCAGGAAGCAACAGTTAGAACTGGACATGGAACAACAGACTGGTTCCAAATAGGAAAAGGAGTATGTCAAGGCTGTCTATTGTCACCCTGCTTATTTAACTTCTATGCAGAGTACATCATGAGAAACGCTGGGCTGGAAGAAGCACAGGCTGGAATCAAGATTGCCAGGAGAAACATCAATAACCTCAGATATGCAGATGACACCACCCCTATGGCAGAAAGTGAAGAGGAACTCAAAAGCCTCTTGATGAAAGTGAAAGAGGAGAGTGAGAAAGTTGGCTTAAAGCTCAACATTCAGAAAATGAAGATCATGGCATCTGGTCCCATCACTTCATGGGAAAAAGATGGGGAAACAGTGGAAACCATGGCTGGCTTAATTTTGGGGCTCCAAAATCACTGCAGATGGTGACTGCAGCCATGAAATTAAAAGACGCTTATTCCTTGGCAGGAAAGTTATGACTAACCTAGATAGCATATTAAAAAGCAGAGACATTACTTTGCCAACAAAGGTCAGTCTAGTCAAGGCTATGGTTTCATAGATAGTGAAGTCACTCAGTCGTGTCCAACTCTTGGCAACCCCATGGATAGTAGCCAACCAGGCCCCTCCATCCATGGGATTTTCCAGGCAAGAGTACTGGAGTACCCCTTCTCAAGGGGATCTTCCCAACCCAGGGATTGAACCCGGGTCTCCCGCTTTACCGTCTGATCCACCAGGGAAGTCCATATGGTTATTCCAGTGGTCATGTATGGATGTGAGAGTTGGACTGTGAAGCAAGCTGAGCACCAATTGATGCTTTTGAACTGTAGTATTGGAGAAGACTCTTGAGAGTCCCTTGGACTGCAAGGAGATCCAACCAGTCCATTCTAAAGGAGATCAGTCCTGGGTATTCATTGGAAGGACTGATACTAAAGCTGAAACTCCAATACTTTGGCCACCTCATGTGAAGAGTTGACTCATTGGAAAAGACCTTGATGCTGGGAGGGATTGGGGGCAGGAGGAGAAGGGGACGACAGAGGATGAGATGGCTGGATGGCATCACCTACTCAACGGACATGAGTCTGCGTGAACTCTGGGAGTTGGTGATGGACAGGGAGGCCTGGCATGCTGTGATTCATGGGGTCACAGAGAGTCAGACATGACTGAGTGACTGAACTGAACTGAACTGAACTGAACTGTTTGCAAAATATCCAAGAACACCGGGAAACGTCTAGGTAGAGAATTAACTTGATGTTAATGAGAAAACCTGGTGTGTGTCCAATTGTCTCTTTTTAAAATGATAGAAACAAAGAATTTAAGTTACAGACTTTCATCTTAAGGGAAAATGAGAGAGCACTTTATTCACAATGTAGACATTCATTCATTTCACAAATATTGAGCTCCTGCTATATCCTAAGAGCCAAACACATATCCGGGAATAAAACAGGAATACTTGCCTTCTTGGTGCTTACATTCTAGTTGGGGGAGGGTTGGGGGTGGTAAGAGTTGTCTTCCAGGATAAGGAAATAAATTATCCTTGTAAATAAGTAAATTGTATGACATGTTAGAAGGAGAGGAGTTTCATGGACAAAAAGAGAAATAGAGCTGGGTATGGAAAGCAGAAATTCCGTATGGTCAGCTAGATGGCCAGTTTTTAGACATGTCTGAATAAATGTCATTCTGAATGATTGCCATGTGCCTCCCTCTCTCCAAGCATCCCTTGGAGTAGAGCACTGGTGTAGGGCAGTGTCTCGAGAAAGCATCTATTAAAGTGTGGTCAGATTAGCCAGTGACCAGGCTGGAAGGCAGGCTATATTGTCTTGGGGCGTCTGCCTCCTCACTCCTCACAATAGGTAATTGCCTTCCCAGTAGACACCCAGCATCTTTATGTTCCCTCCGTCCTCTTTCCTGATAACCTGCTCTGTAAGTCTTCTCACAGGGAAGGATGTATACCTTAATCAACGTGCTCTACCAGGGCTTCAGAAGAGGGAACTATCTTACACGCATGCTGCTAAGGAGGATGGAGTCTAGGTGAGATGCCAGGGAAGACAACATGATGATGGAGTTGCCAGTGTTGACAGGCAGGCAGTGGGTAAAAGGGAACTGTTGTGTCAGAAGGTAATGACATGCTTCACATCCAATAGAGCTCTCTACACTCCATGGCTTACCTCATTGCACATGGCGAATTTCAGGAGGTCCGTGTTCATCCTCCCATTGAAATCACTGTATAATGATTGAATGAAACAGATTGGTATAATTTTAAAACCAGTTGACCTTTAAGGATGTGTTCAGTTCCTCTCTCAATAGGGGATATGTTTTGGAGTACAGATCGAATCAGTTTTTATAAAAGCTCATTCTCTGCAAAATTACAGTTACAGCGAGATAGATTTTGTACACTTATTTATTTGCTTGTTTGAAATGGACAATGTTTATTGCAACATTCATATTTCATTGAGAAGGTCTAAAAAGTTAGGAATTAAATGAAGGATTCCTATTCTGACTGTTTCCAAATGACAGCTTTCTTATTTGTAAGAGATACAAACTAGTATTTCCTAAATCTCACCATTTCACATATAGTGGCTTGTGAATTATTGCTGAACACATACATTCACAGGTGAAAATTTAGCAGAATCATAACAACATAGTAAATAAAAAAAGAATCCAGACTTTGATGCTAAAAGTTAAACAAACAAGCAAATACAAAGGAGTGAAGAGAAAGCTCTTTTCTAGTAAGTAACAAATATCAGAGGACAAACAGGGTTAGAAAATCATCACTTTGGAATGACCATGGTAATAATTAATATAGATAAGAACGATCAATGGATCATAAAACTATTGTGAGATTTTGTTAAAGCATAGTGCGTCCACATAGTCTAGAAATATCTCCATTTGGATTTCTTATTAATTACAGAGCAAAAAAAAAAAAATTTAGAGGTCTTTACAGTAGAAAAATAGTGTATAAACAACCTAAATCAATATCATGTGCTTCCTGATATGGTTCACAGAGAAGGACAGGGTAAAACTTATACAATAATCCTGGCAGAAAATGAATAACCTGAATCAAATCAGGAGGGAACAATCAGACAATTCCAAATTGGGAGGCTTTTTAAATAAACACCTTTATTTAGAAACACCTTTTTAAATAATGGGTATAGACAGCTAGTCTACGCTCTTCCCAACTATCAAATGTCATGAGAGAAAAGACTAAAACTAAGGAATGGTTTCTGTTTTAAAAAAAGTAATAAGATGAACAGCTAACTGACATGTGTGATTTCAGACTGGAAACAGAATTGAAAGGAGAAAAGTTGAGACAACTGCAAAACATTGAATTTGGACTATGTATTAAATGACACTACTTTATATGTATGTCATTTCCGTAGTTTCAATAGTTGCATTTTAATTATTTTAAATGTTGTACTCTACTATGAAAATATCCTTGCTCTTACAAAAGAAACATGTGGAAACGCTTAGGTGTTTGTATCTTGTATGGTTCAGCAAAATAATATTTCTGTATAATAAAGACATTAGCTGGCTTTTGTCCCTGGGCCCTGGGAGGTCTACTCTAACACTTGGAACTTCCTATCTTTAGGAGTGTCTCTTTACAGCCTTGGGATTATCTGTCTTTTTTCCTTTTGGTGGTCCCCTTGGATTGTTTATGCTAACTGAGTGACTCATGGTGAATCCCAACATAGTTTATGCTAATAAAATTACTCAAGATGGAAGAGAGTCAAGCCAAAAAGATCAATCAGGTAATTAGAGGGTGGGGCTTTGAGTTACTTAGCACCCACCCATTCTCTGGGAAGAGGAGAAAGCCTGGATATTGTCATTTGACCAATGACTTCAGTGATGATGTCTATTTAATGAAGCCCCACTAAACACTCTGGACACTAAAGCCTGAGCAAGCTTCTCTAACAAGGGCAACTTCACATGTGGGGCTCTCCCAGACTTGCCCTTGGCTGTTTCTAATTTGCATCCTTTTGTTAGGATAAAACTATAATTATAAGTAAAGAGCTCTGCTGAGTTCTGTGATTCAGTCAAGCAGACTATCAACCCTGAGGAACTCAGGGGAACCCCTAAAGAAAGTTGAGCAGAAGTGAGGATCTAGCTGGTGCCAGACATAAGAAGGACTGGGAAGTCTGACCTAATTCTGGGAAGATGACAAATTGCATATTCATTCATTCATTGTAGATTGATTGTACAATTTTTTACAAGCTTCCCTGGTGGCTCAGAGGTTAAAGCGTCTGCCTGGAATATGGGAGACCTGGGTTCAATCCCTGGGTCCGGAAGATCCCCTGGAGAAGGAAATGGCAACCCACTCCAGTACTCTTGCCTGGAGAATCCCATGGAGGGAGGAGCCTGATAGGCTACACTCAGTCCATGGGGTCGCAAAGAGTTGAACACGACTGAGCGACTTCACTCACTATGAGTCTAATGTTTTAAAAAGCAATATTTTATTTTAAAAAGTGTATGGTTCTGATATAACTTTAGAAAGTGGGGAAAATAATCTGAAGACAGTGTTCAATACACCTCTGTGCACCTCTATGGTCCTGTCACAGAAAACACTGAACTTTGTCTGGTTAGGCAAACAGTTAGATTGTTAGATGAATTTTTCTCCAGAAGTTAACTTTTTGGATTGAAAATGGCTAATCTAAGCCAGCTTGATTTTTTATGCTTAAAAATGCCCCAAACTAAATATTAAAAGCTACACTCATGCCATCACGAGCATGAAAATGTAAACACTTTCCAGGTAGACATGGGGGAAGATTCAAATGAAAGTCTTTATGCTAAACGTGGTATTCTTATAAACAAGGAAGTACATTCAGTTGATGGGCTTTTCCCAGGTAGTTCAGTGCTAAAGAATCTAGGTAGTTCAGTGCTAAAGAATCTACCTGCCAATGCAGGAGACACAGGAGACACCAGTTTGATCCCTGGGTCAAGAGGATCCACTGGAGGAGGGAATGGCAACTGACTCCAGTATCCTTGCCCAGAAAAGTCCATGGACAGAGGAGCCTGGCAGGCTACGGTCCACGGAGTCACAAAGAGCCAGGCGTGACTGAGCGACTGAGCATGCACATGTGAACATTTAACTGATAGAGATCTTTAGCCATCCAAAGACATTTTAAAAATCTGTGCCTGGCTCAGAGTGGATGTTCACTGAGTAGCAATAGTAATGAATAATGGACAAGAAATATGAGGGATTTAAGGAAATGGTGATATCAATGATCCTCTCATTTGGTATAGCACTTTTTATTCTATGAGCTAAAATAAGTTTATGCAGCATATTATTACCAAGCTGGCGTGGGATACTGGGTAGACAGCTTGAATTAGCACTATGATACTAAAAGAAAATTATCATGAAAACAAGTAGCTTCTCAAGGTCATAGATTGCAAAGTATCAGCCAGTCTCTTCCCGCCATGTCATAAACGTGTCCAGATCGATGACTTTGATAACTCCTCTTTATAGAATTCAAGAAGGAGAGAGAGAGAGACATACAGGGAAGACACAGTGAGGGAGAGACAGAGACAGAAATAGAGACAAAGAGACAAATACAGAGAGGCAGAGACATAGAGACAGCAGATAACGGAGAGAGACAAAGGACAGAGTCAGAGACAGAGAGAAATGCAGGAGAGAGGCAGGAAGAAGGATGAAAAAAAAAAAAAGGAGGGAAGTCTTTACCTTGTTGAAAATGTATTACACTAACAATTAAATACAGAACTCGAATTTTAATTTCTTTTAACTTTCTAAATTGCTGTGGTTTCACTGTTCAGCAGCTACCTGTCCTCTGTATAATGACTTTTGTCCTCCATTATGCTTTCATTGTCTACATCACTATCTCAGACAGATGCTTTCAAAATAAATTTCATAAAATCTTGAACATGTTGCTTGTAACGTCTTTAGCCATAATACAATATGCCCTTGAAAATGCATATTAATTCAGTTGTAATCAACTTACATGAATGAAGGAGAAATAATTTACTCTGTATCATTCTCTTTCTTTCTCTCCTCTGCACACATTATTTATGTTACATGTTGTATTTTGCAACACTGCATTGTTATATGGCTGTCATTCTGAGTTCATCCACCAGGCAAAACCAATTCTTTTTTTTCCCGGGTAAAATAGTCAAGTTTCTGACACCTGCTTTCTTTTCTCAGCTATATGAAACAGCTTAAAGCATCAGAATGCTTCAGCTAGACTTTTTAATTATATATCTTAGTAGTCCAGTGTACTCAGGAGCTGCACTTAAATATTCAACCTGAAAAGGACTCTATAATAAATTAAGCAAACTACTAACTAAAGCAACTTTGCTTGGTGTATCTGCCATCAGAAGTGACAATTCATCTAATTAGTTTGCAATACTGGATACATTCTAAATTATTTCCCTTTTTTTTTTTCTCATGGGCATAGTGCATGTATAGCCAAGACACATACTTGGTTTCTATTAAAAGATGACTCCCACCAGCCAACACATTAATTAGTATTTGTTCAGTGCCTAATGATTTATACAAGGTATAGTGTTGAGTCTGTGGTGTGTGTATGTTCAGTAGCTCAGTGTGTCCAACTCTTTGCGAATCCATGGACTGTAGCCCACCAGACTCCTCTGTCCATAGAATTTTCTAGGCAAGAATACTGAAAGAAAGAAAAAGAAAAGAATACTGAAGCAGTTGTCATTTCCTACTCCAGGGGATCTTCCCGACACAGGGATCAAGCCTACATCTCTTGCATTGATAGATGGATTCTTTACCACTACACCATCTGGGAATCCCACTGAGTGTGTGGATGACCCAACAAATAAAAATGATCCATTGGGGAGTGTTACAGCACATCTTAGATATCTCATACTACCAGTGGGTGACCTTCAGTGGCCTACAAGTTCTCTAAGACAAGTTTCAAGGAAGGTGCAATTAAGAATGTGTGGGCCTTTCTATTATTCTTAGAAATATATCAGCATACCAGTGAAAGAATAAAAAGATTAAGGATAACCTTGAACTTTCATGTCTTAATTGACCAGTTGATAATTATCAATATCCATCGCCCCAAGTATCATTAAAAAATTATTGGCCAACTTTGGAAGTTCAACTGCTTTTGACTGCAGACGTCCAACTGTCTTGCAGTCTGACTCATAACCGATGAACGGAAGTGCTCCACTGTGACCCACTGGGTCAGACTGTTTCCAGCGGTTCCCAGAGGGGCTGAGACGGGCACCAGATCCTGAAGGGTGTGATGGACTTAAAGGAGCAAAGAAAGGCCGAGAGTTACACATGTCTAAGGGGAAGGGACAAGCTGAACAGTATGGAGAAGTCTTGAAACAACAAAAGAGCAATAATGGAGGTTGGGACCCAGGACAGGGGCATTAACAACAGGGAAGAAGCTCAAGGGATGTGGTTGAAGCCATCAGAAAGAGACTAAAGTGCTGGATTTTATTCCTTAAGCTAAAGTAATGAGTTTTCATTTAAACTTCTCTATTTCCATGCTATCACATAATATATGTTATCTTTTATTTTTTATTGTTTTGGTGTATTTGGAGGGAGATGAGCACTGAGGAGACATGTGTGTGGTAAAGACTCAGAGCATATCAATAACTTTACTTAGCAGGCAACAGCAACAAACGGGAATTGGAGAAACAGGATCTGTTGAGCCTCCGTGTTATTTACCACTTACTGGAATGTTGGCTGAAAAACAGTAAAATAAATATTTCATTTTACCCAGCATCATTTAAAAAGTAAATAAGACACAGAGCTCTTCTAAGACAATTTCTGTGGCGGTATGGGGTAGCTATAATGGGCTTCAAGCCGCATAAAGTTTAAGCTAATATTCTTGGGCTTACGAGTTTATACCTCCCTCTCCCCTGCAACAGTCCCTCTATGATTCCCACAGGTAAAATCATCTCAGTGGGTTTCGCAAAGCACTGTAAATAAGTGCAGGTTTGCATTAAAGCTCCGACTACATATTAAAGGCAAATCAACAGCCCTTACTAATAGAGATGTTCAAAAAAGATAAAACACCTCAAAGCCCAGGCGCTGGGTTTGTGCTGCTATTTCATGTCAAGGCAATTATAGTGATAGTATTAGGGACGATGAGGGCGGGAGTGGTGTTGTCATCCAGGGGGAAGGGAACGCGAGCCTTTAAGCAATCATGTAGAGCATGCGGAACATCTTAGAGCGGGGGAGGAACAAAGCTCCACGCTGTCGGAGTATTGATCCGCTCCAGAAGGTGCAGGGAGCCGCCCGGCCGTGATTGCCTTCCCCGCTGGGTTTAGAGAGGTCTGAGAGAATACAGTATTGATCTGGCCCCGTTCCTGAGAAGTAACTTAGAGATAAGCCCTGACTGGAGGCCACCAACCTTGAGAACAAACTTGCAAGACGCCCCCCTTTGCCATGAGTCCAACATCAGCGCTAATGCTGTGGGGGTGAGGACGAGAGGACACAAACCCGGTCTGAGAGGAGTCGCCCACGTGCTTTCTTCCCCACCTGGTTCTCCCCGGGGGTCTCCAAAGGCCGAAACTGTCAGAACAGTATTAGGAGTGAAGAGGAGGGGAGGACAGAGCTGAAGTCCCATTTGCGAAGGAAGAAAGATTTGCGTTTCTGAAGCTTTGTGTCAGTTTTTAAAGTCCGAGTGTTTGCTCCAATCTTAGTCAACCTTCATGTAGTGCGACTTTTAAATGGGAATAATAATAATGCCTGTTTTGCAGATTGTGGTCTGGATTCAATGCAATAAAAGGACCTACTGAGGAAATGATAGCTCTTAATAGTCAGGGTCATGTGGCAGGGCGGGGGGCGGAGTAAGGAATCCACTACCATCTCCTTCTTGCTTTCTCTCAGAAAGACTTTTTCCCAGACACTAAATCCTATAAGTCAAAAACAAACTAAAAACACTTGTCAGGGCAAAGGAAACTTCCAAATTTTCCACTTCCAGAGCTGTGTTTGGAGTTAGTTCATCACTTTAGTCCCTGTGTGCTACCAAACCTCAATTTCCAACTTGGAAATTTTTTTCAAAAAGCGGACTGAAAATTCTTCATTTGCATACCACTCCTTGTTTCATGGTTTCCTGGTGGAAATTACTGGAACCACAGGATTTTGCATGGTTTCAATCTACAGCCACAAGTTAAAATTGGACAGATGTTACTGAGAATTTGGGGAACTGGACTGTTAGCTGGGGACTTATCCTGGTGTATCACCAGATCCAAATACAAATTCATTTAGACTGGAATTTTAGGGTACGGCAACTTTAGTTTTTCCATTTGCTAAGGAAGATGGCTCCAAGTTTGTCACATCTTGGGGCAAGCCAGTCCAGTAATACTTCTGAGGTAGTTATTAATCCTACATCACCTCCTCAGCCCGTGGGGGTCAACATTATCTCCCTGATTTATGCTGTGTGTCAAATGGGGTACATCTTTACTTCCTAGGTACCGAGAATTCTACGAGTCACTGTAAAAGGACTCTGTTTGGTGTGATTTTTCTTTCCAAATCGGTATCAGTTCCTCATAGCTATCATGAAATTGTTTCATCAATTTCTGAATTGAACGTGTTGAATGAACAGTCACTTCTCTCAGACAATTTAACCAAAAATGAATTTTATAATTTTGTCTTATTTGAGCTCAGCTCAAAAAGAGAGAGATGAGAAAGCCCCACCTTTCAGGTTACTTTCTCCAGCAGCAGAAAGGGAACTGGAGCAAACTCTCCAGGAACATGTCTTGCGGATTTAAAGATCATAATTGTAATAACAATAACATCTCACCATTTTCAAAGCGCTTCTCTGTGCATTGTCTGTTTTTCATCGTCCTCAAGGCCCCTGGAGGTCAATGCGCACATTCAGCCTGGCTTCATTTGACCCACCTCCGCTTGACCACTGCCGGACTTTTTCCCAGGCAAAAGGAGAACACCCGGGAGGGTGCACAGCCTGGACAAAGAGGCTGCCGAGGTGGTTTGATTTCACCACAATCATTTCATCTGTCTTAGCAGAAATCCCCTGGGCCGCCCTCCCGTATACAAACTTGCCTTTGTTCACACAGCTCAAATAGAGAAAGCGTCCCCTTCAAAATTTAACCGTCTCTCCGAAACATTTAAAGGAAATGTGGCCCGTAATTGTTCAACATGAAATGCAGGCTCGTGGATCCTTTGTCCAAAGGCTAATATTTAATCTTTTAAAGCTCCTAAGAAGTGTCTTTGAAGCGCTAATGCTAACTATGTGCATTCTTTAGGAAAAACTATTTATCTGCACTTTCAGCACACCTTTGGTCAGTCCTGCACCCTAATACCTCACCGTGCAGAGTATTAAGATCATTGATTTTTCTGAAATGTAGCCATAATTGAAAAGTCTTCTTTTCCCACCACCACTTTCAAAAATATTTGGAGAGATCCCTGGTGAAAAAAGGCAGAAACGCATAACAGTTTTAAAATTCCCTGCATATAAAAAGGGCCAAATGGGTTGTAAAGCGGGCCACCCTTGTGTAGCTTAGCCCACTGCCTCCCTGACAGGCCGGGTGAGCACGATGGTTACCCGTATGATAAGGGCGCCAAAGGTCTTTGTTACCTCTTTCAGCTCTTCTTTTTTTCGGCCTTTCCTAGTTTTGCAGTTCCAAGAAAAGTCAAGGTGAAGAGTTTAATGCCTCTGAAGCTGGGGCAAGGAAACAAAACTGCCTTTTCCAGTGGTCAGTGGAGAATACAAGGAACACTTAAAACAGAGTCACTGAACTGAACAACCTTGATGTGACCAAGGCAGAAACATCCCCTTTAGGAGATCCCCACGGGGTTCCCTTCCGGCTGCTGGGGCGGAAGGTCAGCCCATCGCTATGGCCCTCCCTTTCAAGCGCACCGGCTGACGGTCAGAAACAGGTTCCGCATGACTGCTGGTGCGCAGACAGACTCCGCAGAGAGAGACCCTTGACCCACCAGAGGGGGAAAACCAAAGCAGGGATCAGGCACTTTATTTCAAGGGTGTGTGTGTGTGTGTGTGTGTGTGTGTGTGTGTGTGCACGCATGTGTGAGAGAGCACATATTTCAAAGGTGAAGGAGCCTTTCAAATCTGGACTCCACTACATACGTGTACACACACACGCACACACACAGACACACACGGCAGATGAAAAAATGGGAAACAGAAAGGAGAGATTGTCTTTCAGATGTCAACAACTTAGACACAGAGGCATACAGAGGCACTGCACAGTTAGAAATTTATATTTTAACTTTATCACACTTTTTAAGGAAGAGAGTGAATATAGTGGTATTTATACACTCTAGCAAAAAAAAAAAAAAATCTATTCTGCAGCTAAGCTCTTCTGTCTAGGTAGGTTTCCTTCTATCATTAGTTGATACATGAAAACTTGACCATACAAGTTGCTAGAAAATCCCATTCTTGTTATCTGGTAAAGGATTTTCTCCGCTACAGATATACAGTGCTGTGGTCTTTTGATTACATGGTACATTCTTGGATGTGCATAGTAATTAAAAAACAGCATAACCACACTCATGGGTAGCACTAGCAAGTTCTGGAAGCAGCTAGAGATCCTTTGGCTTAAATCCTTCCCATTTGCAAATTGGAGGCAATCTGGTTTCCACACAAGCAGACTTACTCATGAGCCAATGACTGTTGGTTATTCGTACCCTATCCAGCAGCTCCTGAAACTTCCTGTAAGTAAGGAATTAAGTAAGATATCAGAGATGCTAAGTGTAGTACTGGTCACTTTTGTAACTTTTCAGTCTTCCTTCTACTGAAGGTCTCTGGGTGAGAAGCCTAGAGACTGTGTGTCCCAGTAAGTCATGGGCTAGAACAGGGGTCACAGTAGTTGAGGTGATTGTACTCAGGCCGGAGAATCCTTGTGGTGGATTCCACAGTAGACGAGACTCGAGCATACCGTAGAACCTGCAGTAGACAAGGCTCGAACATAATTCCTATATTCAGCCAATTCTATGCAGACCCTACTTTATTTCAGAGCTGGAGATACTTAAATACTGATGGATACAGCCAATTCTCATGAAGCCCACCCCCTAGGAAGGATGGCAACAAGGGGCAGGTAATTCTCCTTATGTTAAATTGCTTGAAGAAGTGATGAATTCTAATGGGGGCCATAAGGTAAGCAAACAGGCTGAGGAATGGGGCAGGCTTTCTGGAGAACAGGATGTTTGCATGATAAGGGAAGAAAATAAATGTACATGTGACTTGCAAGACCTGATTTTGCAGATTGTCTGTTGTGACTATCACATACAATAATTTTCAAACACAGACTCTCCTTTCCAATCCCACCCTGATTTATATTCCTTTAGCTATCACAACACACTAGTCAGGTTTGAAAACTCTCCTTCAGTTAAATTTGGACATTTTAGCAGGGAAACAGTCTCAGTAGCCTGTCTGATGAGTAGAAAAGGGATTATATTTTGGCATCTGTAATCAAACCCCATAAAATAGCCCTAACTGATTTTAAAACTCATATTTCAAACATACCTTACATTTTTATTTTCAAAAACACTGCCTCTGCAGTGTCTTACATCTTGCTGTCATTTCATAATTTATTGTCTTTATAAGATTCCGTGACTATTATGAAACTTAAGCCACAGGTTTTAAGGAGAAATGGGGTTTCTTTTCTCACAAAATTTGGAATATTAAATTCTCCCTGTTCTGAATGAACAAAAAAGATATCTAATTTTGTGTAGGTAGGACTAAAGGCGGTTGCAGGTATAGCCTTTTCAGAAGAAGGAAATAAGACTTTTAAAATGTGGAATTTGAAGATAAACTACAAAACGTTGACTTGCCAACTTGCAACGTATCAAAATGTCAGCTCAGCACCTTAAAGAGTCTAAAGGGATTATTCAGCCCAATTTTCTCTGTGCTTAATGCCATATCCTGGCTTAGAGTCAGGCTCTTCTGGAAGAACATTTAACTCTTTCTGCACATCATGGCCTCATTTCATGCAATAAGGTTGCCATTTCCTAAATGAGATTCTAATAGTCTGAAATATTTCCCTTCACTTTGAAAGGACCCTTGCTTCGAGGATATAGCTTACATACTGCGATAACCTCAGTCATTCCCTAGCAAGAATATACCAAAATCACTCTTATGCCTCCATTAGTAGGGCCTAACAAGAGTGAGAATAAGAATATTCTTAGCCTTATCCCAAGAAGGAACAGTGGCTGGAATCTCATGACAACCTCCTTTAAGCCTGTGGGCATTGTGTGATAGCTTTAATGAAACCGCATAAATCTTTAACTATGACATCCAGCCTCTGAAGGAATAGATAAGTCACAAAACATTTGGAAGGGACCTCGGAGGTGGTCGTCCATTTTCTGTTTGATTCATGGATTTCGTCTATCATTCTTCTGACAGGTGGACACAAAGATTCTGAGTTCTTTTTTCTCAAAGGTCTCCCATCTCAGAAAGCCACCTATTACCTTGTTTGATGGATCCAATTGAACTTGATATTTATAGCAATTAACTTTCAGAAACTTCTACTGCTTGAGCTACTTCTGTATGAATGGGTTTCAGAGAGCAGAGCCATTATTTTTCCCATAGGACATCCCTGCTTGTATTTTACTCAAAATCCACTTCTGTATGCCTTCACCCGTTTACTGGGCACCCAGTATGAGTCAGACACCCAGCAAGTTGCTGGGGACTCTGCAGCAAACAAAAGTGATGAATTCATTTCCTTCATGGGACTAACATTCTGGATTGGGTGTAGAGGGAGCAGATAAGCAAACAAATAAGGGAAAATGGAAAGTATCAGGTAGAAGTGAGAGCCAGGGCATGCAGGGTAAGGAAGGGAGCTGCGAGTCTGTATCAATGGTCAGGGAAGAACTTCTCACAAGGTGACAGGTGAGTGTGGGTGGAGGAGACCTGAGGGAGGGGGGCCAAGAGGAGACATGCAGGGGTCCCAAGCCTTCTCACTCTGGACTAGCAAATGGATGTCACCTCCCCTATTGGTTTTGACTGATTGGTGGTGCTGTCCACATCTCCACACTGAAAGCGGATCCTGGCTAATGTAAAAGGGAGCATTATTTAACAGTATCTTCCATGGATGCTGGGCATGAATGGGCAGCAAATATTCACTATACGCATGTTGTAGACCTAATATACTTGCGGCAACTCTTTAAAACCTTCTCTTCTAGCTTTTATATCTTCATTCTCTTAAGTAAATCTCTTATTTTATTCTTTTTTTCCTCATCTTTGCAATGCTTGCCCTTTCTCTCGAGTAAGGGTTAATATGTTTCTTAAAGGTAAAAGTCAGGGCTGTGCAGAGTAATGAGCGTGTGATCTAGTGAGCAGGGAAAAAGTCTAGAATCTCAGTATCCTCACTCTGGACTCCACACTCAGACATGTGCAGCCTAAGTTCTTGTTGTTTGCTTTTGGAGGGACTTTTCATTACATCTGTGTGTTTAGTGCTAAGTGATGCCAGTGTGACAGACACAGGACTGGCCCTTTTTTCTTCCTTCCTTGGTTAAAAACCTAACATTTAAAGAAAGTGATGTGCATGGGAGGTGTACCATTTGTCAAAACAGACTCTAGTCACATCAATTTGCAAGTCCCAGCACACAGTGTAAAACCACAGTTTCATGTTGCCCATTCTTAACAAAAGGTTAATGCTTCGAGCTTTAAAAAAATTTGGATCTGTTGGTTGGTAATTGGAATAAACATTCAAATTTGAGCATCAAATTTCTCATTAGTTTCACATCAATACCTGTGCTGCAACTATGGATCAGTGAACTGGGCTCCTCGCTGCCCAAGTGAGTTCATTAATCACTCTCCCCTAAGATGGCTGTGTGAGTAGACAGCTGTTCTGAGCAGCTGTCTTCTGGTACACTCCTCTCTACAGACGATGGGAAACTTTTTGCATCAGTCTGCTGTTGTTTTAGCTGGAAGTCCCCTTGTAGTGACAGGTCCAGAAGCAAGCAGGTCTCAGGTCAGTAAAGCATTCCAATTTGTAAATGGTCACTTTATGATCACAGATAGAAAGGTTTAAAACCACTAAGGCTAAGTTTCCGTATCTTATCTGACTTATCACCAGGAAAAAGTAATACGAAGCTGTGCATTTCAAGTCTACCCGGTGTTTGGTGAAAAGCCACAAACCCAAATTGAACTCTCATGACCCCTTTTCTCTTGCCCAAAATGATACGGGCTGGTTGCTTAGCTCTCTGGCTCTCCCAACTATAGATAGATAACTTAATTTTCATATTTTCGGATACACTTGGCTGCTTCAAGAGATCAGAATCCACACACAGCTCCGATTCTCCATTATACTGAAGCGAGGACTCCGGTAATTGGAGCTTATCCTGTTTTAATATATGCAATCAGGAAATTTGAAGCGGCCTTGATGGCCCCTATAACATTTCCCTTAGATGCTCTCTGATATGTCAGCGTCTACAAGTTCATCCACACAGCAATGACCTCATGTGGCAACCTTTTTCCATCTGCTAGAACACTTAGTAGTAACATGAGAACCTGATTATCTTCTCTTAGGGAAGGAAAAAAAAGATAGGAGTAGACTAAGAAAAACAACACACATAAACACAAATTAAAGAGGTAGCTCTCTCCTGTAAACAGAACCATCGAGAGAAATAGACACACATTGCAGAAAATAAGAATCTCAGAATCCAAACAACTGTTTTACAGAAAGGAGGATGGTGGGCGTTAGCTGGGAATCAAGCCCTATTTCCTCGAGATGTATTTAGTTTTTTCATATTAAAGAAAAGAGGTAAAAAATTCAACACATGGAAACTTTCTTTTCTCTCATTACTTGCAATCAAGCAATAAATGAAAGGGTAAAAGGGGGAAAAAATGAATTATTTCCTGGGTGCTCCTTAGGCAAAACATTTTAAACTGGATTTGCCTGTTGTGTGGTTGGGTCAGCTCTGAAGTAGGCAATGCCACCCTCAAGTGCAGTGAGGCAACTGAAGATCATTTATTAATTCATTCTTCTGATATTCCTGTAACAAATAAGACACTACTATGTACAATGTACTGTTCTAGGCCTTGGAAATCCAGGTAAACAAGGTATTAAAAAAGAGTATAGTACAGGGAACTATATTCAATATTCTGTAATAAACCATAATGGAAAAGAATATGAAAAAGGATATAGATGTACATACATGTAGAACTGAGGGAGGCAGGGATAAATCGGGAGACTGAGACTGACACATACACATGATTATATATGAAATAGATAACGAATAAGGACCTACTGTATAGCACAGGAAATTCTTCTCAATAGTCTGCAATGACCTACATGGGAGAAGAATCAAAAAAGAGTGGTTATATGTATATGTATACCTGGTTCACTTTGTTGTATGCAAAAACTAACACAACATTGTAAATCAACTATATTCCAGTAAAAATTTACAACAATAATAATAATAATATAGAGCTGAATCACTTTTCTGTACACTAACAACAAATGCAACATTACAAATCAAGTATACTTCAATTAGAAAATAAACATGGAGAAAAGAGCCTTGTGTTCACAAAGCTTGCATTTTAATGAGTAAAGACAGAAAACAAGCAAGAAAATATCAGTCAGTAATAATTTTGTGGGCAAAAATAAAGCAGAATGGTATCATAAAGAGAGATTGGAAGTTATTTAATGTCAGGATGATGTCAGGAGAATGATGATGGGGGAGGGTATTGAACTTGAAGCCAGCTAAACAAGAGCTCCTCTTGGAGCAGCTGGGTAACAAGACTATAACAGCTGGCACAAGACATGGAATTTTCAAACATTCATGTGCAAACCCCCAAGTTTTCTCCATTTTAATGGGTCATTGTGAAATATTTGACTACTTTTGTAAACTATAAAATCATAAAGATAGCTGGCAATTACGTGTAAAATGGAAGTTATGAAAATAATATAATCAGATAATTAAATTATACATTTTCTGTTTCTGCTTGGCCCTCTCCAAATTGATTATCTCTCCAGCTGCATTTATCTGGATAATTGTCCAGGCTAAACTCTTTTGGAAATAGCTTTACCTTGAAAGCATTGTTTCTGAACATGTCCTCATCCTTACAGTGAACCTATTTCCTCATTACAGAAGTGCTGTGCCTTACTGTTGTCTGATTCTTACCCTCTTAATATCTCATTTAACCTAGTGTAGCTTAAAATTGCATTGCGTGTGGCATGGAGTTTGTTGGGACCAGAACTTTGTATTTAAGGCAATGAGGGGGTGCAGCAAGAAGCAGATATAAAAAAGATAATATAAAACATTTATAAATGCTACATAAAAAGACACACCCAGAAAGCCTTGAAAGTTGAGCCATCTATGCCCAGTGGGGTCTATTAATGGAAATTGCTTAATGAGTGTCTTTTAAAGTAACTATCTGTTAAAATACTACACAGTTAAGTGGAGACTTTTGTCTCTAATAATCATGGAAATTTTTTAGACTCTCGAATCCAGGAATGATTTCACTCACTACTGAAATGCAGCCCCTTCTGAGACTGATTATTTCAACTTCCTCAATATACCCATCAGCAGATTGTGCTTTTATAAGACCAGCTGACTGAAGACTAACCCGAGAGTCAAACCAAAGTTGATAACCTCCAACCTTTGAGTTTTTTACAGACTTGTTGATGTAAAATCCAATATTTAAACATTTTTCCTTTTTCCTTTTATGTCCTTACCAACTTGTTTATATAATTGGTACTAGGAGTTCATCAGACAAAGCTGTCTTTGTTTTATGGCATATATGGAGGAAATTGCTAGGCAATAAATATTAATATAAAATGTATTAATATGGCTCAGATTTTGAAATATGTTCACCAATATTCTACTCATAAAAGGAATTACATAATTTTCCTGGAATGTTCCTCCCTGTTCCTGTTTTTGATGAAATTCCAAATATGGATCCAATTTCTCCTTTATATTTGAGTTGTATTTCATTCCACTTGCTTCCAACTTCAAGGATTGAATTAAAGGGAATTCTACATACTTTATTCTGTTGAATATAACAATAATCCAGAATGATCTGTATAAATGATCTTAGTGAAAAAATCAGTACACACACATAAATCATTTGTATATGCAATTCTCACAACTACGAATGTTATGTACCACATTCTCATTTTTGACAGTTGTATCACAGGTGTGAGAACATTGAGCTACAAGAAACAAGTCACAGATGCATGAAATTTGGAGCTAAGACATCTGGTTTAATTCCTTCTGTTTAAACATGTAGAAATCAAGATCCAGAAAGGGCATGAACCTTGTACCCGGTTGCGTAGCTGGTTAAGGGTAGAGCCCAGACCTTCTGACTGAATGTGTGAACAGCTACAAGGAAGACTTGCTTCAAGCAGTGGTGCCAAGCTTCTTTGGTCTAATTATAGAATCTGATTTGAGACTCAGTGAGATGCTTCTCTAAAGAATGTCTCATTAATAAAAACTTTTACTAACTAGGAAACTGCATGTTGTAGAGTGGATGTTTGTTCCCCATCATACCCTCATCCCCACCAGATTCCTTTGCTGAGTCCCTAACCCCCAGGGTGGCCGTATTTGGAGAAGGGGGCTCACAGAAGCAATTAAGGTTAAATGAGGTCATGAGGGTGAGGCCCTGATCTAACAGGATTAGTGTCTTTATTAAGAGATGTGGAAGAAAACTCTCTCTTTCCCTCTTCTTCTCCCTCTCTCTCATTTCTCCCGCTCTCACTCCACACACAAGGAAGGAATGACATGAGCACACAGAGAGACGGTGACCCAGCAAAGAGGCCTCAGAATGAAAACCACCTTGCCACCACCTTGATCTTAGATTTTCAGTCTCCAGACTTGTGAGAAAGAAATTCTGTTGCTTAAGGCACTCATTCTGTCATATTTGTTATGGCAGCTCAAACAGGCTAATACACTATAATAATTCAAGTGAGATTTACCTAATTTTCTATTTTGTACTTAATAGAGAAAGTTGGTTTACTTAGCAGGTATTAAAAAGAAAATGAAAGGTGGCAAGACAGTGAATGTTTCTGTTAGACAACATAATAAAACATAATAATTAGGTTGGAAAAGCATGTTTAACATTATTGCTGCTGTGATAACTATATAGGTAAAATTAAACAGATCTTTGGTATTTTTCTTAGAAAAATTATTGAAATTGGAATTGCTGGGTCAAAGTATGCATGTAGTAAGCCTTTTAAAATTTTCACAGAAATAGTAACTGCATAGTATACTACTCTCCAATAATTTACTTTGCAGAATAAGACAGCATGTTGATGGATAAGAGGTAGTGAAGAGGTCTGTTCTGTATAAATGCTATTCATAGATAGCTGCCTTTCTGATGTAAGGAACTCTGCTTAGACAGTGGTTCCAAAGAACACTTGGGAATCTAGGAGAGAGTGAGATTCCAGGAGGAGAGAGAACTTGCTTTCACATTTGTTTATTAAATACAGATTATCAAATTACCAGAATTTAAGGGCTTCCCTGGTGGCTCAGATGGTAACGAATCTGCCTGCAATGCAGGAGACCTGGGTTTGATCCCTCGGTCAGGAAGATACCCTGGAAAAGGAAGTGACAACCCACTTCAGTACTCTTGCCTGGAGAGTCTCATGGACAGAGAAGCCTGGTGGGCTACAGTCTATGGTGTCATAAAGAGTTGGACACAACTGAGCTACTAATACTTTCATTTTCACTTACATAGAGGATCAGTTCAGTTCAGTTCCGTCACTCAGTCGTGTCCGACTCTTTGCCACCCCATGAATCGCAGCACACTAGGCCTGCGTGGATGGAGATGGACACATCACCATTTCCCTGAGTTCACTCAAACTCACGTCCATCGAGTCGGTGATGCCATCCAGCCATCTCATCCTCTGTCGTCCCCTTCTTCTTCTGCCCCCAATCCCTCCCAGCATCAGAGTCTTTTCCAATGAGTCAACTCTTCACATGAGGTGGCCAAAGTACTGGAGCTTCAGCTTTAGCATCATTCCTTCCAAAGAAATCCCAGGGCTGATCTCCTTCAGAATGGACTGGCTAGATCTCCTTGCAGTCCAAGGGACTCTCAAGAGTCTTCTCCAACACCACAGTTCAAAAGCATCAATTCTTCGGTGCTCAGCCTTCTTCACAGTCCAACTCTCACATCCATACATGATCACTGGAAAAACTATAGCCTTGACTAGACGGACCTTTGTTAGCAAAGTAATGTCTCTGCTTTTCAATAAACTTTTCTTCCAAGGAGTAAGCGTCTTTTAATTTCATGGCTGCGGTCACCATCTGCAGTGATTTTGGAGCCCAAAAAAATAAAGTCTGACACTGACATAGAGGATCAGTTCAGTTCAGTTCAGTTCAGTCACTCAGTCGTGTCCGACTCTTTGTGACCCCATGAATGGCAGCACGCCAGACCTCCTTGTCTATCACCATCTCCTGGAGTTCACTCAGGCTCATGTCCATCGAGTCCGTGATGCCATCCAGCCATCTCATCCTCTGTCGTCCCCTTCTTCTCCTGTCCCCAATCCCTCCCAGCATCGAAGTCTTTTCCAATGAGTCAACTCCGCATGAGGTGGCCAAAGTACTGGAGTTTCACCTTTAGCATCATTCCTTCCAAAGAAATCCCAGGGTTGGGATAGAGAGAGAAAATAATCCATAAACTCACTAGGACACACAGCTGGCTAAAAATTAGCACTAAAAAAAAAAAAGCAAGGAAAGAATTTATGTGACCTATCTTAAATGAAAATCTCCTGTAAGAATAAAGACTAGCAGGATTCAAGTATGAGTCTGAACCTAACAACAGTTTCCTGAAATTTATCCTTTTTCTCTTCTTTTTTTTTTTTTTTTTTTCAATTTGGGAGTCCAAGATCATTTTTGACAGAGTACAATTGGCAGCCCCTTGGCTACCCTGGAGGGCAACACAAAACACATTCCATCTCAGTTATTACTGACCGACAAGATGAGAAAGTTGCATTTTATGTCACTTCATATCCAGAAATTCTTCCAAATGATAACTGAGAGGCAGTTAAGCCTCCTAGAAAATGAACAGTTAGGAGGACTGGTGAAGAAACCCAGTCACCTTTTGAAAATCTATGGCGAGTAGCCACATGGGGCTTTTTGAACCGAGAAAGTGAGCTTTACTTGCTTGTACGTTGACCCCACCTCAGTCTGAGGTGTGGAAATTGAAGGCTGTATAATTTCTTTTGAAATATCTACCTTGTGCGGAGCAACAGCAACCCCTCAAAAATGAGCTATGGTCAAGAAGGTGTGAAAAGAAATGCTCTTCGATCTTACAGGCGTCTCTCCTCTTAATGAACTTTGAAACCAGATGTTTAAACACACCGTCTGCATGTAGGCACGCCGTCTTACCCACTGCTTATTCCTGAACATGCTGAGAAAAGTTAAAATTTTAAAAGGAGAGGAAGTATATCATAGAGATATACTAACCCTCGAATTCCTTAGAGGGGTGAATAACCTTTTCTCTTGATATAGGAACCAAGCATTGATCTGTCACGCTGTTTGTTCTAGTAGAGCTCCCAGAGGCACGTTCAGTTTGAAACGTTAAGGCTAGTTCATTAGGCGTCCCCAGCCCGTTTCTCCCAGAGAATCAAGATAACACTGTGGTTAGTTAATGGCTTTCTCTTGTTTCCCCCAGAGCCTGCCTGTCTGAAGCCTGCAGGCTCGAGAAGCTTCTTCCCTCCTCCCCGCCGCAACCCCCGCTTCTCTTTGCTATTAGTCACAGCTGGTAAGGCTCACAGGAGCCAAGCCTGTTTGAAAACAGTCAGATCACGACAGCTTTGAGTCTTTCTGCTGCAAGCAAGACTTGCCCGGGCGGTCAGGAGGGGCTGAGTGGGAGCGGGGCGGGGAGGGGACGCACCGGCAGGAAAGGGAAAAGGGAAATTGCTCACCACCCCAGTTCACGACCCTCTCCCAGGGAGCCCGCGGCAGGCGGCCTTGCTGGGAGGTGGGCAGACTGACTAACTTTGAAACGAAGTGATGCCTCTTGGGGCTCCTGTCTCCTGACTGCTACCCACTGGGCTTCCTGGTATTCTGGTCATGGGGTCCAGTCATTATCTTATTGATAAGACTGGAGGTAGTGAATGCCCCTTCAGCTGTTGCATTTCTCTAAGACTCACCCACGCATCCCCACTTCCCTCTATACATACTTTTTATAGAGCCTGAGCGGAAGGAAAGAAAGGAAATAAGAACTTAGACGTAATCAGTTCAGTTCAGTCGCTCAGTCGTGTCCAACTCTTTGCGACCCCATGAATCGCAGCGCGCCAGGCCTCCCTGTCCATCACCAACTCCCGGAGTTCACTCAGACTCACGTCCATCGAGTCGGTGATGCCATTAGACATAACAGGTAAATTCAACTTCCAACACCAGAGCCATAAGGATCTCTAACATCCTGAGGTTGAACTGCCGAAATGAAAACAGGGTGCCTCAGGAGAACGGCTTGATTTCTAACAGCTCTGTTATTTGATGGTTCAATTACTCCTTCTCCCAAAATAGGCCCTAGAAATGCTGAATAAATTTATCTTTTGCCTCTGATGGAGCCTCCATGAACTGCTACCAAGAACCACTATTCCACTGTTGCCTGAAGTGCCTGGTGAGCACTGCTGTGCAAGGATGCTCAGACAAGTCCCATGGTGATGTAGGTGATAACAGTGATGTCATCGCCAGTGACAAATTACCCTTCCTCACAGCCCCTGAACCCGATTCATGAATGCTTCCATTGCATTGGGTTTACGAGGCTAATAAACATATATGCTTTGGGGTCGAGTTTAAGTACAAGCCGGAAGGGTTTCATTTCCCTTTTTCGGTGTTTCAAGGATTATATTGAGAAATCACAGAGGAAAGTTTTATGAGGGATTAGGTCAAGCCCATAAAAGTAATGAGGTTCTTCAGGTCACCTTTTCCAGGGCAGTCTGAACGGGTTCCCTATCTGGTTGGGGGTTTTCAGACCACATCGCTGCCTCTTCTTAAATGGTTTGAGAAAGTGTGATTTCTTCCTCTGAATTTGGAACATGCTATTGCCTTATAAGAGATAATAAACACAGGACATGTATATTGACCTTCAAATTCAAGCTTGATGAAAAACCAAGCAAAAAAATTCAAACAGACTCTTAATGTCTTTCCAAAATGGAAATATGTGCGCAATATTTCTAATTAATAAGAAATTCTCTAATTCTCTTGCAATTATGTTTTAGGTTTTAAGGGGAGGACAGAACATTAGCCGTTAGTGGTCCCGTAGTCCTTGTCTGGATTGCTCACCGCAGCTTTTGTTATACGACAGAAAGATGGTCACTAAGAGCTAGGTAGCTACTTTATCTTATGTTTACTATTGGAAAGATGTGGCTACCACTCAATGTTTCTAAAAACATACCAGTGTTTCATGTACTAATCTTTCACATATGGGTTTTAAAAATAATCCGGGTTAAGAGACTACTATGTCATTAAATAAAAATCAAGTCATACCTTATGCAAAAATTTTACTTAGACTTACATTTGGGGGAATTTTGTCTCACGTCTACTACTGAACGTTAGTTGATGGTAGACTATTATCTAGCAACTTATCCTGGAGGTGAACACACCTCTGAGTAAGCACAAAGGAGCATTAGTGTTGTTCATTTATTCATCAGGCACCAATAAAGACTGCATTATTTAATACAACTCATTCTCCGCACTTTTGCTCCTTACAGGTTCATCCCCCAGAATCTTCTCTTTCTGCCTGGCCCTTCCCCAGTGTGTCCTCTTTATCACCTACCCTGCACATTGATTGTCCATGGCTTTGGCCCTTGGTTCTAATTGATCCATATTTTCCTCCTCAGAGAAAGGAAGATGGTGTCCCATCACATCAGATTCCACTCCTGTTTGCCTTCACTCAACGTCAACTATATACTTGAATTTTTTCTAGTCAATATAGGGGATATAAAGGAACCTCATTGTCTGTTACCTTGGCAGATGAGATGATAACCCTATTAACAAAAAGTAAAATCATGCATCTAGTACTTCTTATATATTAAGCACTGTTCAAAGTGCTCTGTACACATCAATCTCTTTACCTTCAAAACTCCTTTGAGGGAGGTACTCTCCGTATTTCTGTTATACAGAGAGGCCAATTGAGACACGGAGGGATTGTTATAAAATGGCAATGTTGTGGAACAAGAGGACAAAACACCGTGGAGCAAAGGGGGCCTGGGAAAGTAGCAGACAGGAGACGCAACCAAAATCCCACAGAATCTCAACCAGTGGGGATCAAAAGGACAAATGAACAAAAAGCATATACAAATAGGCTAGATTTCCTTAAAAGCTGACCTTTGAAAGGAGAACTTTAAAGTAAATTTTAAAGATTTGTTGTATTTTGGGAACTTATTAGCAAGTACCTTATTTCATATAATCTGCACCGAATCCCGGTTTCACAGATAGACACTTAGAGAGGACACAAATTGTCTAGTTTTTCAAAAGAATAAAATACAAGGCCAGAAATTAAACTCAGGTCTGCTTTGACTCAGCACCCATGCTTTTAGCCACTTTAGTAAACTAGCTTTATCTTTGTGGTAGATGGTGAAGGGTAAGTAAGGTCTGGAAAGCCAGAATTGGAAGGGTAGGCCAGTGCAGAGGAGGATAAATACGAGTAAAGAGGCAGATATGGAATCTGAGGAAGGGATGTCTTTCCTTGTTCTTTCCTCTCCAGCAGGAATGCATGACACTCATATACGTGACACATAGCAGGCACGCATCCAAATTCTACAGGCTCTGCGGGGAGGGCGTAAGAGACGCCGTGAGAGTGGTGTGAAATGGGAGAATGAGGCTGCCACGATTTCGTAGAGAAATATGGGAACAGATATTGGAAAGTAAGGTTGGAGGTGCACCTCAAAGGGCCAAGACAAAGTGTTGACTATGGATGTCATGCAGTGGGTAGCTACCTCTAACTTTCTGAAAGAATACACGAATGGAATTAAGCTTTATGACATTAGCTCAATAACGGGATGTATTTGGAAGAGTGATTAAAAGGTCATTTTAAAGGCCCTTGAAAATAACTCAAAAAATCGATGAGTGTCTAAACAATAATGTGGAAAATAATAAGCGAATAGTCACCGTGGGCATAGAATGCGCATTTGGCAACTGACGTCGATGGGTTACAGGAACGGAGGAGGGGCTGATGATTGTCAAGTGTCCAGTCTGACAAATCTTTAAAATAATCGTGTCATTATTTTATTTATTATTTTTATTTTATTTACTGCTGTCTATTTATGAGAGAGAAAGAAATTCAGAAGCTTAGTTGATGTGATGCTTAAGATAATGAGTTTTGATTCGGACAACTTAATTTGAGGTTCCCACAGAACATTTCATTGGAATAATCCAGCGGGTACTTAAAATGTGAGTCCTTGCTCAGAAAATGAGTTGAGCTTGAAACTATGATTTTTAATAAAATTTACCTTTAAAATCTATTTAGATTTATAGAAAAATTGTGTGGATATTGTAAAGGGTATACATAGACCTTATATCTAATTTCTCCTCTGAATAACATTTTGTATAAATATGGTTTAGTTCAGTTCAGTAGTGCAGTCGTGTCCAACTCTTTGCGACCCCATGAACCGCAGCAAGCCAGGCCTCCCTGTCCATCACCATCTCCCGGAGTTCACCCAGACTCACGTCCATCGAGTCTGTGATGCCATCCAGCCATCTCATCCTCGGTCGTCCCCTTCTCCTCCTGCCCCCAATCCCTCCCAGCATCAGAGTCTTTTCCAATGAGTCAACTCTTCACTTAACGTTTACTAAAATTAATGAGCCGATGGTGTCTCAGTGGTAAAGAATCCGCCTGCAATGTGGAAGATGTGGGTTTGATCCCTGGGTTGGGAAGATACTCTTGAGAAGGAAATGACAATCCACTCCAGTGTTCTTGTCTGGGAAATCCCATGGTCAGAGGAGCCTGTCAGGCTACAGCCATGGGGTCACAAAAGAGTCAGACACAACTTAATGACTAAAGAACAACAATAGGCCTGTGACTAGCAGGCTGTTCCCCTTCTCACATCTGAACGCAGGAGGATGAATCTTGTAAGCATCACATTGGATGAGGGATGTGAAGTAAATGGACAACACAAAGTCTACCAAAGGGTAAGCATGCAGCAAATAGCAACTGATGAAGCAGAACTTATAGTCTATCCTGTTGAGAACGTGTTTGTGAAGATTTCATAGATTTCTTACTAAACATACAGATTAAACGAACAACAACAAAACCCTCTGTGGGCCAAAATATTCTCCCCAACACTGCTGATGAGTGTGAAAATTGGTGTAGTAGAACATTTCTGGAGGACAGTTTGTTAATATAAATCAGAAGCCCTAAGCAAGTACATATGCTTTATAGGGCTTTATAAGTGGCTCAGATGGTAAAGAATCTGCCTGCAGTGTAGGAGACCTGTGTCTGAGCCCTGAGTTGGGAAGATCCCCTGGAGGAGGGAATGGGCTATGGCAAGCCTGTCCAGTATTCTTGTGTGCAGAATTCCACGAACAGAAGAGCCTGGCAAGTCCATGGGTTGCAAACAGTCAGACACAACCAAGTGACTAACACATTTAATTCCGTTCAGTTCAGTTCAGTCACTCAGTCATGTCCCACTCTTTGAGACACCATGGACTGCAGTACACCAGGCCTCCCTGTCTATCACCAACTCCCGGAGTTCACTCAAACTCATATCCATTGAGTCGGTGATGCCATCCAACCGTCTCATCCTCTGTCATCCCCTTCTCCTCCTGCCTTCAGTCTTTCCCAGCATCAGGGTCTTTTCAAATGAGTCAGCTCTTCACATCAGGTGGCCAAAGTACTGAAGCCTCAGCCTCAACATCAGTCCTACCAGTGGACACCCAGGACTGATCTTTAGGGTGGGCTGGCTGGATCTCCCTGCAGTCCAAGGGGCTCTCAAGAGTCTTCTCCAATACCACAGTTCAAAAGCATCAATTCTTCACTGCTCAGCTTTCTTCCCAGTCCAACTCTCATATCCATACATGACTACTGGAAAAACCACAGCCTTGACTAGGCGGACCTTGGTTGACAAAGAAATGTCTCTGCTTTTTAATATGCTGTCTAGGTTGGCCATAGCTTTTCTTCCAAGGAGCAAGCATCTTTTAATTTCATGGCTGCAATCACTATGTGCAGTGATTTTGGAGCCCCCAAAAATAAAGTCTTTCACTGTTTCTATTGTTTCCACTTCTATTTGCCATGAAGTGATGAGACCAGATACCATGATCTTAGTTTTCTGAATGTGTTTTAAGCCAACTTTTTCACTCACCTCTTTCACTTGCAACAAGAGGCTCTTTAGTTCTTCCTCACTTTCTGCCATAAGGGTGTTATCATCTCCATATCTGAGGCTATTGATATTTCTCCCGGCAATCTTGATTCCAGTTTGTGCTTCATTCAGCCCAGCATTTCTCATGATGTACACTGCATATAAGTGAAATAAGCTAACACATTAGTATTTCATTATTAACTAAAATCCATGGTTTATTCAGATTTCCTTAATTTTTATTTAATATAAAACTTAATATTTTTTTTATACTCTAGGATCATAATCAGGACACCACATTCCATTTAGCCAGGCTCTTCCTGGCTATTATAGATGCTCAGACTTCCCTTGCTTTCAATGACCCTGACAGTTTGAGGAGTACTAGCCAGGTAGTTTGCAGAATGTCATTCTACTAGGATGTGTCTGATATTTTTCTCATGATTAGACTTGGGTTATATGTCTTTGGAAGAAAGATCACAGCGCCACTCTCATCCATCCCGTCATATCGAGAGTACATATTGTGGATATGACTTATAACTGTGGATGTTGGCACTGATGACTTCTCTGAGATAGTGTTTGTCAGCTTTCTCCATTATCAAGATATTCTTCCTCCTGCCCCGTTCCATCCTGTACTTCTGTAAGGAAGCCACAGCAAGGACTGGGAATTCTGTTATCCTCTTGAGAGTGAAATATCTACAGAAATTATTTGGAGTCCTTTTGTACAAAATATGTCTCTATTCTATAATTATGTATTTTTTTAATGATTATTTTTCAGTCATTGATTTAGATCAGTATTGACACATGGATGTTTATTTTATACTTTGAATTATAGCATACTACTACTTTCATTTCTTGCTCAATTTATTCCAGTTAGGCCTTTGGGCACTCTTTCTGTCAGGGCCTGTATCCCTTTGACAGAGTTCATATTTTGTGTGAGGCATTCTTGTGTGGTATCAAAACTGTTAGCCCATACAGCACCATGGGAAACAATTTCCTTAGCTAGAATACAGTGCTCATCTACAGTTTCATTTCACTTTAGTTTTCAGTTCAGTTCAGTTCAGTCACTCAGTTGTGTCCGACTCTTTGCAACACCATGGACTGCAGCACGCCAGGCTTCCCTATCCATCACCAACTCCCGGAACTTGCCCAAACTCATATAAATTGAGTTGGTGATGCCATCCAACCGTCTCATCCTCCATCATCCCCTTCTCCTCCTGCCTTCAATCTTTCCCATCATCAGGGTCTTTTCAAATCAGTCAGTTCTTTGCATCAGGTGGCCAAAGTACTGGAGGTTCAGCTTCAGCATCAGTCCTTCCAATGAATATTCAGAACTGATTTTCTTTATGATGAACTGGTTCGATCTCCTTGCAGTCCAAGGGACTCTCAAGAGTCTTCTCCAACACCACGGTTCAAAAGCATCAATTCTTCTGTGCTCAGCCTTCTTCACAGTCCAACTCGCACATCTTTAGTTTTATGACTTACTAATTTCCAAAGTCATTTAGGTCAGCTCTGTTTTCCTCTACCAGAATACAATTTTGAAAAACATAATTTTCACAAAGATGATGACTATGCTAAGGAAGTGTAAGGCCAATGGTGTATCTTAAAGAGATGTCTCTGTGTTTGAAGTGTAGGAGAAGATGGAGCAAGTGATAGTGATAATAAAGAAAATTAGGTAGAGAATGAAACGAATACATTGGTACAGATCAAAATGGCAAGAAAAGAAGAGATAGTTGTTGGGTGATATGGAGCATAAATGTGAAGACAAAGATCTCACTTCTATAGGGGAACATTGGCTCCCTCTTCATTCCTTCTGTTCTGATCCATTCCTTCATTCCTTCATTCCTTCTGATCCATTCCTTTCTGTTTTAACAAATGTCCTCTGGAGACATTCTCTCTTTGGGTCCCTGTGGGGCTTTCTTAACGAAAGTTCTCATTTCACCCCCAGTAATGTCTCCCTCCAGACTCTTCTTCCTCCTCCCTTTTCCTTCCCTTTTTCCTCCCTCTAACCATCAAATTTGGTAGCCCCACTGTTTAAGGCTATATAAAGTGCCATCTGATCTAGTCTAATCTAAATTTTTCAACTTTTGCCTTCCATTAATAATTCTCCAAACAGCAAACAGCATTTCTTTCAGAAAGCCCCTCTTGATGTTCCTCCTCCAGAAGTTAGATGCTTCAGATATGAACTCCCATCACAGCATAGCTTGTTAAATTCTTGGTCTTTTGTTGCTAACCTATCAACTACATGAGACCCAAACAATATTTATTTCAGTTGCTATTGTGTATGCTATAGAGTACGTGACATCTGGTGAGATTTTGATAAATATTTGTGCATGAGCTCATCTTTTGAAGAACCCTTAGCTCTCATCATGTCAGCCTGATCTGTAAATGACATATTCATTGTCATACTTGAAATCTATTCATCCCATTCTCCTCCTCCTTGATTAAAGCTAATACTCATTCTTCAGTTTTCCAGTGATTTCTTTTGCTCATCAGTTTTTAAAAGACTCGATGTTACGGCATTTCATTACTCACTATGATTTGCCATCACTTAAGTTTTGTCATGAGTCTTTGTTTATGGCACCTCCTAGATTGTAAATTTTCTGAGAATAGAAGATAAAATCTATGTTTAATTGTAACAAGCATTTATTGAACACCAAGTGTATACATGGAGGGAGAAGAATTGGCCTCTATCTTTTAGGGACTTAAAATGTAGCTATAACATTGGACAAAGCATAAAATGATCAGGGAGTACTTGCAAAATAACACAGAAGAAAGTATGTGAGAGAGTTCAAACTGGCCTAGTAACTGCAGGAAACAAGTAAAACCCAGCTTTGAGTAGAAATTGTCAGGTAAGGTATGGTAAAGTTGAGGGGTCGGGTAAACTTCTGAACAAATATGGGGCACTTACAGCTCTTCTTGTCCCTTTTGCAGCCCCTCCTTCAGAGTCAGAAAGGAAAAATGCAAAAATGGTGCTAGAAAGTCTGATTCCAAACAAACTTGGGATCCGCCATTGACTGGTTGTATGACCCTGGGCTAGTCACCGAAGTCCACTGACCATTAGTCAACTTTCTATAAGGTGATGCTTTAATATCAACCTACTGCTGCTTGGACAGAAGAGCCTGGCAGGCTGTGGTCTATCGGGTCTCAAAGAGTTGGACAAAACTGAACAGACTGAGCTTGCACTACTGGTGGATAGGTTTTGCAGGGGAGTGAGTAATGACAAAAGAAGACTAAAAAAAAAAGCCCCCAAACTTCTAGGTTTTTATGTAAATGATGATGCCATTAACTGAGGTGGGGAAACAGGAAGAGAAATTCAGAAGGAAGAGAAAGCTAGGGAGTTAGATAATCACAAAAGCTGTTTTTGACGAGTCCCACTTGTGGCTATCTATTAGATAGTGGCCTGTTCCTATACCTCTTCTAAATCTCTGTCCCCCGTCCCATCAACCCAAAAGAGAATGCTCAGTCACTTTTTGCTTCTACTCTGCCTTGAATTTTTACATAGTGTATATATTTTTTGAAATTGTTAGATTTCTCGTTTCTTTGTTCACTATCTACTTCCCTAGAATATAAATGCTAAAAGGGCAAGTAATTTATGCTGCTCACTCTAGAACCGTTAATGGTATTATAAGACCTGACATGTTGCCAGCACTCAACAATGAATGAACGAATGAGTTAATAAATGAGTAAGTGAATAAACAAATCTAAGAAGCCGTATCAGTAAAACTGTTTAACAAAAGTATTTAGGAATCAGGGGTCAGTGCTAAAAATATATTCACTAGTCACCTGCAATCAGATAGCATTCAAAGCCATGGGAATATGGGTGGAGAAGGACCAAGAAAAAGATGAGGAAATGACAGCAAAGAGAGGTTAGGAAACTTGCCTGATGCCATAGAACATATGCAGACTAGCCAGGTTTGAACTTAGTCCCTTGTTGCCTCCAAAGCTTGCCTCCAAGCACTGTCTCTGCATCTCCCCACTGGGGGAGGAATTCTTGCTCAGACCCCCACCTCGCCAGCCTCCAGTAAAATTCGCCTCACTCATGCCCTCCGCCAGCCCTAGAACTAGATCCGAAGCAGCTTCACATTGTGAAACAGTCACATCAGTAACTGACAGTGGCTTGTAGAACTTAAAAGATGTTTGCATGTGCATTGAGTACAAATATCTAATTCAAAAGAATTTATTTTTAACAGCAGAATTTTAGGCTTCAGCTGCAAATCATTCTCAGAGATCGTTAAGTAATAGCCCTTAGGTGTCTGTCTAGTCTCAGTGGATAGTTTCCTGTCAACACTTGAATATATTAAAAAAAAAAAAAAAATCCTGTTCCCAGAAGATTGGTGATCAGAAAAAAATAAAAATAAAAAATCTAATATCCCATCCTAGTTTTTCTACTCAAAGACTTTCCCAGCCTCTTTCTACCTGGTAGAGTGATAACTCCTACCCTGCTAAAAAGGCCGGCCTTGTATCTTTTGCTATTGTTTTTCCTCTCTAATTAAAGAAAGAGAGAAAGAAAGTACTTGGCAGATATGTACTTGATACATCTGTACCTTTTCATCATATGTGCACAGTCTCTGGTTAAGATGTTGTAAAACCCTCCTTTTCAAAGTCTCAGCAATTCACGAATGTAGACTGATTTTGGTTCACCTGGTGTTAGTGTGTGTGTTAGTTCCTGAGTTTGAAATGCTTGTAAGTAAGAAACAAACATGCTGTTAGGAAATCAGTGTTTCTTTGAGGGTGAAAAAATAGAACATCTTTTTCCTTTGCTTCAGGGGACAAGCAACCTATCTTTTCTACAAGAGTCTGTAATCAAGAGTTTTAGTAGATCTGAATTCATGACAAAATTAAGAAAGTTAAAAGTTCAGAACATTCAATCTGCTCAGCAATTCACTTTCTGATGTTCTTTTGTGGTTTAATCAGTGGCTGAAACTACAGAATATGAATGAAGAAGGACATGGTTTGTGTCTTCATTAGAGGAATGAGGCCTTCTTATAGTTGAGTGAGTGAGTTGAATATCTATTTATAACTTCTCTTAAAATAGTACTTTTTCTGGACAGAAGGTTTTATTAAAGAAATTAACATTCATGGAAAATATAATTTTCATTAAAATTTTTAAATAATAAAGCAGCTTTCCAAACCAAAACTTATGTGTGTGTTCCTAGTCTTTGGGAAGATGACTGTTGATCTTCTGACTTAGGTAGAAATTAACATATCTTCATGTCAACATTTGTATATCAAAAGCTGTGGTTAGACCTCATCATTAAGTGCCATAAGTTAGTGAATAGTGAATAGAATTTTTTTTTTTTTTTAAGTATGATCAACTACAGTGGGACCAAAGTTGAGTGATACACAGAATTATTTTAACAGAGGAGTTCTACAATACTGAACTGAGGAGGATTTAGTTTGTCAAATCCTTTCATTTGAACTGATTATATGCAAGTATTCTCAGACACTGGGTAAAGCAAGGCCAATATGAAGCAACAGTGAAAAAATCCTCACCTTAGACATCCATGAAGGCTTAATTTTGCTCCCTAATGAATCTCCTACAAGGCTTCCAAATCCATCTTTCCCCCTTTGGGTTAATGAAGTAGTCTATTAAACACACTGTTTAGCACCAAGGTTACTCTAAGATGCCATTAAAGGTGGTCTTGAATAATGTATTTTTATTTGCTTTGGGGGATGGGAATGGTAGTGGGTTGTATGCAAACTTGTAAAAGAAAACTTAAGAGTGTCTGAAAGAACTTCATTTCACATATGACCTTTTACAGTAATTGGATCTGAATTATAATCAGTCACCTGAATCCTGAAATAGATAAAATAGTTTTTTAATGTTAAAAAGTTTTAGCCCTTCGTTGATTATCTATCAGTGCTTACAGTCCTGTGAAAATAAGATAAATGAGAAATTTGGTCTCTAATTAGACTTCGCTAGATTTACAGCTTTTAATTTATACGCCAATGCAGCTCAGGCCGGCACTAACGCAGATAGAAATGGAGCCCCAGTTTTCAATTGATTTAACAATTTAATTGCAGCATTAACATCCATTAACATTTAACTAACCTTTTAAACTAACCTCAGGCACAACCTTAAAGACTAAATGAAGTAAAATTGCATATAAAAAGGTACTAACATACAGCTGCAAGAAGCCAAAGCGAATCTTGAGGGAGATTTAGCTTTACTTCCTCACATCGGCAGGAGGGAGTCTGTTTTCCTTCTTGCAAAATTCAGTAGGGAAGCATGCTCTGATTTATAGGAAAAGGAAATAGACACCTTTGATGGTTATTAACTCGCATTTGTGTCTTCTTGTCTATGATGATAGCTAAATGACGCAATCTGCCCTTACGATGGTGGAGAGTTAAGGGTCAAATTCTAAGGAATGTACAGATCTAAACAAGAGGAACCTCAGAACCGAATGCATATTTGATCCGAAGCTGAAGCATAACACACTCCAAACCCTACTGTACTCATGAAACGTGCATGCATGCATGCTATGTCATTTCAATCCTGTCCAGCTCTGTACGACCCTAGGGACAGTAGCTCGCCAGGCTCCTCAGTCCGCGGGATTTTCCAGGCAAGAATACCGGAGTGGGTTGCCATTCCCTTCTCCAGGCGATCTTTCCGACTCAGGGATCAAACCCGTTTCTTTCACAACTCCTGCATTGGCAGGCAGGTTCTTTGCCACCAGCACATCTAGGAAACCCATGAAATGTGGAGAATACACAAATTAAATCCAGTTAGCCAAACCAGCCTTATATATGTGTCTGTCTGTTTGCTTGCATTTGGGGTTGGGTTGTTTGGTCAGTGTTTTAATTTACAATTTTTCTTCAGCCTTTTCTGCTCTTTTTTTCCCAATTGAATGGAAAGATTAAAATTCAACAATATATTTTACATTTTTAGGAAAATTCACGATTGTAATTGTAAGCTTGGTTTTAAGATAAAAAGGTGAAGGGAGAAATTTTAAGATATTATTTTCTGACTTCAGAAACAAAAATTAAATTGTGAAACATCTGGTTTCACACTTGCGGGTATTTTCTGAACAAGAACAGTCACTTGAGATAGCTTTGCTAATGTAACTGAAGAATTTTCTTAAATGTTGGTTTTAGAGCATTTCTGCAAAGCAACACTTGGGATGACTAAACAAAATACTGCTGAGATCCTTGTGGTTTTGCAGCATCATAATGGGAACTGATCCCACACACAGATTCAAGGCCCTGGGACAACCTGAGAGTGTTCCCTTTGATGCTTTAGACTGAGAAGTTGGCCTTCCAGCCAACAGAGACACGTTGTTCCCAGACTGATACTATACATCATGTATATAGTAGTTCAATGATCCGGATATTAAAAGCCTATAATTGTAAGCACTGACACGGTATATTGTCACTCTGCCATTTTTCATGCTTCCTGGCACTTCAGTTTCAATTTATGTTGCAGGGCTCTGAGGATATATCATATTAACATTGTGTTCATCCAGGAAAGGTGGGGTATTATAGACATGCTTACCTTAAAAACCCTGCTACAGCACCTCACAAGAAAGGGCTGTAATTAACCTTAGTAAACAGGAAGAAAAAGTGATATGAGAAGCCACTAGGGTGATAATATGTTATAATCAGCCATCTCTGTTCACATTTGGTTTAGTAACGCTTTATATACACATACCACTGATGTGTATAGTTTATCTTATTATAGATAGTTATATACCCCAATACTTTGGCCACCTCATGCAAAGAGTTGACTCATTGGAAAGGACTCTGATGCTGGGAGGGATTGGGGGCAGGAGGAAAAGGGGACGACAGAGGATGAGATGGCTGGATGGCATCACCGACTCGATGGACGTGAGTTTGAGTGAACTCCGGGAGTTGGTGATGGATAGGGAGGCCTGGTGTGCTGTGATTCATGGGGTTGCAAAGAGTCGGACACGACTGAGCGACTGAACTGAACTGATACATCCCAATTCAGTACAGGGTAAGTGGGCTTTGAAGTCAAGCTGTATGAATTTCTGCCTTCACCACTTGCTTATTTTATGTCAAAGCCTTGTTCTTTAAACTCTCTAGGTCTCCATTTCTTTTTTTTGTTTTAAATAAAGGTCCTTCTCCAAAAGATGATTGTGAATATTAACAAGTAGTCGACATAGCATACATGTAGTACGGCAAGCAGCAGAGGAAGAGAGACAGAAAGAGACAGAGATAGATACAAGGCGTGAAAGTGAGATTCAGATAAATTTGCAAATATAAAAATTACATATCAGAAATACCAGTAATATAACTTATGATATATGATGTTAAATGAAACGAAGTCGATAAAAATACTAACGTTTTCAGAATTAGGCTGAAGAACAAACTAAGAACCTACTACCCTGGACTTAAAAGACATTATTGTAAAATGTAAAATGATAAATTTTTTAGATAAGCAAAATAGAACAAAATCTTCAGAATGAGTTACTGAGACTTAATATCAAAAGTAGAGGTAATAACAGGAAAAGCTGATAGGTTAGACCTCATTAAAATAAAAACTCTGATTCTGCAAAAGATTTGGTTAAAATTATAGTCAAACTCCTGACAGGGAGAATTTATTTTCAAACCAAATATTCAATAATACAGTAGTGTTTAGAATATATAAAGAAATCTCAGGTCTGAAAAAAATAGAAAACCAAATAAGTAACTTAGAAAACAAAGACAAAGAAACATTCCATTGTGAATATGCGAATAGCAAACAAGCATATGAAAGGATACTTGATATCTTTACCTATTAGGGAATTACAAATTAAAACCATGAGGTATCACGACACAACTAACAGAATGGCTAAAATGCAAATAGTGGAATTCCAAGTGGTGACAAGGAAGCAGAGAAACTAGATGAACCCAACATCACTGGTGGGAATGTAAAGTGGCATAACCGTAGAAAACAGCTTCGCAATGTCTTACAAAAGTAAAAATGTGATTGACATATAATCTAGAAACTGTACCCTTCCGTTTTTATCCTGAAGAAATAAAGATTTGCCTTCATACCAAAAAAAAAAAAAAAAAAGAATTGTTCATAGTCACTTTATTCACAATAGCCCTGAACTTGAAACAATCCAAATATTGTTCAATAGTGAAAGTGAAAGTGAAATTGAAGTCGCTCAGTCGCACCTGACTCTTAGCAGCCCCATGGACTACAGCCCACCAGGCTCCTCCATCCATGGGATTCTCCAGGCAAGAACACTGGAGTGGGTTGCCATTTCCTTCTCCAAATTGTTCAATAGGCAAATGGTTAAAAGATTATAATTCATCCATATTATGGAATACCACCTAACTATAAAAAAAGAACAAAAATTGATACATACAACAACTTGGATTTGGCCCCAAGGTAATTATGTTGAGTGAAAATGCCAATCCTATAAGGTTGCACACTATAAAATTTAATTTATATAATATTCTTGAAATGAAAATGAACAGATTAGTGGTTCTCAGGGGTTAGAAATGGGACCTATAGATACAAAATAGCAACACAAGGGATCCTGATAATGATGAACTGTTCTAATTTTGATGATAGTAATGAAATACACAAATACTCACATGATGAAATCACATAAAATAAACACACATACAAACAAATGAGTACATATAAAACTTATGAAATCCAAACAAGATCAGTAGATTATTGATGTCAATTTCCTGGTTATGGTATTGTTTTGTACTATAATTATGGAAGATGTTACCTTTGGGGGAAACTGAGTGAAGTACATACATGATCCCTCTGTATTGTTCCTCACTGTGGCATGTGAATCTACAATTATCTCAAAATACAAGTTTTTAAAAAATAAAGAAAAGATACTGTAAATACTTGAAAACCTAAAAAGAAACTGTATCGCCATCGTTTCAGGGTGAGAATAGGGCTAAGAAGTCTGTTCAGTCTCCAAAGAATATATGCAACCTGATATCCACTTCAAATATAGCCAAGGAAAATAAAGAAAAACAAACAAAAAAAGACATCTCAGAGAGTGGAGCCCAGATCCATAGGCTACCATGGAAAAAGGAAGTTTCCTTGAGAAGGAGCCTTAGCACCTGATCAGGGCACTTAAAAATATCTTCCCAGAGGATTTCATTGTTTGCTGTGTCTCCATCCTTCCCTTTCTCCAAACAAAGGATTTACTGTGGTTGTACTGTCCTTTTATCTCACTATATATTGGGTGAAAGATATGTTGGTCATGTCTGAATCAAAAGTAGTCACACCCCACAATGAAGAGAAGAGTACCAACCACTGAGGGATCCTGGAGTACTAAATAGGAACTTTGAACTGCCTCTCTTGAATATGGAAGGAGTACATTGCCTCCTGGAAGAAGAGTTAGCTTGATTTTGGTGACTAGATCGGTAAACAGTGTGGTCATAAAGTCTAGTTCCATTATTCCAGTTCTCATCCTTCCAGGTTTATGGTAGAGCAGCATTTGTCTGCCTCTATGAAATAGGGTGCAGCCATCTGACTTGTTTTAGCTAATGAAATATGAGGAAAAGTGATACCCATGGAAGTCTTTAAAAGCCAGTGTCCAACTCACCAAATTTCCTTTTATTTTGCAATTATAACCCACAACATTCCAAATGCTATAGGCTACACCAGCCTCCATTCCAAAGTAAGAACAATACAGCAAATATTCCCTGCCAACTAGCAATGAATTTGTATGATGAAGATGATAAATTAACCTCTATTGGCTTCAAACACTAAGAGTTTGAAGTGTTTGATAGTCTAGCAGTACCTAGTCCATCCTGACCAATGCAGCTGTCTTGAATTGTATTGAGTGGCTCAGAAGAAAAAGACTGTTTTTTGTTTTTCTGCCCAGAGTAAGAATGTCTTTTCTAAACCTGGATAAAAGCCAGAGCATGCTTCTCTTCAAAGTAATCTGAAGATGCTAGATATATGCCTGACTATTTTCTCTTATAGCTTAGACTTGACAAATGAAATAAATGTACCTTGTACTCGGAATCTGGAGCTACTTACACAGGAGTTCTGGAGAGTCCAGTAGTCACATACAGTTGTGAAAGCTGGACCATAAAGAAGGCAGCTGCTGCTGCTGTTAAGTCGCTTCAGTAGTATCCGACTTTGTGCGACACCATAGACGGCAGCCCACCAGGTTCCCTCGTCCCTGGGATTCTCCAGGCAAGAACACTGGAGTGGGCTGCCATTTCCTTCTCCAATGCATGAAAGTGAAAAGTGAAAGTGAAGTCATGTCCTACTTTTAGTGACCCCATGGACTGCAGCCCACCAGGCTCCTCCGTCCATGGGATTTTCCAGGCAAGAGTACTGGAGTGGGGTGCCATTCCCTTCTCTGTAAAGAAGGCAGAATGCCAAAGAATTGATGCTTTCAAACTATGGTGCTGGAAAAGACAGTTCAAAGTCCCTTGGACAGCAAAGAGATCAAACCAGTCAATCCTAAAGGAGGCCAACCCTGAATACTCATTGGAGGAACTGATACTGAAGCTCCTTTGGCCACTTGATGTGAACAGCTGACTCATTGGAAAAGACCCTGATGCTGGGAAAGATTGAAGGCAGATGAGAAGAGGGCAACCGAGGATGAAATGGTTGAGTGGCACTGCCGATGCAGTAGACATGAGTTTGAGCATTCATTCTCTGGGAGACGGTGAGGGACAGGGAGGCCTGGCGTGCTGCAGTCCGCGAGGTCGCCAAGAGACAGACACGACTTGGCAACTGAACAACAATGAGAGAGTCTACTGTGATGATAGTGGTTGTGGTGGTGGCAGCATTCACTTATCCGGGCCCAGCCCTCCTAATCAGGCTAGCAACAGACTCCAGTGCCCAGTGACATCCCCTGGTCAGCAGAGAGAGCGTTGGTACTCCTCCTGGCCTGGTGGGATACAAACCATGGTTCTTTCTCTTACCCAGGCCCTATTTTCCTAAGCCTGATTGTACAGCCTTCCAAGAAATTCTGTGAATTACCCAGTTTCCTTTCGAGGAATCTCTCTGATGCTTACAACAAACAGTACTGGTAACCGTTGGTGGCAATTAGGATGTCTGGTGGATACAGACTGATGCAGACTAAGGTTCCTCATGTTAATAACACTGAGACAGTATGAATGATGGAAAGCCCTCTTTAAATTCTGCATGATTCATTCCAAGCTAAACTACTTCAATATGCTTGTTTGACAAGAGCTGAATAAAAATCATCTCAAAAGAACAAAGAATGGCCAAATATCACAAATGCTCAAAACTAGTTTTGAAACTAGAGAAATCAGTTAGGGATAACTTTTCAAGTGGTTTAGGTAGACTTAAACAGTGTTGAATATGTACCCTAGAGCCAAGCTGAAAGGTAAAAACAAACAAACAAACAAACACTTGGAGAAGACCAGATTCCCACTATTTCTGAGAGGAAAACATTTGAACATTTTTTTGGAGCATTGGAATCACTTTTTATACATTTTAATCCAAGGTGTATGCTTTAGTTGCTGATACCAATAATAAAAAATATAGGAATATCTATGTCATGAGCTTTTCTCAGTAAAAATCACAATGATTACTGTGGCCTACAATACTTTCCAGGACTTCCCAGGTGGCTTAGTTGGTAAGGAATCTGCCTATACTGCAAGAGACTACCTGTAATATAGGAGACCTGGCTTTAATCCCTGGGTCAGGAAGTTCTCCTGGAGAAGGAAATAGCAACCCACTCCAATATTCTTGCCTGGAAAATCCCTCGGACAGAGGAGCCTGGCAGGCTATAGTCCATAGGGTCACAAAGAGTCGGACACGACTGAAAGAGTAAACCGCCATCACCACAGTACTTTCCAAAGATGGTGTAAGAATATCTCTTGTAACTTAAGTCTTTGGAAGTTTGCCACTTCCCAGCTGAGAAGTAGAGTCTATGTCCTTTCCTCTTCTACTTGTGACTGCCTTGACCAATTGAGTGACACTATATGACTGCAGATGGTGCCTGCAGCCATGAAATTAAAAGACGCTTACTCCTAGGAAGAAAAGTTATGACCAACCTAGATAGTATATTCAAAAGCAGGGACATTACTTTGCCAACAAAGGTCCATCTAGTCAAGGCTATGGTTTTTCCTGTGGTCATGTATGGATGTGAGAGTTGGACTGTGAAGAAGGCTGAGTGCCAAAGAATTGATGCTTTTGAATTGCAGTGTTTGAGAAGACTCTTGAGAGTACCTTGGACTGTGAGGAGATCCACCCAGTCCATTCTGAAGGAGATCAGCCCTGGGATTTCTTTGGAAGTTCAGTTCAGTTCTGTTCAGTTCAGTTGCTCAGTCGTGTCCGACTCTTTGTGACCCCATGAATCGCAGCACGCCAGGCCTCCCTGTCCATCACCAACTCCCAGAGTTCACCCAGACTCACGTCCATCGAGTCAGTGATGCTAAAGCTGAAACTTCAGTGTTTTGGCCACCTCATGCGAAGTTGACTCATTGGAAAAGACTCTGATGCTGGGGGGGATTGGAGGCAGGAGGAGAAGGGGATGACAGAGGTTGAGATGGCTGGATGGCATCACCAACTCAATGGATGTGAGTTTGGGTGAACTCTGGGAGTAGGTGATGGACAGGGAGGCCTGGTGTGCTGCGATTCATGGGGTTGCAAAGAGTCGGACATGACTGAGCGACTGAAATGAACTGAACTGAACTGATATGACTTCTGCTCAGGTGTAATAGTGTCTCAGACGGTAAAGAATCTGCCTGCAATGCAGGAGACCTAGGTTTGATCCCTGGGTCAGGAAGATCCCCTGGAGAAGGGAATGACAACCCACTCCAGTATTCTTACCTGGAGAATTCCATGGACAGAGGAGCCTGGTGGCTACAGTCCCCAGGATCGCAGAGTCAGACACCACTGAGCGACAATATCTTGGACTTTCTTTTCACTTCTGAGGTAGGGTCATACATGTCTTTCACATCTGCCTTGCTCTTTTAGAACACTTGTTCTTGGAACATAGCTGCCACACTGTGGGGAAGCCCATGGGGAAGTCCACATAGAGAAGAACCACAGTCGTGGCCGAGTCCTTATCTGACAGCCGGAATCAACTTGCCAGTCATGTGTGGGACTCATCCTAAACATGGATCCTCTCAGCCCTAGTGAGCCAACCCAACTAATATTGAGTGGAGCAGGGATAAGGCGTGCCCCCTTCATGCCAAACCTTCCTCCTCCCTTGGATATTTATGAAAAAAATATTTTTAATCCACTAAATTTTGAGGTGGTTTATTATACAGCAAAACATAACTGATATAATGGTATCTAAATCAACCTTTGTGATACAAATCCAGAAGGAAAAAGACTCTAATGTTTCAGTCCATATACTTCCATCTAGACATTAGCAGAGTCACAGTATTGTGATAGCAAAGTTAAGATAAAAAACTGGCTTCACTAACGCCATTCTGTGAGCTGAAAAGTGACGGCAGTGTATGGAAACTGACCTGCCAATTGGATAAAGTGCTCTGCCCAAGAGCTCCGTGGTTGAAAAAGCTCTCAAAAGCTCCTGAGACACTCTCAAATTGTTTGGAAAGACCCAGCTGTTCTCAGTTCTCAGTCTGGCCATTCACTATGTCCTTCAAGCATGAGCCCCATTTTATCTGACCCTTTCCACAGCAGCAGACTTATCGTAAAGTCTCCGCCATCACCAGAGAGAGCATTTAACACTAGCTGTCAAGCAATCAAAAGCTGAGTTGCTTTATCACTCTCTCCTACTCATCCCCAAGTTATATGACTTTGAGTAAGAACATTTAGGGCCCTGTTAGACAACTCAAAAGAAAGAAAGAAGGAGAATATTTTATGTACTTAAAAAAATTCTTCCTCTCACATTTTTAAAGAAAATTCAGTAGTAAAGATACAAGGGAAAAAATTAATTTGAATCTTTTCTTTTAAGAACTTTACAGTTTTTCTGATAGGGGATTCTCTGGACGTGGGTGGATGATATATTTTTGAAGTTAAAGAGGAGAAGCCATGAAACTACTCATGAATAGAAAGATGACTATGACCCAAGAAAGAATTCAGAGTAAGAAGAATAGTAAATTGTACCATCTCCCCTCCAGTTTCTGTCATTTATTCATTCTTTCAGTGAATATTTAGTTTTTTCTTGCCACCTGCACTTTATTTAGCATTTTTATTTTCTGTCAGTAGGAGACTTTAGATATAATGGATATTAGTAACTTTCACTGCTCTGTGCTAAATTTGCAGTGGAGGCAGCTGTTGTGAAATTTAAAGTACTAGTCGCTCAGTGGTGTCTGATTCTATGTGATCCCACAGAGCCTGCCAGGCTCCTCTGTCCATGGAATTCTCCAGGCAAGAATACTGGAGTGGGTAGCCATTCCCTTCCCGAAGGGATCGTCATGACACAGGAATTGAACCTGAATTTCCCACGTTACAGGTGTATCCTTTACCATCTGAGGTAGCTGTTAGACCTAGGGTTTTTTTGTTTTTTGTTTTTTGCTCCTAAATTAGTTTCCTTAGCCACAATCCATTGCTTTCACTTTAAAAGTCCTCTGAAAAATCAGTAGTTCCACAGCATTGCATCCATTGAGCAAAGCACATATATTTATTCTTAAACTTTGGAAACAAAACTCCAGTTATTTATCCACCTAGACACATTCCCGTGGAATAACATACTCAAGATGAAGGCTCTAGCCTACAAAGAAGAGAGTCGGTCAAAACTGATAAAGTACCGACTGATTTTATGCACAAAATTTAGATCATACCCAAGCAGGAGAAGGGCAAAGTTAACCAGGCTTGCATTCAGGAGGAGGAGACAGTTCAGTGGGAACAGACCTCCAGTGGGTTTTGACCAGGCTTGCATCCAGCAGTAAGAAGCACTTCATTGGGCACTGGGCTCCAGTGGGTTTGAGGTCAGGGGTAAATCAAAGGTTTGGATTCAGAAAGTTGGCAAGATGAGAGTACAGAAAGAATCCCTAAGAGGACTCATGCCAGAGAGGAGATAGCATCCAAATTAAGGAGTTTGAAACCCAAACTAGTCCCCAGTAGATGTCAAGATGTGAACCAATATCTGCCATATTCCAAAACTCTTGCTCTTAACTAATGAGCTAAATTATATTAGTATTTAGAAATTAATAGATTTGAAATAAACATCATGCTAAACTTAGTATTTAAACAATCAGTAGACTTTTTTCTATGACAAATCTAGAATTTCCTTAACTTCTTCAAACTCTTAACCAGGAGTTAAATCTACCTTGTATATTGTTATGAAAGAGAAAATAAATAGAGCCTGATGGAAATCCTATCAACAAAATGCTGCTATTGGAAAGCACTCTGAAAGCCAAATATCAATCAGGCTAGAAGTCCAGAACACATTAAATGCATATTTAACTGTTGGCTAGGGTCCTTCCTGTTCAGACTAAATCAGACCATCTTTGCCATAAATGCATAGCTCAGTGGTTTGTGTCTACAGATAGAGATAAGGATATAGAAAGTGATCTACTGAGAAAATAAAGTTGGTTTGGTGGGCATTGATGGCATTAACGCCAATGTTGACAAAATAGCAGACATTTCTTTTCAGATATGCATGCTTAAAATCAATTTCATAAGATGCTCCCAAAAGAGTTTCGTGAATATCAAATTACTTTTCTACTAAATAATCACATCCAATATAAAGAGAAGCATCTTGGACATTTGGAAGAGAGAATATTCAAAAAACTAGTTTGTGGAAATTTATGATGAGTCCTGCATCTGTCATTACCACTGATGAACAAAGAGAAGTCAGGACTAGAAGCGTCTTTATTCTTACAGCCTTAGAACCGAGTACAGTGCATGGCACAGAGTAAGCATTGACCCATATTTGCCAAATGAGCAAAAGACTCTGGAAGGTTCAGAGGGTTAGAATTCTTCCCTTTAATTCCAAACACCTATATGAGTGTAGCCGACCCACTTAAGGCATGTTGCAGCTCTTTCCATTTTTATGATCTAAATTGTAGATATTTACTTTTATAGAAATGAATCAAAAAATAATTCCTTCTCAGATAGCCCTGATGTTTGTGGGAGATTGTTCTGAACTCTGGGCATTGTTTCTGCTACACGCAGGTTCCTAGACAAGGTAAATGTGCCAGCATCTGAGTGAGCACAGTGGAAACGTGCCCCCACTTAGCATGGTTCACCAGTGTCTGCCTGTCCTCACCAGCTGAGCTGGGCCGCTGCTAGTGACGAGATGGCTCATGACAAGCGCAGGTAAAGGGAAGGAATGTGCCTTTGGAGGCCGTGGCATGGGTTCTTCCCCTCTGGAGACACTATCCTGCCCACTCCTTTCTCTCACATCTATTCAGCCCCAAATGGGACAGATGCAACCTTTCTTTCCCTGTTTCCCACCAAGGAGACCAAGGGAAAATTGTCTAACTCTGCAATACCGCAGAAATGTTAGCTATTATTTGAACTTCGCCTGTTGATAAGCTGGACCCATGGAACCCAAAGACATATTGTAGGGCCTGAAGATTACAGTTTGGGTTTGAAGTTACTGCTTTGCTGAAGTTTATTCTTTCACCCACATAGAGAAGTCATCCAGTTGTTTTCTTCTTTTGTATTTTCAGAATTTTAACTCTTTTTTGCCTCCCCTTTGTTGAAGGCAAGAACTCATAACATTTTAAAAATATGCTACTGAGCCTTATCTGACACTTTGTATAGGTGGAAATAAACAAAATCTCTAAAATAGTCAAAACTTAAAAGCAAAGGAAATCTGGGAAGTAAATATTTGAATGTACTGTGATGGCATCTAATATGTAAAATGGACTGTGAAGAAGGCTGAGCGCCGAAGAATTGATGCTTTTGAACTGTGGTGTTGGAGAAGACTCTTGAGAAGCCCTTGGACTGCCAGGAGATCCAACCAGTCCATTCTGAAGGAGATCAGTCCTGGGATTTCTTTGGAAGGAACGATGCTAAAGCTGAAGCTCCAGTACTATGGCCACCTCATGCGAAGAGTTGAGTCATTGGAAAAGACTCTGATGCTGGGAGGGATTGGGCAGGAGGAGAAGGGGACGACCGAGGATGAGATGGCTGGATGGCATCACAGACTCGATGGACATGAGTCTGAGTGAACTCCGGGAGATGGTGATGGACAGGGAGGCCTGGCGTGCTGCGATTCATGGGGTCGCAAAGAGTCGGACACGACTGAGCGACTGAACTGAACTGAACTGAACTGGACTGAACTGATAGATAGAAACATTAAGATTTCACTAAGACATTTTCAGGTGAACTATTTGGTAAATGGTAATAAAATGGGTTTGTTCAGCCTTCCTAGTAAATTTTATACATTAAAAAATAACTGGAGAAATACTTTATTAAAATCTGAAAATAATGCCTATTAGTGAGGATAGGACAAAGAGGCTATTGTAGAAATGTAAATGGATCCAATCTTTTTGAAAAGCCATTGCCAATATGAGCCAAAAGTTCTTTAAAATGTTCATACCAAGTTAGGATACCTTTTGGAATACTAAGGGAATAGAAGAAAAAATATTGTGTGCAAAATATAATTTTTGTGCTATGCAGAATTGTGAAAAATTGAAAACATAGGCAACCTGAAATCAAACGGTTTTGAAAATTATGGTACAGTTATTAAACAAGGATTTATAAAAACATTATAAAAACTTTCAATGAGTTTCGAGTTAAAACAATCTATAACTGATTGTACATACCACACGAGAGAGAATAAGAGAAGGGGCGGTGTCCAGTGATATGTTTATGGTTTATGTTTATAGTAATTAGTTTGTGTCCAGGTCCTTACCTTCACTTTTCTGCTTTCACTGAGAAACATTTATTTTATGTGTATATACAGAGAGAGAGAGAGAGAATTTCAGAACTATCATATTGTACAGAGAAGTATAGTGGTATTTAGAATACAATTGGTCATCCACAAAATTGCCTTTCTCTATAAAAAACACAAGGACAGGCTGAATACCACAGGTTTCTTCTAAGAATGTGTAAGTTGAAATGAGAACAAAACAACAACAACAAAAAACTCCACAAAAACCTACCTCCCATCCTCTCTTCTGCCTTTGCTTTGAATTTCATCAAGTATACTTCATTTTTCAAGGAGAGCTCTCTAATCAGGATGAAGGGGTGGAGTGCATGAAACTGTTGGTTATTTACCAGCAGTGAACGCTGAAATCACAGCTGTGCCCTGAAGCATTGTGGGGCCTTTCAGACAGCCTCTGAGCAGACTGCCTATAAATCTCTGTTCCTGTCGTGTCTAAATAAAGCCCAATACCCACTCAAAAAGAAATTCATCAGTGTTATAAAGAAAACAATGACAAAGCACTCTCCTTTGGGTCAGAGAAAACTGATACTTCCACAAGAGAAAAAAGAAGTCATTCTCTAATCCTTCCTACTTCTCCTCTTCCCTCCCTTTGCTCTGCTAATATATTGTGCTTGCTTGTTCTCTCTCTCTCTCCCTTTCTCTGGAAAGTTTCTATTCCAGCTGGGCCACAAGAAGCAGTTTGCAGTGAAAGGGAAGTATTTCAGTTTATAAAATATGAGACCACAAATTATCTCCCCAAACTTACAGCTGCAACCCATGATAACATATTAGGCACCCCAAGTGTTGACTCATTCTGAAATCCTGTGTGAAGAAGGGAGTCACGTGAGTCAAGTCCTTTGCACTCCAGCTGCACAGTGCTGTTCTATCTGGAGTGGCATTTCACTCACGGACCTAACCATCTGTTACTCGCCTAAGATACTGCTCAGTCTTCCTTTTAATTCTCTTGGAGAAAATAGCTAGCATAGGGAGAACTTTGAGTCCGAGAGAGGCATGAGATTTAATTTAATGATATGAGCTTATTTACTTTGTTTTCTTTTGTCTCTCATAATCAGAGCAGGAGCTGCTTTAGAAGACTCTACAATTTATATATTTGGGAAAATAGTGTTAACCTGCTGCTATGGTTTAAATTGGGGTTTGAACATGCACTATGGCATGTGGGCTGATCATGTTTCAGATTATTTCTTTCCCCTGGGAAATCTAAGATGTAGTGTTAAGACATTCTATCTCAACTGATGCACTCAAACCATTGGCCCTGAAGTTATTCCATATACTTGTAGCAGGAACTCCTACTGGTCCTCATCAGATCTCTCTTATCACCTGTAGATTCTGCCCCAAGGAGACCCAAACAGGAAGGAAAGGAGTTCCTGGGACCGTCATAGGCCCTTGTTGCATCCTTTCCTTCCACGTGGGCTTGTTTAATTCATCAACTGTTATACTGAATGTTATTAATTTACAATGAGTTGGGCTTTCCTGGTGGCTCAGATGGTAAAAAATCAGCCTGAAATGCTGGAGACCTGGGTTCAGTCCCTGGGTTGGGAAGTTCCCCTGGAGGAGGGCATGGCAACCAATTCTTGCCTGGACAATACCCATGGACAGAGGAACCCAGTGAGCTAGAGTCCCTGGGGTCACAAAGAATCAGACATAACTGAGTTACTAAGCACAGCATAGCATTAATTTACAGTCTTAAATCCATACTACCATACTTAAAAGTGGATATTTAAACAAGTCTCCTTGGACTACAAGGAAATCAAACCATGCAATCCTAAAGAAAATCAACACTGAATATTTAAAGGACTGATTCTGAAGGTGAAGCTCCAACACTTTGGCCAGCTGATGTGAAGAACCAACTCGTTGGAAAAGAAACCAATGCTAGGAAAAATTGAAGACAAAAGAAGAGGGTAGCAGTGGATAAAACTTTGAGGAATATCATTGACTCAAGGGACGTGAATTTGAGCAAACTCTGGGAGATAGTGAAAGACAGAGGAGCCTGGAGTGCTGCAGTTCATGGGGTCCCAAAGAGTTGGACATATTGTAGTGACCACAAAATATGCAATATGTAAATTTCTCAGTCTTTTCTTCATAGTGAGTGCTCCAAAAGCAAAGATATTAATAAATTTGTTTCCTCACTATGACAACAAGAGCAAACTATTTTGAATATAGGATTAAAAATTAATCAGTACTTGTTATTTTTCCCTTTAAATTGTGAGGAAAAGTGAAGCTTTTAAATTATAATTATATTGTACTTGGGCTCAGTTGTGTCCTTCTCTTTGGAACCCCATGGACTGTAACCCACCAGGATCCTCTTTCCATAGAATTTCTCAGATAATACTGGAGTGGGTTGCCATTTCTTTCTCCAGGGAATCTTCCCGACTCAGAGATTGAACCCATGTCTCCTGCATTGGCAGGTGGATTCTTTATCACTGCCTCACCTGGAAAAGTCATAATTATATTAAGGAATATCAAAAGGAAAAGTATCAAGGAAGATTAGCAAATGATTTCTTCAGGCAAAAGAGAAAAGGGAAAAAAGGAAAGAATGAAGGGAAAGCAAGAGATAGCAGGATGAAGAAAGAATGGGAAAAAGCGAGAGATAAAGAGAATATAGGATGGTTGCAGGGTGAGAGGGAGGAAGTCAATAACTGTTCAGAGATGTTACTGATACAAATCTAATTATTCTGCACTGAACAAGCTTTGTTCATTCTTCTAGAAAAAGTTTTTTTAGCTGGCCATGAATATTGTGATTATATAAGGTGAAAATACTAATGGTACAAATATACCCTTCCAGGTTTAGTTATTTAATTTACTTTAATTGGTAAATTTATGCTTAGCTGAGCAGTACTATGAAATTGATTAACAAATTACATTCTACTGTCAGTGTTCTATTCCTACTAGTAATATCTGGAGCAGAGTTGACAGTAATTAAATAATAATTTTATCACCAATAACAATTGAATATATTCAACTGAATGAATCACTTTTGTAGCATTGAAAATCCTATCCTTATAGTATTACAATGATTGAAGGATGGATGAAGAAGACAATTTCTGTTAAAGAAGCTGTAGATTAATACATTCCTTCCCATTATAAAGATATCAAATGTAATCTTTTTTTAATAAATGGAAACCTGTCAGTTTGACTCATTTGAAGCCAGTAGTAACCATTGTCTCTAAATGATGTGCATTTGAAATACTGGCAAAAAATATATTTTGGGAGGGGTGCAAAATAGATGAAAGTCTCATCAATAGGACAATTTGCTTTTTTTCACATTATAATGCAGCCTACAACTGAAGTTGTACCATAACTTAATGGGGACCATTTTTTTAGGTGTGTGTAAGATAACTTGGCAATTTTTTAGGTGTGTGTAAGATAACTTGGCAACCCACTCCAGTGTTCTTGCCTGGAGAATCCCAGGGACGGGGGAGCCTAATGGGCTGCCGTCTGTGGGGTCGCACAGAGTCAGACATGACTGAAGCGACTTAGCAGCAGCAGCAGCAAGATAACTCTGGATTTCCCATGTTCCACAGTGTAAAGAATCTGCCCGCCGTTGCCGCAGATACAAGAAATGCAGATTCGACCCCGGGCTGGGAAGATCTGGAGAAGGACTTAGCGACACCCTCCAGTGGTTTTTTTCCTTTCTGTTTTTCCCTTTGGTCAGTTTTCTCAGAACAATGAGTTGAAAAGTCTTTTTTCCTCAAGGAATCCCTTCAGTTCTTAGTTTTTCCTGCATCCACTGACATTAAGATAATCATACAGCTTTGTCCTTTATTAATACAGTATATTATATTGATTAACTTTTGATATTAAACTAATCTTGCATCTGGGGTAAAATCTACTTGCTTATTGCTATGATTTTTTCTTTTAATATTGCTGTATTCTATTCACTAGTTTTTTGTTGTTGTTGTTAAAGATTTTGTGTAGGGGATACTGGTTTGTAATTTTATTTTCTGTATGTGTTATCTTTATCTGGTTTTGGTATTAAGGTAGTACTGTTCCCATTGAACGAGTTAGAAAATAATTCCTCCTCTTCTATTTTCAAAAGAGTCTGTAAAAAACTAGTATTAATTCCTAAATATTTGGTAGAATTCACCAGCGAATCTATCTGCCGCTGGGCTTTTATTTGCAGGAAATTCTTAAATAATGTCTTTCTTCTCTTTTCTTTTTAAAGGTCTACTCATCTCATGTATTTTTTCCTGAGTAATTGGGTAATTTGGGTCTTATTACAGGTTTATTTATTTAATACAGTTTATGTATTGTGCACACAATTTTATTATAATATTCTTTTATTCATTTTATTTCTATAAAGTCAGTAGGGAGGTTCATATTTTATTACTAATTTTAGTACTTTGAATATTCTTATCTTCTTGATTAGTCTAGATAAAAGTTAGTGAATTTTAAAAATGTTTCCCAAAAAAGCACCTTTTGTTCTATTCTCCATTTTATTAATTTGCTTTCTTGTTATTTCTTTCCTTCTGCCTGCTTTGCATGTAACTTACTAGTCTTGGATACAGGGTTGCTGATTGGTGTATTAGATTCCAGTTGTCACTAGAATAAGTTAGCCCTCATTCAGCAGTTTAAAGCAGCTTAAACAGAATTAATCCAATACACAAATCAGCAACCTTGAATCCAAAGGCTATTTCACTTTAGCAGCTTACATAACACAAATTTATTCACCCACAACTCTGTAGTTTTAGGTTAGTATTTGTCCAACTGAAGGCAAATGAAGATCTTAACAGTGCTGAGTTCTTTCTAGAGGCTCTTGGTGGGGTGGCAGGGGGCGGGGGGAATATATTTCCTTGCCATATCTGGTTTCTAGAAGCTTCCTGCATTCCTTGGTTCATGGTTACCTTTAAACCAGCACCAAAGCATCTTCAAGACTCGCTCTGATTCAATGCTTCCCTCTTGTGTTTATCAATTCCGCTTTTAAAGATCTGTGTACTTACATACCCATATAATTCAGAATAATCTCTGTACTTTATGGTTAGCTAATTAGCAAAACTCTCTTTACATTTAATTACCTTTTTCCAGGAAGTATAAGAAATGTTAATAACATACATACAGATTCCAGGGATTAACATGTGGGCATCATGGAAGAGGGTAATTATTCTGCCTAACAATCTGAAATATTTCTCCTTTTAAAAAAAGGTGTTTTATATCTATATGTTTTCCTATAAACACTTCTTCAGGTGCATTCCATCAATTTTGGTATATTGTGTTTACCTTTTCCCTCTTCAAATATTTTGTAACTTATCTTTTTAAATCCTTTGGAATTTTTAAGTTTGGTTCGGTCTACTCACTCAGGTTGACTATTTGTGACCTGATAGACTGCAGCATGCCAGGCTTCCCTGTACATCACCAACTACCAGAGTTTACTCAAACTCATGTCCATTGAGTCGGTGATGCCATCCAACCATCTCATCCTCTGTCGTCCCCTTTACTTCCTGCATTCAATCTTTCCCAGCATCAGGGTCTTTACCAAGGAGTCAACTCTTCGCATCAGGTAGCCAAAGTATTGGAGTTTCAGATTTAGCATCAGTCCTTCCAATGAATATTCAGGACTGATTTCCTTTGGGAAGGACTGGTTGGATCTCCTTGCAGTCCAAGGGACTCTCAAGAGTCTTCTCCAACACCACACTTCAAAAGCATCAATTCTTTGGCACTCAACTTCCTTTATGATCCAACTCTCACATCCATACATGACTACTGGAAAAACCATAGCTTTGACTAGATAGACCTTTGCTGGCAAAGAACTGTCTCTACTTTTTAACATGCTAAGTTAGTCATAACTTTTCTTCCAAGGAGCAAACATCTTTTAATTTCATGGCTGCAGTCACCATCTGCAGTGATTTTGGAGCCCAAAAAATAAAGTCTGACACTGTTTCCACTGTTTCCCCATCTATTTCCCATGACGTGATGGGACCAAATGCCATGATCTTCATCTTCTGAATGTTGAGCTTTAAGCCAACTTTCTCACTCTCCTCTTTCACTTTCATCAAGAGGCTTTTTAGTTCCTCTTCACTTTCTGCCATAAGGGTGGTGTCATCTGCATATCTGAGGTTATTGATATTTCTCCTGGCAATCTTGAGTCCAGCTTGTGTTTCTTCTAGTCAACGTTTCTCATGATGTACTCTGTATATAAGTTAAATAAGCAGGGTGACAATATACAGCCTTGACATACTCCTTTTCCTATTTGGAACCAGTCTGTTGTTCCATGTCCAGTTCTAACTGTTGCTTCCTGACCTGCATACAGGTTTCTCAAGAGGCAGGTCAGGTGGTCTGGTATTCCCATCTCTTTCAGAATTTTCCTCAGTTTATTGTGATCCACACAGTCAAAGGCTTTGGCATAGTCGATAAAGCAGAAATAGATGTTTTTCTGGAACTCTCTTGCTTTTTCCATGATCCAGCAGATGTTGGCAATTTGATCTCTGGTTCCTCTGCCTTTTCTAAATCCAGCTTGAACATCTGGAAGTTCATGGTTCACGTATTGCTAAAGCCTGGCTTGGAGAACTTTGAGCATTACTTTACTAGCGTGTGAGATGAGTGAAATTGTGCGGTTGTTTCAGCGTTCTTTGGCATTGCCTGTCTTTGACATTGGAATGAAAACTGACCTTTTCCAGCCCTGTGGCCACTGCTGAGTTTGCTGGCATACTGAGTGCAGCACTTTCACAGCTTCATCTTTTAGCTCAACTGGAATTCCATCACCTCCACTAGCTTTGTTCATAGTGATGCTACCTAAGACCCATTTGACTTCACATTCCAGGATGTCTGGCTCTTGGTGAGTGATCATACCATCATGATTATCTGGGTCATGAAGATCTTTTTGTATATTTCTTCTGTGTATTCTTGCCACCTCTTCTTAATATCTTCTGCTTCTGTTAGGTCCAGACCATTTTTGTCCTTTATCGAGCCCATCTTTGCATGAAATGTTCCCTTGGTATCTCTAATTTTCTTGAAGAGATCTCTAGTCTTTCCCATTCTGTTCTTTTCCTCTGTTTCTTTGCATTGATCACTGCGGAAGGCTTTCTTATCTCTCCTTGCTATTCTTTGGAACTCTGCATTCAAATGGGTATATCTTTCCTTTTCTCCTTTGTGTTTTGCTTTTGTTCTTTTCATAGTTATTTGTAAGACCTCCTCAGACAACCATTTTGCCTTTTTACATTGTTTTTCTTGGGGATGATCTTGATCACTGCCTCCTATACAATGTCATGAACCTCCATCCATAGTTCTTCAGGCACTTTGTTTATCAGACTTAATCCCTTTAATATATTTGTCACTTCTACTGTATAATCACAAGGGATTTGATTTAGGTCATACCTGAATGGTCTAGTGATTTTCCCTACTTTCCTCAATTAGAGTCTGAATTTGACAATAAGGAGTTCATGATCTGAGCCGCAGTCAGCTCCTGGTGTTTTTCCTGATTGTATAGAGGTTCTCCATCTTTGGCTGCAAAAAAAATAATCAATCTGATTTTGGTATTGACCATCTGGTGATGTCCATGTGTAGTCTTCTCTTGTGTTGTTGGAAGAGGGTGTTTGCTATGACCAGTGTGTTCTCTTGGCAAAACTCTATTAACCTTTGCCCTGCTTCATTCTGTACTCCAAGGCCAAATTTGCCTGTTACTCCAGGTATCTCTTGACTACTTGCTTTTGCATTCCAGTCCCCTATAATGAAAAGGAATCTTTTTTGGGTGTTAGCTCTAGAAGGTCTTTTAGGTCTTCACAGAGCTGTTCAACTGCAGTTTCTTCAGCTTTACTGGTTGGATCACAGGCTTGGATTACCGTGATACTGAATGGTTTGCCTTGGAAATGAATAGAGATCATTGTGTTGTTTTTGAGATTGCATCCAAGTACTGTATTTTGGACTCTTTTGTTGACAATGATGGCTACTCTATTCCTTCTAAGGGATTCTTGGCCAAAGTAGTAGATTTAATGGTAATCTGAGTTAAATTCACTCTTTCCAGTCCATTTTAGTTCACTGATTCCTAAACTGTTGATGTTCACGCTTGCCATCTCCTGTTTGACCACTTTCAATTTGCTTTGATTCATGGACCTAACATTCCAGGTTCCTATGCAATATTGCTCTTTACAGCATCGGACTTGACTTCCATCACCAGTCACATCCACAGCTGGGTTTTGTTTTTGCTTTGGCTCTGTCTCTTCTTTCTTTCTTGAGTTATTTCTGCACTGATCTCAAGTAGCATATTGGGCACCTACCGACCTGGGGAGTTCATCTTTCAGTGTCCTATCTTTTTGCCTTTTCATAATGTTCATGGGGTTCTCAAGGCAAGAATACTGAAGTGGTTTGCCATTCCCTTCTCCAGTGAACCACATTTTGTCAGAACTCTCCACCATGACCCATCTGTCTTGGGTGGCCCTACAAGGCATCGCTCATTGTTTCACTGAGTTAGACAAGGCTGTGGTCCATGTGATCAGATTGGTTAGTTTTCTCTGATTGTGGTTTTCAGTCTGTCTGCCCTCTGATGGAGAAGGATAAGAGGCTTATATGCAGGTCAAGAAGCAACGGTTAGAACTGGACATGGAACAACAGACTTGTTCCAAATAGGAAAAGGAATATGTCAAGGCTGTATATTGTCACCCTGCTTATTTAACTTCTATGCAGAGTACATCATGAGAAACGCTGGACTGGAAGAAACACAAGCTGGACTCAAGATTGCCGGGAGAAATATCAATAACCTCAGATATGCAGATGACACCACCCTTATGGCAGAGAGTGAAGAGGAGCTAAAAAGCCTCTTGATGAACGTAAAAGCGGAGAGTGAAAAAGTTGGCTTAAAGCTCAACATCAGAAAACGAAGATCATGGCATCCGGTCCCATCATGTCATTGCAAATGGGCAAACTGTGGAAACAGTGTCAGGCTTTATTTTTTTGGGCTCCAAAATCACTGCAGATGGTGACTGCAGCCATGAAATTAGAAGATGCTTACTCCTTGTAAGAAAAGTTATGACCAACCTAGATAGTATATTCAAAATCAGAGACATTACTTTGCCTACTAAGGTCCGTCTAGTCAAGGCTATGGGTTTTCCTGTGGTCATGTATGGATGTGAGAGTTGGACTGTGAAGAAAGCTGAGCGCCTAAGAATTGATGCTTTTGAACTGTGGTGTTGGAGAAGACTCTTGAGAGTCCCTTGGACTGCAAGGAGATCCAACCAGTCCATTCTGAAGGAGATCAGCCCTGGGATTTCTTTGGAAGGAATGATGCTAAAGCTGAAACTCCAGTACTTTGGCCACCTCATGAGAAGAGTTGACTCATTGGAAAAGACTCTGATGCTAGGAGGGATTGGGGGTAGGAGGAGAAGGGGATGACAGAGGATGAGATGGCTGGATGGCATCACTGACTCGATGGACGTGAGTCTGAGTGAACTCAGGGAGATGGTGATGTGTCCATCTCCATCCACGTAGGCCTGGCGTGCTGTGATTCATGGGGTGGCAAAGAGTCTGACACGACTGAGCGACTGAACTGAACTGAACTGGAAGTTTCCTGATGGGAGAGACTGACTGATGGGGGAAGTGGGTCTTGTTCTGATGGGCGGTGCCATACTCAGTAAATCTTTGATCCAATTATCTGTTGATGGGTGCGTCTGTGTTCCCACCTTATTATTTGACCTCATGCCAAAATATGGTGGGGGTGATGAAGATACTGATGACCTCCTTCAAAAGGTCCCATGCAGGCAGTGGTACACTCAGCAGCAGGCCACTGCTGACCCACGCCTCCACCAGACTCCTGGACACTCACACGCAAGCCTGGGTCAGTCTCTTGTGGGGTCACTGCTCCTTTCTCCTTGGTCCTGTTGTGTGCAAGGTTCTTTTTTTGCCCTCCAAGAGTCTGTTTCCCCAGTCCTGTGTAAGTTCTGAAGGCTCTGTGGTGGGTTAATGGTGACCTCCTCCAGGTTTGCTCTTGCCATATCCTGGTCTGTGGCACCCAGAGCCCCTGCCCCTGTGGCAGTCCACCAGTGACCCATCCCTCCTCAGGAGATGCTTAAACACAGCTCTGTCTGTCTCTGTGGTGTCTCTGGGTCCTGGTGTACACAAGGTTTGTTTGAGTCCTCTGAGCATCTCTGGAGAGTATGGGTTTGATTCTAAATGTGACCTCGCCCCTCCTACCATCTTGCTGGAGCTTCTCCTTTGCCCTTGGACATGGGGTATCTCCTCACAGTCGCTTCAGCCCCATGTAGCTGCCACTCCAGCACTGAGCAGCAGACATTGGAATTCTTCGAAATCTAATTTAATTTTCATATATTTGTAAATTTCTAAAACTTCCTCTCTACTTAATTTCTAAAATTATTCCATTTTTTCTGGAAGAATATACTTGGTATGATTTCAGTATTTTCATGTTCCTTGATGTTTATTTCATAGCCTAAGCTGTGGTCAATCCTAGCGAATATTCCATTCATTCATTCTGCTTTTGCAGGACTCAGTGAATTAAAGGGGTATACCATCATATCTGGTTTGCCCATTGTTTATTGGCATATTCAGTCTTTCAGTATATTGATTTGTTTTCTGCTAAGCTCATTTACTAGTTCCAGTTGTTATTATGTAGATTAATTAAGATTCTCTATCCACTGGATTGTGTCATCTATTTCCTGTGAATAGGGATAAGATTGTTTTACTTCTTCAGTTTCAAATTGGGTGCCCATAAGTTTTTGTCACTTTACTGGAGGGTTTAAGTCAGTGCAATTTTGTTTATCAGAAAATAAAATTTTATTTCCATATGAAAGTCTAAATGGTACATGCAAAAAATAAGTTCAACTAAATTAGTAATTTGAGCAAATTGCAGAGTCTACTTATATATCTATAGATTTGTATGCCTACATCTATATGCTAGAAAACATCAATTAGAAAATTAAGAGACACAATATAATTTCCAGTGGCATCCAAATACTTAAAACATTTGGAAACAAATTTAATTGTAAAATATTCAAAATTTCGACATTAAAAACCACAGAACTTGTTGAGATAAGTTAGTTTGCCTAAGTGGCTACATGAGCATATTTTATATTGGAAAATTGTGTACTATTAAGATACCAGTTATTTCCAAATTTATCTGCAGTGTCAATGCAAACTTAGTAAAAATACAAACAGATTGTGTTATGTGTGTGAAAATACTAAAGCTGATACCATGATTTATATGGAAATGCAAAGGGATTGGCGCAGGAAAAAGAGTCATGAAAAATAGAAGTAAACTTTTTCTAATATGAAAATACTGTATTAAGAGTATTAACAGTACTTTGGTACTGGTGTAAAGATATCCAAACATCAATAATGGGCAGGAAACTTTCACTTCTTACAATGCTACCTTGTTTCAAACAAATAACTAGGTTTGTAGAGTTTGGCATTCCTTAAAAAGGTAAGCATGGGCTTATCAATTTACCATATTATCTAAGTCATTCAATTTCCACTGTTTACCAATGGCAAATGAAAGTGTAGGACCATGGAAATATATATATAGAGAGAGAGCTGTTCACAGTAGTTTAATTTGTAAAAGCCAAAACTGCAGAACAACCCATATTTCTTTCAACATTTGATAGACTAAACAAACCTTGATGTAGCTGTAAAATGATGTATTACTTAACAATGTAAATGAATAAATTAATTATTGATATATGATATACAATGGATTAATGTTAGAATAATTATGCTGAGCAAAATGACAGATAAAAGGGAATTGCTGTATGGTCCGATTTATATAAAATTATAGAAAGTGCAAACTAACCCTTAGGGGAGGAAAGCAGATCAGTTGTTGCTAGGCAGTCGAGGGTGGGGTGAATACATGAGAGGAAGGTAGAGGAAGGAGTTTTTACTCTGCAGGAGGGAACTCTTGAGTTAATGGGTGCATAAAGATCTTCATGTGATAATGGTTTCATAGGGGCTTCTCTGCTGGCTCAGATGGGTCAGGAAGATCCTCTGGTATAGGGAATGACTACCCACTCCAGTTCTTGCCTGGGAAATTCCATGGACAGAGGAGCCTAGTGGGCTACAGTATATATATGCTTATATACACTGTATAATATATATATTACATATATGTGTATATATATATATGTATATATATGAAGATTTCAAACTGTGGTGTTGGAGAAGACTCTTGAGAGTCCTTTAGACTGCAGAGAGATCAAACCAGTCAATCCTAAAGGAAATCAGTCCTGAATATTCATTGGAAGGACTGATGCTGAAGCTGAAACTCCAATACTTTGTCCAACTGATGCAAATAACTCACTCCTTGGAAAAGACCTGATGTTGGGAAAGATTGAAGGCAGGAGAAAGGGATGACAGAGGATGAGATGGTTGGATGGCATCACTGAATCAATGGACATGAGAAGCAAGCTCTGGGAGATGAAGGACAGGGAAGCCTGGCATGCTGAAGTCCGTGGGGTCACAAAGAGTTGAACACAACTGAACAACAACAGATATGTATATATATATGCACATACATATGTATATATATGTGTGTATATGACAAGTCTGTCAAATTGTAGTTTAAATTAATGTTTTATTGTATGTGAATTATACTTCAATAAACTGTTTTAAATGGAATCGAGTCCAGAAACAGAGCCATAGTTAGGTGATAAGCAATTCAATTTGCACAAAGCAACAAACTTAGGACAAAAGATTGTTTTTAAAAAGTAATTCTGTAACAACTGAATGTTCATATTGAAGAAAGGAAGACAACTCCACTATTTCCTCACACCATTCAAAACATTAATATTTGATAATCCACAGACTTCAACAGAAGTTAAAGCAATAAAATTCTAGAAGAAAGTATGGGGGAATATTTCGTAATTTGGGGATAAGCAAAGATTTCCTAGAAACCTTTGAGAGGCCTCAAAAAATCCTCCATAATCATTAAGCCATTGGTAGTCAATTAAAATAATAAATGACACTTTATCAAAAATGCTTAAATTTTAAGGAGGCTACACACTACTTGTACCTCACAGAAAGAATTTGTAGCCAAAAAAAAAAAAAAAAGAACTTCTACAACTTGATAAATAAAACACAGCTAGCCTGATTTTATAAAACAACAGTTTAGAAACTTGAAAGGACGTGATGCAAAGGAAGTAGTTACATGGTGAGAGAGGTAAGCGGTTGTTGTGGGGAAAGCCAAGAGGAAGCTTTCTGGGGGTGATGTGCTTGTCCTGTATCTCTATAGGGATGTGGATTCTACGTGAGTATAGTTTTGTCAGAACTGATCCAACTATATACTGTACATTTATTCATACTACTCTGTGCAACTTGTACTTCAACCTAAGAAAAGGACACATTTGTACCATTCTTATCATTTGCAAAATCGCATAAAACATTATCTAGCTACAACCTAGGCTTAGAAAAACCAAGATAATAGAACATTGTTATTTTATGTGCCTACACAATTGACATAAAATCTATCACAATGATGAGCTGATCGTGACAAACTATTATCACTGCCCAGTCTTGCTTTATAAAGGCACAAGCACTTTTCAATGACAGAAAACCTTATTATGTAGGATTCATGTACATCATTCTATAAAGTCAAAATCATCTATTTTCCATCTCCATTAATGTCAAATTAGACGGAAACTTCTCAGGAAATATATACTATGAGTGTATGAACAATGAAGGAATTAATTATGATGGATTTTATTAATTATCTATGTCTAATGTCTTTACAGTAATGGGATATTTAAAACATCGACTCAGTAGTAAATGGTACACTTAGTGACTACTTGAATACAGTCCACAATTTATTGTTTCTTTTTCAAACACAAAAGGAGTTTTGAACATTATTCACTTTTTTAACTAAACATTTTGTCTTGAGTTAATTCTAGTTTGATATATATTAATAGCTGTAAAAAGCAAAGAGATTGTGTGTGCTGTCTTACCAGCTTCCACCAACAGGTTAACATATTGAAAAATCATAGAACAGTATCACAACAAGGATATTAAGATTTATGCAGTGAAGGTACAGACATTCTATCACCACCAAGATCTCTGTGATTCTCATTTATAGCCACACTCACTCGCCTCCTGCCCGCAACCTCTTCATAACCCTCAGTAACTACTAATTTTCTCTCTTTTTGTATAATACTCTCATTTCAAAAATGTTATATAAATGGAATCATAGTGTCTAAACTTCAGAGACTGATTTTTTTTTTAATTCAGCATAACCCTCTGGAGATTGATCTAGTTATCATGAAAGTAAATATTTCATTTCCTTTATTTCCTAGTAGTATTCCCTGGTATGGGCTTCCCTGGTAGCTCAGCTAGTAAAGAATCCACCTTCAATGCAGGAGACCCTGGTTCAGTTCCTAGCTCGGGAAGATCCCCTGGAGAAGGGATAGGCTACCCACTCCAGTATTCTTGGATTTCTCTGGTGGCTCAGCTAATAAGTATACCATATTTTCTTTCCATCTTTGACCCATTAAATAAATATTTTTTTTTCTGGTTCTGGGGAATTCTGTATAAAACTCTTATGCAAATAGATGTTCAGATTTGTGAGTGAATGTGTTTTCATTACTCTTGTATAAATTCCCAAGAGTGTAATTGATAAGTTGTATGGTAATTTCATCCTTGGTTTTATATGAAACTGCCAAACTGTTTTCCAGAGTAGCTGTAGAATTTTACATTTCCACCAGCGATGTTATGAGTGATCTACTTTCACCATATCCTTGTTAGCATTTGGTGTTGTCACTATTTTTTATTTTAACCATTATGACAAGCTATAGGAATATATCATTATGATTTTAATTTGCATTTCCCTAATGACTAATGGTGTTCAATATCTTTCCATGTGTTATTTTACTATCAGTATATACTTTCCAGTGAAATATCTCATTTCTTTAGCTCATTTTCAAATTAATTTTTTTAGTTTTGTTTTTAAGTTTGTTTTGGTCTGTTTTACTGTTGAGGTTTGACATTTATACAGTATAGATACTAGTTCCTTGTCAGATATATTCTAGACTGTAGATTCTCTTTATGCCCTATTAATGGTCATTTTCACAAAGCAGAAGATTTTAATTTTGATGCATTCCAATTGTTAACTTTTTTAAAAAATAGATTTGTTTTTGGTGTAAAGTCTAAGACCAAGTGTTCACTTGGTCTGAGAACCCAAAGATTTATTTTTCTATTATTTCCTAATATTTCTATAGTTTTACATTTCACGCACAAATCTGTGATCCATTTTGAGTTGATCTTTTTGAGTTGATTTTGTGTAACATATAAACTTTGGGTTGAAGCTCTTCTTTGTAACTTGTGGATATATGGTTAATCTGGTGCCATTTGTTTACATAGCTATCTTGTCTCCATTGAATTTCTTTCACATATTTGTCAAAATTAGTTGGCCTTATTTTTGAGGGTCTGTTTCTTAACTCTCTGCTTCATTTGATTTATTGATCCATGTCTATATTTCCATTGTAGTATTGGTTATTATAGCTATATGATGTCTTTCTTTATTCATTTATTTTGGGTGTGCTGGGTCCTGATTGCTGCGAGGGTTTCTCTGGTTGCACAGAGCAGGGGGTGCGCTCTAGCTGCAGCGTGAGGGCTGCTCACTGAAGGGGCTTCTGTGGTTGCACAACCCAGGCTCTAGAGCACAATCTCAATCATTGTGGCACACTGGCTTTGTTGCTCTACAGCATGTGGAATCCTCTTGATCAGGGATCAAACCTGTGTCTGTTGCAATGGCAGGCAGGTTCTTTACCACTGAACCACCAGGGAAGCCCCTATAATAAGTCTTGATCCCAAGTAAATTGACTTCTTATACATTTTCTTCTTTTTTATCATTGTTTCAGCTATTCTAGTTCCTTTGCCTTACCACAAAACTGTTAAATAGTCTTGTTTACATCTATAAAAAAATCTTGCTGGGATTTTGTTAAAAACTTTATGTAAAATGTACTTTTGTTTCATTTTGAGGAAAGCTGACATTTGTCATGTACTGAGTTTTCTAATCAATGAACATAATAAGCCTCTCTATTCATTTTGATCTTTTATATTTTTCATCATCACTCTAGATATCAGCATATAAATCCTATACATGTTTTGTTAGATTCACACCATAGTAAATCATATTTAATAACGGAAACTTTGCAGTTGTAAATAGTATTGTATTTTAAATTCTATGTCCACATATTCATTGATAGTGTATAGAAATATAATTGATTTTCTGTGTTTGTAGCTTGTATTTTGCAAAATTGCTGAACTTATTAATTCTAAGGCTACCATTCAAGGTCTGGCAGATTGTTTAGGATTTTCTGTGTAGACGATCATTAAGCAGTTTAATTTTCTTCTTTTTGATCTGTTTGCATTTTGTTTCCTTTTCTTTATTGCAATGGCTAAAATTTCTACCAGTGTGTGGAACAGTACTGATAACAGTCATCCTTGCCTTGTTACTAAATTGGGAGCAGAATATTAGTAACTTATGGATATATAATTTTGCTATTTTATGCCAATATTTGCCATTTTATCTCTTTTTTATATAGTTATATTATTAAATGTAAAGTACTCTTACTGTGGCTTTAATTTGTTATTTTCTGGCCTCCCAGGTGATGCAGTAGCAAAGAATCTGCCTGCCAATGCAGAAGGTGCAAGAGACATGTGTATACTCCCTGATCCAGAGGATTCCCTGGAGAAGGAAATAGCAACCCACTCCAGTATTCTTGCCTGGAAAATTCCATGGACTGAGTAGCCTGATGGGATCAGTCCATGGGGTCACAAAGAGTTGGACAAAACTGAGCACAACACAGCAAAATAATAGGACTCTGTGCCAGGAAATGTGCTAATTGTTTTACACTGTATCTTAATTAATCCTCATGTCAACTCTACCAGGAAAGCATGCTACTCTTATTTTATAGGTGAGAGAACTAAGGCTTAAGAGGTTATGTGACTTGCTGAGGATCATAGAGATATTTAGTGTAGAACACCATGATTTAATTGAATCGTGAACACCAAATCTAATTGAATACAAAGTCCCTGTGTCTATTAATATATGTTGTTGTCCTATGTCAATTCCTGTGAGAGCTACAACCCATAACTTTGCATCACATAAACTAAATCATGAATACGGAGTAAAGGTCACTCTAACATTATTAAGAAAATTCCAAAATTGATTCCTTTTACAAAAATATATAGCATGTTCAATAATTTTAAACTGACATTTATTTAGTTTAGTTGAGAAGCCAAATGTTAAATTCTAACACAGCAGTGTTTTAAGTTCCAGTGGATGGTGCTTGGTTCTGGAGACGCCTCAGTGGAATCCTGGGAGCATGAAGGAAGAAGGGCAGAAAGTTAGGTCATAAGGTAAAGACCCTGGGGAAATACCTAAGGGAATAAATGGCTAGGATATTGACTGCTTTCTCTTCAGAATTTTTTAAAAGCGTTCAGGGCTGGAAACATAAGTACTGACTTGGATTTTATTCCCTAGCCCCTAAAAAATAACATATCTTGCTGATTAACTTTACTCAACTTAAGGTTTTTAGAGACAAAACTTGTAAACAAATATTAATCTGGAATTTAACCATATTCTAGTCAATCAGCAATGCTTTTTGTGGCTACCATATGGTGTCTTGTAAATGGCTGTTTGTTTAGTATTTGTTTTATGGCTACTAAATGGTGTTTTACTGTATGGTAAAACTCAACATTCGAAAAACTAAGATCATGGCATCTAGTCCCATCACTTCATGGCAAATAGGGCTCCAAATCCCTGCAGATGATGACTGCAGCCATGAAATTAAAAGATGCTTGATCCTTGGAAGAAAAGCTATGACCAACCTACACAGCATATTAAAAAGCAGAGACATTACTTTGCTGACAGAGGTCCATCTAGTCAAAGCTATGGTTTTCCCAGTAGTCATGTATGGATGTGAGAATTGGACTGTGAAGAAAGCTGAGCGCCGAAGAATTGATGCTTTTGACCTGTGGTGTTGGAGAAGACTCTTGAGAGTCCCTTGGATTGCACGGAGATCAAACCAGTCAATCCTAAAGGAAATCAGTCCTGTATATTCATTGGAAGGGCTGATGTTAAACCTGAAGCTCCAATAGTTTGGCTACCTGATGCAAAGAACTCACTCCTTGGAAAAGATCCTGATGCTGGGAAACATTGAAGGCTGGAGAAGGGGATGACAGGAGATGAGATGGTTGGATGGCATCACCAACTGGATTGACATGAAACTGAGCAAGCTCCAGGAGTTAGTGATGGACAGGGAAGCCTGGCATGCTGCATTCCACGAAGTTGCAAAAACTCGGACAAGACTGAGAGACTAAATTGGCTGAACTGATATGGTGCTCAAAATTCACTAAGGTTATTTTTGCTTACAGTTTTAATTTTTTAACTAAAGATTTCATTAAGGAGGCCGATATTAGTCTATGCTTCAGTTAAGAGTGAAGTGTGATAACTAGCACCAAGAGTGTTGTCGTAGGAGGTGATGGAAAATCAACTGCCCTTCACTAGCAAGTGAGATACACTTAGATATACAAGATGTCTGGTGGGAAGATAATTCCTGGCAGATAAAAATCTGACGAGAGGTTCCTAGCAATGCTTCCTAAAAAATTCAACAGCAGTAATGTCTGCATCTAGGATTTTCTATCATCCATCTTCCAGCAGGCTTCCCCAGGTAAAGAAATCATTGCATGAAACATCCAGACAAAGAAGATGGGCATCTGAAAGTGAAAAGTTATTTTTCTGGTACTGGATTGACTGCAAACTTAGGCATTCTTAGCCATTTTTACAGTGGAGTTATCCCATGTCTCTCCTCCAGACAGGCTTGGAGAACTACAAATTGCACTGGAACAGGCCAAATTATATGAAATGAAAATTAAAATTTTTATATCACCAATGTCTGATGTGTCAAGCAACAGTTTCTTTATGAATATTAGCAATGACTTGCATATGATCTTTTCTGGGACTTCATGGGAGTGAATTGCCTTCATTGAGGGAGTTGCCAGGTTCATACCCAGCAATTGCAAGCTTTATTCATTGTTGTTCAGTCCCTAAGTCATGTCCAACTCTTTGTGACCCAATGGATTGCAGTACTCCAGGCTTCCCTGTCCTTCACTATCTTCTTGAGTTTGCACAAACTCATGTCCATTGAGTCAGTGATGCCATCCAGCCATCTCATCCCCTGTTGTCCCCTCCTTCTTCTGCCCTCAATTTTTCCCAGCATCAGGAATTTTTTCATTGAGTTGGCTCTTGGCATCAGGTAGCCAAAGTACTGGAACTTCAGAATCAGTCCTTCCAGTGAATATTCAGGGTTGATTTCCTTTAGGATTGACTGGTTTGATCTCTTTGCTGTTTAAGGGCCTCTCAAGAGTCTTCTCCAGCACCACAGTTTAAAAGTATCATTTCACCAATGCTCAGTCTTCTTTATGGTCCAACTCTCACATCCATATGTGACTTCTGGAAAAGCCATTGGAGAAGGAAATGGCAACCCACTCCTGTATTCTTGCCTGGAAAATCCCTTGGACGGAGGAACCTGGCAGGCTACAGTTTGTGGAGATGCAGAGTCAGACATGACTGAGTCACTTCATCTCCTTCCTTCCTTTCTTGACTGTACAGAACTTTGTCAGCAAAGTGATGTCTCTGTTTTTTAATATGCTGTCTAAGTTGATCACAGCTTTTATTGAAGGAGCAAGGGTCTTTTATTTTTATGGCTATAGTCACTGTCCACAGTGATTTTGGAGCCCAAGAAAATAAAATCTGTCACTGTTTCCAATTTTTCCCCATATATTTGCCATGAAGTGATGGGACCAGATGCCATGAGTTTTTTTGAATGTTGAGGTTTAAGCCAGCTTTTTCACTCTCCTCTTCCACGTTCATCAAGAGGCTCTTCAGTTCCTCTTCACTTTTTGCCATTAGAGTGGTACCATCTGCATATCTGTTGTTGTTGATAATTCTCCTGGCAAACTTGGTTCCAGCTTGTGATTCATCCAACCCAGCATTTTGCATGATGTATTCTGCATAGAAATTAAATAAGCAGGGTAACAATATATAGCCTTGACATACTCCTTTCCCCATTTGAACCAGTCTGTTGTTCCATGTCTAGTTTGACATGGAACTACATACAGGTAATTGTACATACAGGTTTCTCAGGAGACAAGTAAGGTGGTCTAGAATTTCCATCTCTTTAAGAATTTTCTGCAGTTTATTGTGATTCACATAGTCAAAGGCTTTAGTGTAGTCAATGAAGCAGAAGTAGATATTTTTCTGGAATTCCCTTGCATTTTCTATGATCCAATGTATGTTGGCAATTTGATCTCTGGTATTAGCAAGCTTACTTTTAAAATTTTACTTTTTTTTATTTTATACTGGAATATAGTTGATTTATGGGCTTCTCTGGTAGCTCAGCTGGTAAAGAATCTGCCTGCAAGGCAGGAAGCCCTGGTTCTATTCCTGAGTCTGAAAGATCACCTGGAGAAGAGATGGGCTACCCACTCCAGTATTCACGGGCTTCCCTGGCATTTTCAGATAGTAGAGTCTGCTTGCAATGTGGGAGACCTGTGTTTGATCTCTGGGTTGGGAAGATCCCCTAAGGAGGGCATGGCAAGGCACTCCAGTGTTTTTGCCTGGAGAATCCCCATGAACAGAGAAGCCTGGAAGGCTACAGTCCACCGGGTTGCAAAGAGTTGGACATGACTGAGGGATTAAGCACAACACAGCAGTTGATTTACAATGTTGTATTCATTCCAGGTGCACAGCAAAGTGATTCAGTGATACATACACATATACTCATTCTTTCTCAGGTTCTTTGCCACATAGGTCATTACAGAATATTGAGTAGAGCTCCTCGTGTTATACAGTAGGTCCTTGTTGATTATATGTTTTGTATGTGCTGCTGGTGCTAAGCCGCTTCAGTCGTGTCCGACTCTGTGTGACCCTATGGACAGCAGCCCACCAGGCTTCTCTGTCCACAGGATCCTCTAGGCAAGAATGCTGGAATGGGTTGCCATTTCCTCTTCCAGTTTTATATATAGTAGTGTATATATGTTAATCACATACTCCTAACTTACCACTCCCAAGATTCCCATTTGATAACCATAAACTTTCTTCAAAGTCTATGAATCTATTTCTATTTCATATATAAATTCATTTGTACATTTTGGGGTGCTTTTTAAAGTGTGTACAGCTTGTTTGGTTTTCTCTGCATTCTGTTCCCAGTGAAATGGGAAGGGGGGACGTAAATAAACACAACACCTAAGATCCCCTGGGATCAAAGAATCGGACATGACTAAACGACTGAGATGAACTGAACTGAACTGAAGATCCCCTGGAGAAGGGAATGGATACCCACTCCACTATTCTTGTTGGAGAGTCCCATGGACAAGAAGTCTGGGGTGCTATAGTCCATGAGGTTGCAAAGAGTCAGATACGACTGAGCAACTAACATTTTCATGCAGGATTTGAGCTGCATGGAGCAGGTAGCTCAGCGCACAGGTTGTTTAACATGAACTTGATCATAAGGGAAGGCAACAGAGAAATAAAAAAGTTCTTCATTATTTTGTTGACATTTTTTTCTTACAACTTAGCCTCAACAATTACTCTCAATTTTTGCCTTCATCTTGTTTATCTAAGACCAATACTGAGCTCTGTTCACATCAATCAATGCTGTTCCCAGATGATGACAAAGGACTCTCAATTCTCTTGTTTAACAGCTTATTCAACTCCTATTGCCTTCAGAGAGCTTTAAGATCCACACTTCCTGACTTCAAGGCTACCAATCTTCTAAGATGAAAAAGGGACTGTTTATTTGAAAAATATAGCTAGATTTCTTTACCTTTATAATGATAAGAGTAACGGATATGACTAGAAAGGCCACATGCATTAAGGCGACAGGGAGACTTTGAAACAAACATTTTAAATTTGAATCTTATGATCATTGAATTAGAGAGAGAAAATCAACAAGGTCTAAGGATTTTTTTTTTTTTACCTTGCTAATCTAGAATTTATAATAAATAAGACTGTGGTTAGAGTGAAACAAATCTTTGCTTAAAATAATTTGCTGGGCAAGTTATCAATGTACACAAAATGGTAGGCAAGAATATCTATTTAACAGAAAATTTTCAAACATTTAAGAGGCGTCTATTTCTATATAATGATAGAATTATTTGTATATGCACCCTAAAAATCATGAAAACTATCTCTCTTTTCAGAGCCACAAGTCACTACGTGTATCAGAAAGAAGCAGACACAGCTTTATTTTTAAAAGAAATTTATAATTTTGTTGTAATTATTAAAGTAAATAAGCTTTTCTTCCTAATTAATCTGAATGAGTGTAGTTGTACAATATTTTGCATTGATTATGTAATATTGCATAATGAAATTAATAGCATAAATCTCCACACAAGGAAAGCATCACATTGTGTTTCTAGGATCAAATGCTTCTACTGTAACTCTTTTTGTTGATGCCATCAATAAATCTTCCTTTTCAATACAGTGCCACAACTACCCAGAAGACGTAATTATTGCTATCAGATACAGAGAGATGAGACCAACATAGGGTCAAATATTGATACCCTTGAAACTTCCCAGTGGTCTACAGACTCACTCAACCTCAATATATGCATAAAATGTTTTTTTAATAGATTGCACAACTTTTGTGCTATCTGACCATTATATATACTATAGAATCAATGGGTTTGCTTCCCAGGTGGCTCAGTGGGTAAAGAACCCGCTGGCAAGGCAGTAGACACAGGAGCCACGGGTTCAGTCCCTGGGTGGGGAATATCCCCTGGAGAAGGGCATGACAACACACGCCAGTCCTTTTGCCTGGAGAATCTCATGGACAGAGGAGCCTGGGGGCTACAGTCCACGAGGTCACAAACAGCTGGACATGACTTAAGCAACTAAGCACGCACACATAGAATCAATAGAGAAATAGAAAACCAAAATAACACGAGACAGGATGTTTTGCTTATTAACACTCCCAACAACATTTTACATTCACTAAAATCATTAAGAGCAGAAATATTATTTTCTTTCAAAGACCACAGAAATTTAAAGCTATGTGTTTTGTTTTTTTTTTTTACATTCAGTTTGCTCCAGTTGTCTAGTCACAGTGGTTGTCAGAGCTGAAAAATAACTCAAAAAAAATTTGCCGCTTTCTGTGAATATCATGCATTGATATACAAAAGTAGTTTTGGAAATTCAGCAATTTTTTACCCTGTTTTTGTCAATCAGTTCATTGCGCAAACTAATCAAAATGTGTTTCATTTATAGATACTCAACAGATTGGTTCAAAACCCATTGAAACTGTAATTTGAATGGTGTTTTAAAGCAGTCAGGAGAATGATGTTTCTGAGGTTTTGTCTCTGTCTGTGTAGGTGTGTGTACATGTGCATGTGTGTGTGTGTCCATGCATGTTGATATGGGGGCATGTGTACACATGCCTTTTGAAAGCAACAATACATAATTATAAAAGCATTTCTAAATGCTCTTTACAAAATTCCATCTCCTCCTTACTTCAAAATGTGACTCTTGAGTTCTGTCCTTTTCTTTTTGTGTACATATGTTTGCCTTGCTATTTACTAATTTTTTGGCAGATTTTTTTCAAGAATTGTTTTCTAATCACTTGTCCATTTCATGAAAGTAAGTTGATTAAAGCCAGATTTATGTATATTATACATGCATGTAACTAGGAGCATGTGAACTGCATCATCTCACAGCAGGCTAGAGCTGAACACTAAATCAGAGTTCCTTTGGAAGCCTATCTCACCTGTTGAGTGAGTTGCCAAGATATTGATTCATGGTGAGGACTCCAGTGTGAGTCCACACATTAAATATTAATATTGTTTAATCTTCTTATTTTATTGAATAAAAGTAATCATCCATTTTGATGTTTTTCAGCACTGTAATAGATCTTGCCTCTCTCTTTGAAGAACACTGATTTAACGAAGCCTCACAGTCAGCTCATATAGCAGAGTCTGCTTTTTCTGTCCTAACTTATTGTAAACAATACCTGAGCATAGGCAAATAAATAGGGTCAGATTTCCTAGAAGAATGCAGGAATCTGAAGAATTAAGGATAATAGTAAAGCGAAGAACCAAAACTAAATAAAAAATTAAAATGATGAAGAGCAAAAAATTAGAATGTGAAGAATTTAAAAATAGGATAGGGCAGGAATTAGCTAAACATGATCTTCTTAATTCTCAGAATGTATGTATGTTCCTCTCATTTTTTCTGGGTTTTGACAGGTATAAATGTCCGTCTAGTCAAGGCTATGCTTTTTCCAGTGGTCATGGATGGGTGTAAGAGTTGGACTGTGAAGAAAGCTGAACACTGAAGAACTGATGCTTTTGAACTGTGGTGTTGGAGAAGACTCATCTTGAGAGCCCCTTGGACTGCAAGGATATCCAACCAGTCCATTCTGAAGGAGATCAGCCCTGGGATTTCTTTGGAGGGAATGATGCTGAAGCTGAAACTCCAGTACTTTGGCCACCTCATGCGAAGAATTGACTCATTGGAAAAGACTCTGATGCTGGGAGGGATTGGAGGCAGGAAGAGAAGGGGACGACAGAGGATGAGATGGCTGGATGGCATCACCAACTTGAAGGACGTGAGTCTGAGTGAACTCCGGGATTTGGAGATGGACAGGGAGGCCTGGTGTGCTGCGATTCATGGGGTTGCAAAGAGTTGGACATAACTGAGTGACTGAATTAAACTGAAATATAGACTAAAAGCCAGAACATAAATAAGGACACTGATTTTGCAAATACTTCAAGAAAGTTTTTTTTCTTCAAAACGTATCTCTTCTTTTTGTTAGTTTCCAAAAACTAATAGAAAATCATTTCATAAAGAACTAGCATGTTTTATTCTAAACAATTGACTTTTTTACCTTATTGATAATATTTTCAGAATGTTCATAAAATCAAACTGGAATGAAAATGTGTACCACATCCATGTCATCTTTAGCATAGATAAAAATTTAAATAATGAATGAAGCAATGTAGATTCTCAAACTAATTCTAGCTAGGTAATTCTGTTCATTTTCTCAGTCATTGAATGCCACCATGATTAAAACTGTGGCAAGATGAATAATTCCATCTTCTCTCTTCCATTTCTTAAGAATTCTCCCAAGTATCAGAAATTAAAGGTTGCAATCCTCAATGAAGTTGTCAATTGTACCAAAATTATTGTAATAGAAAAAAAGCTCAGAAATGTGGTCAAATGCTAGCTAAAATTTATTGGCAAGTCAAAATATGGGTAGTGGTTAAATTCTTCCTGTGATAGACTTTGAAGGCAGAGCAATTTTTTCTCCATTGGAGTTCCCAGCATGTGTAACAAAAGTGAAACAGAACAAATCTGTTCTCCATCAACATAAGGTTAATTTTTTTTCTAATTGGTAGGAAAAAAATCTCATTTGACTGCCCCATATTTCTTTCCAAATTAAAGCATAACAACCCAGCATCACCACTTTTGGCAAGCTTTCTTTTATTCGGCATGAAATAAATAGGATTTCCCTTCATAGCTGCATTTTTTTTTAACTTTCTTAATTGTAAATACAATTATACATTTGAGGAACTCACACACAGTTTTGACTCTATTAATGAATGGACTGAGTTTCAAAAGCTTTTGTGTAAGCCAGTTGTGTATGCTCACATGATCATAAACATTGGTTTACATACTGCCATCAAGACAGTAGAGAAAGATCTATTTAATATGAAACATACTTTGCAACATGCACCATGTGTGTCCACGTTTATATTCCAAGTCACTGGTGACCACCTATGCACAGTAATCTGATACAATGTGTGCACTGCTGCTGCTGCTGCTGAGTCGCTTCAGTCGTGTCCGAATCTGTGCGACACTATAGACGGCAGCCCACCAGGCTCGGCCGTCCCTGGAATTCTCCAGGCAAGAACACTGGAGTGGGTTGCCATTTCCTTCTCCAATGCATGAAAATGAAAAGTGAAAGGGAAGTCGCTCAGTCGTGTCCAACTCTTAGTGACCCCATGGACTGCAGCCCACCAGGCTCCCCCGTCCCTCAGATTCTCCAGGCAAGAACACTGGAGTGGGTTGCCATTTCCTTCTCCATTGCATGAAAGTGAAAAGTGAAAGGGAAGTCGCTCAGTCGTGTCCAACTCTTAGCGACCCCATGGACTGCAGCCCACCAGGTTCCTCCGTCCATGGGATCTTCCAGGCAAGAGTACTGGAGTACTCCTTGGAGTCGAATAGCCTGAGATTGATTCATTTTATCAAACAGTAAAGTTTATAAAACCACCTAGTAAAGTAAGACTCCAAAAGGCATGATAATAGTTACATTTTTATTGGCTTGTTGTGTAGATTGTGAACGTGAAAGACTACCCTTCACTCAGTCATGCAATGAGCTTTTATTGAGCCCCTCCCATGCCCTGGATTCTCTGCCTAGTAGAAGGGTACGGATATAAAAATGATACATCCCCTGCCATTAAGGGACTACTCACCTGTTTTTATTACTAGAGTTGCAAATGCAGAAGTAGTGGCAACAGTCACTATAAAAGAAGTAGTAGGTGATACTCACTGACTTCAGTAAAGATAGAAAAATGTTTACTTGTTCATCGACAGATGCCGATTTTGAATGGCTCCCAGATAACCAAGGAATAAAGGTGATGTAACAGCTGCCCTCAAAGAGTTTAATAGGAAAGACCAGCAGGTAAAAGAGGTACATTATCCATAAACAATGGCTGAAGAGGTACAGCCTACTACGGAGCACAGAAGAATAACACGTAAATCTTGCCCACGGGATGATATTAACACAGTCACTCCTCTTCAGATCAGTTCAGTTGCTCAGTTGTGTCCGACTCTTTGCGACCCCATGAATCGCAGCACGCCAGGCCTCCCTGTCCATCACCATCTCCCGGAGTTCACTCAGACTCACGTCCTTCGAGTCAGTGATGCCATCCAGCCATCTCATCCTCTGTCGTCCCCTTCTCCTCCTTCCCCCAATCCCTCCCAGCATCAGTCTTTTCCAATGAGTCAACTCTTCGCATGAGGTGGCCAAAGGACTGGAGTTTCAGCTTCAGGATCATTCCCTCCAAAGAAATCCCAGGGCTGATCTCCTTCAGAATGGACTGGTTGGATCTCCTTGCAGTCCAAGGGACTCTCAAGAGTCTTCTCCAACACCACAGTTCAAAAGCATCAATCCTTCAGTGCTCAGCTTTCTTCACAGTCCACGTCTCACATCCATACATGACCACAGGAAAAACCATAGCCCTGACTAGACAGACCTTTGTTGGCCAAGTAATGTCTCTGCTTTTCAATGTGCTATCTAGGTTGGTCATAACTTTTCTTCCAAGGAGTAAGCGTCTTTTAATTTCATGGCTGCAATCACCATCTGCAGTGATTTGGGAGCCCAAACTCCTCTTAGAAAATGTCAAATCTGGTTGCAGATAGGTGGAGTGGTCTAGAGGAGCTTGGCATTCTGAAGTTTCTTATAAGCAGCATGAAGTAAATGAAGCAGAGATGGTGGATAGAAATGCAGAGAAAAGTAAGAATCCAAAGACCAGGACAGTCCAGATTGTGAAAGGCTTTTAATGCTCAGCTCTGGAAGCGACTGACACACACTAAAGGATTTGAAAGAGAAGTACTATACTTTTTTATGTGCCAGGGAAATTGGAAACATTTCAATGTCGTCTGGGTCATGAGCGGTGATTCTAGTGGCCAGTCTCCACCAGCCCATGGGAAGAAAGGAGAAGTGATCTGACAGTGTCAGAGTATAGGTGGGGATTGTCAGGGCTGGGCTAGCAGCCTTGAGAGTTAGCCCTACATGGTGGAGGAAGAGGGATTGTTTAAGAGACCCAGGGGACATTGGTTCATCCTCAGCGACCTCTGAGTTCTCCCTATTCCTTTTCGTTTCTCAATCATGTCAAATGGCACGAAGACTAGACAAGCTCTCTAAAATGCAGAGAACGGGAAGGGAGAGTTTTCACAATGAGCTTACACTAGTGGGCACTAGACCTTAGGTTTATTAACATAGAAACTGTCACACAATAAACATTTTCTGAACACTTTTCATATGGTAGCATCAGGGCAGAAAGTTGGCATGGTGCTTCTCCTCCTTGCCTAGTAGTCCCCTGGAATCTTGGTATCGTGGTAAATGCTCCCTGAGTCAGGAGTTTTGAAATAGGACCCAAGATTCTGTATTTTCAACAAGTTCCTGATTGATGCGGAAGCTGCTAAATCAGGGACCACATATCCAGAAGTTAAAAAAAAAGAAAAAAGGGAAAAATGGTCCCTGCTACCACTGAGCTGATAATCTCAATAAAGAGGTAATAAATAAATCTCTGCAGGGCAGAGAGAAGCTATCCTACGTCTTAGGAGCTCTCCTGCAGATGTACGCAGGTATCATGTGAATAAATGTCAAAAGCTGCAGAAGTAGTTTCATGAGACATTTCTATTTACATGCTTAAAAAAACAAACAAAAAAAAATAGTCAAGAAGTATATGTGCTTCAAGACTTTAACGTGGAAAGAATATGCACCTTCAGTTGAATTTCTTTAAAGCTCTAAAAACAATTTGCTTTTTTTCTGTTCTGTTATTAGACATTTAACTGTTTTTTTTTTCCTTTTATCATTTTGCACAGTCTTCTTGAATATTAAAGATGTAATAAAGGATCTCAAGGAGATCAGTCCTGGGTGTTCTTTGGAAGGAATGATGCTAAAGCTGAAACTGCAGTGTTTTGGCCACCTCATGTGAAGAGTTGACTCATTGAAAAAGAATCTGATGCTAGGAGGGACTGGGGGCAGGAGGAGAAGGGGACGACAGAGATTGAAATGGCTGGATGACATCACCAACTCAATAGACATGAGTCTGAGTGAACTCCGGGAGATGGTGATGAACAGGGAGGCCTGGTGTGCCGCAATTCATGTGGTTGCAAAGAGTCTGACACGACTGAGCGACTGGATCTTGAACATTAACCTTTGTATAGAATTTTGATTTTCAGTTAAGGATAAATTCTTTGATGAATTTCTTAGCCAAATTTTATGAGCATGTTTTTCCCATGGAAAGCCATTTTATTTAAATATAGCCTGTCAATTCCTAACTCCCAATCTATCTGTCTCCCCTCCCTCCTAGTAACTGTAAATTCGGTTTCTAAGTCTGTGAGCCTGTTTCCGTTTTGTAAATAAGTTCTTTTGTATCGTTTTCTCCTCCCCTCCCAATCCCAAAAATAAGAGATAAAGATAAATTGCCGCCTAAATCGATTAGAAGGAACATGTTAGGGTTTGAGGGTAAAAGAAGAAACAAAGTGTGTCAACTTTGAATCAGAGCAGGAGAGTTACTAGAATTGCTTTCTTGCTCCGTGCATTTTTCCTCCCCATGAATCACATTGATTTCTGCTGTAAGCAGATTTGGCTAACACCTTTTGAACAGAGAACTCTGATTATGACTCGTAAGTCTTATTAGCAAAAAGAAACTCAAATTCCCCAGTCTCTTTCTCACAGGTTAAACTATTTTGAGAAGTTGGAAGAGTTAGTGATTTGAAAAATATTCACAACAATACAAAAGGGAAGATTTCTGACTAGGAGCTATACTTTCCATTTAGAATATATTTGAGACAGAACTGCCCTATAATCCATCAGGATAAAATCATAAAGGTAACATTTCAATGAAAATATTTTTTTCATGTCAAATATATTCTTTTTGTCCTGTACAAATAAAGGTATATTTATATCCATGAAAGTAAAATCACTCAGTCAAAATACTGGAGTGGGTAACTTCTCCCTTCTCCAGGGGAATCTTCCCAACTCAGGGGTTAAACCCAGGTCTCCCACATTGCAGGCAGGTTCTTTACCAGCTGAGCCACCAGGGAAGCCCAGAAATACTCGAGTGTGTAGCCTATCTCTTCTCCGGAGGATCTTCCCGACCCAGGAATCAAACCAGTGTCTCCTGAATTGTTGGCAGATTCTTGACCAGTTGTGCTACCAGGGAAGCACCTGTACCATATTTATATACAAAGTTTGCATGTAATCCTCAGAATCTTCTTCTGAGACGGTTTATGAGACATAATTAAATATCAGTCTGGTTAGTTTGCAATATTGCTTTGTTTTTGCCACAAAGTACTATTAGCTGGCATATTGGTTTTCTGGGGTTCTGTAACAAAGTACCACAAACTGAGTGGCTTGAATAATGGATATTTATTGTCTTAGTTCTAGAAGCTAAAAGTCTGATCTCAGGGTGCCAGCATAGTCAGTTCCTTCTGAGGGTTGTGAGGAAGAATCTGTTTTCCCTGGGCATTTCCAGGTGACCTTTCGAGCTCCTTCACTTGTAGAGGAGTCACCCCCATCTCTGCCTTCACTTTCACGTCTCATTCTCCATGTGTGTCTGTGTCTAAATTTCCTCTTTTTAAGTGTATACGTCAATTACATTATGACCCTACCCTACTCCAGTATGACTTCAGCCTAACTAATTACATTCATAGTAATGCGATTTCCACATAAAATCACTGTTGGAGATACTGTGGTGGGGCTTGGGATGCACAATTCAACCTATTAACAGCAGGCATCATCTTCTATCATCTTCTTAGATTTGATTATCAGTAACATACAACAGACAGGTTCCAAATAGGAAAAGGAGTACATCAAGGCTGTATATTGTCACCCTGCTTATTTAACTTATATGCAGAGTACATCATGAGAAACGCTGGACTGGAAGAAACACAAGCTGGAATCAAGATTGCCAGGAGAAATATCAATAACCTCAGATATGCAGATGACACCACCTTCATGGCAGAAAGTGAAGAGGAACTCAAAAGCCTCTTGATGAAAGTGAAAGAGGAGAGTGAAAAAGTTGGCTTAAAGCTCAACATTCAGAAAACGAAGATCATGGCATCCAGTCCCATCACTTCATGGGAAATAGATGGGGAAACAGTGGAAACAGTGTCAGACTTTATTTTGGGGGGCTCCAAAATCACTGCAGATGGTGACTGCAGCCATGAAATTAAAAGATGCTTACTCCTTGGAAGAAAAGTTATGATCAACCTAGATAGCATATTCAAAAGCAGAGACATTACTTTGCCGACTAAGGTCCGTCTAGTCAAGGCTATGGTTTTTCCAGTAGTCATGTATGGATGTGAGAGTTGGACTGTGAAGAAGGCTGAGCGCTGAAGAATTGATGCTTTTGAACTGTGGTGTTGGAGAAGACTCTCGAGAGTCCCTTGGACTGCAAGGAGATCCAACCAGTCCATTCTGAAGGAGATCAACCCTGGGATTTCTTTGGAAGGAATGATGCTAAAGCTGAAACTCCAGTCCTTTGGCCACCTCATGCGAAGAGTTGACTCATTGGAAAAGACCCTGATGCTGGGAGGGATTGTGGGCAGGAGGAGAAGTGGATGACAGAGGATGAGATGGCTGGATGGCATCACTGACTTGAAGGACATGAGTCTGAGTGAACCCCGGGAGATGGTGATGGACACGGAGGCCTGGAGTGCTGCAATTCATGGGGTGCAAAGAGTCAGAAACGACTGAGCGACTGAACTGAACTGAACTGAACATATAGCTCTCATAGACACTTGACATCATGCACTCTGGAACCTGCAAAAGGCTGGGACTAGATCCTTTTTTGCTGCTGCTGCTGCTAAGTTGCTTCAGTCGTGTCTGACTCTCTGCGAACCCTTAGACGGCAGCCCACCAGGCTCCCCCATCCCTGGGATTCTCCAGGCAAGAACACTGGAGTGGGTTGCCATTTTCTTCTCCAAAGCATGAAAGTGAAAAGTGAAAGTGAAGTCGCTCAGTCGTGTCCAACTCTTAGCGACTCCATGGACTGCAGCCTACCAGGCTCCTCTATCCATGGGATTTTCCAGGCAAGAGTACTGGACTGGGGTGCCAGTGCCTTCTCCAGATCCCTGTTTAGCAGATGCCTATTGGTATGACCTTGAGAAAGTAGATTACACCACATTTCTTCATTTGTGGACTTGTTAAAACTTACCTCACAGCATAAATTAAAGAAGATATGTTATAGTCTCTAGCAGCATTGGAATTCAGAAACTGTATCTATTACCTAAAGTATGAGGGTCGCAAAGGAGTCAAAAATATACAATGGAGAAAAGACAATCTCTGCAACATGTCGCGCTGGAAAAATTGGTCAACCACATGTAAAAGAATGAAACTAGAATACTTTCTAAGCCATACACAAAAATAAACTCAAAATGGATTAAAGATCTAAATGTAAGACCAGAAACTATAAAAATCTTAGCAGAAAACAGAGCACTCTGTGACATAACTCACAGCAAGATCCTCTATCACCCATCTCCCAGAGTAATGGAAATAAAAACAAAAATAATTAAATGGGACCTAATTAAACTTAAAAACTTCTGCACAGTGAAGGAAACTATAAGCAAGGTGAAAAGGCAGCCTTCAGAATGGGAGAAAGTAATAGCAAAGAAAACAATTGACAAAGAATTAATCTCCAAAATATTCAAGCAGCTTATGAAGCTCAATACCAGAGAAATGAACAACCCAATCAAAAATTGGGCAAAAGAGCTAAACAGACAGTTCTTCAAAGAAGACATACAGATGATTAATCAACACATGAAAAGATGCTCAACACCACTCATTATTAGAGAAATGCAAATCAAAACCACAATGAGGTATCATCTCATGTTGGTCAGAATGGCCATCATTAAAAAGTTTATAAACAATAAATCCTGGAGACAGTATGGAGAAAAGGAAACCCTCTTACACTGTTGGTGGGAATGCAAACCTGTACAGCCACTATGGAGAATAGTGTGGAGAGTCCTTAAAAAACTGAGAATAGAACTGCCATGTGACCCAGCAATCCCACTGCTGGGCATACACACAGAGGAAACCAGAATTGAAAGAGGCATATGTACCCCAATGTTCATCTCAGCACTGTTTACAATAGTCAGATGTCCATTGGTAGATAAATGGATAAGGACGTTGAGGTACATATACACAGTGGAATATTATTCAACTATAAAAAGGAATGCATCTGAATCAGTTCTAATGAGGTGGATGAAACTGGAGCCTATTATACAGCATGAAGTAAGTCAAAAGAGAAGCACCAATACAGTATATTAACACATATATATGGGATTTAGAAAGATTATGAAAGAGATACAGATGTAAAAAAGTCTTTTGGACTCTGGGAGAAGGCGATGGTGGGATCATTTGAGAGAATAGCATTGAAACATGTATATTATCATATGTGAAACAGATGAACAGTTCAAGTTCAATGCATGAAGCATGGCACTCAAAGCCAGTGCTCTGGGACAACCCAGAAGGATGGGGTGGGGAGGGAGGTGGCAAGGGGTTCAGGATGGGGGAACATATGTGAGGAAAAAAGAAAAATGCTTATTTTAATGTGAAAGAAAAGTATGACGGTCATTTAACACAGAGGGACACATGGGGCCCCAATTTGTGTTTGTGTTACATGCATCCTATACCTGGAGATATTTAGGATTAATTAATTTTGTTTTGTTTTCCATTTTAAGCGTTAGGAATATATCTACAAGGACTCTTTTCTCAATGCATGTCATCAACTTATAAGGAGGTAAAGAAAGTTAGTGACTCATTATACCGGGAACAAACCTATCCCATTAGCAGTCCTTGGGAGGAGTGAATCATCTCCAGTCATCACTTTAATGTGACTGCTCTTATGCACAGAGGGAGCAGAGCCCTCGCTACATGATACAGCTATCTCATCTTAATCACAAAGGGACTTTCTTTCTGACCGAATGTTCCTTCTAACGGTACTTCTTGATCTCACAGACACTGGAACAATTTGTCCAAAATCTAGGTGGCGATGACATGAACCAGGTATTGAGGGAATCATTTTCTCACTATTATTTTTGCTTCTCTTTGTTCTTTCCTCTTCCTTTGAGTGAAATGAGTTCCAGACAAACTAAGATCCATCGTACACATTTCTATCAGTGTTAGAAAGAGAGTATTTCACTTTGATTAAGAATTCAGTTTAAATAATAATAAGGAGCCCCAAGAATTGCAACTAACTGCCTTATTTTTGTAAGTTAGAGGAAAACCCTTAATTTAGTTCCATATAGGAAAATCCATTTAAAATGTAATTCAAGGTTACCCAGCAAGAATATTTCAAACACCCAACTGTAAAGGTCTATGAAGATAAAATGTACTGATAACAAGGAAGTGAGATGTAAAGATAAAGCAACTGTTGCTTACCCGTAGGCTTTTTTTTTTTTTTTTTAATGTATCACCATGAATTTGTTCAGAATAACTCAGTGCATGTTCTGAGGAAAGATTTCCAAGAACATGATGATGGACAAGAAGAGAGATAGTTCATAAAATGTATTAGGGTCAAAGTTATGATCCATTGGATGATAGAAGCCGTGTCATCGGCCTCTCTCACGGTGAGTGAACCCACTAACTAGCCCAGGCATGGGTTCCATGGCAGACGGCGGTGAAGCGTAATGTGCAGCAGACACTGCTCAGGCCCAGGTGCCACAAACATGGGCCGGACACAGCCCTGCCCTTGGGAGTCAGTCATCCAGTGGACAAGCACAACTGTGTCAGACAGGACCCAGGTCATGAGACAGCTGGATGGAGAAGGTGGGCGGTGCAGGGGACAGAGTGCTTACGTCTGACTGGTGTAACAATCATTCCCTGGAGGAAATGAGAACTGTGATGGAATTTAAAAAAGAGTAAAGTTGAAACAAACAGAGAAGCTGACAGAGGACATTCCAGAAAGAAGGAATAGCACGAACACAGACACAGATATTAGAAAAGGAATAGTTTGTCATTCAGGATGCTTGAAATGTGGGTATCTGAAGATTAAGATGAAATGATAGTTATCGGATACAGACAGTGAGGATAGCAAATTTGCGTCTTTTTTAAGATGGTGGTAAAGTGGGGAAAATGAAGTTTTAAGTGAACCTTAGGATGAATGTTAAATGATGGTGCTTAATTCTGAAAAGTTAGAACACTGTTTAACATTCATAACATGTAACATATATAGCTGCTATGGAATGAGATGATGACAATTTTTCTTGCAGATGTGCATTTCATTCAATGCTCTGACCATCGATAAACCATGTCCCACCTCACTAGGGAGAAAAGGGAGAGGAGTGAATCCTGTTGACTATACCATGTATGCTAGATACAGAATAGATACCCCTAACTATTCAGATGCTAGTCGCACAGTCATGTCCGACTCTTTGCGAACCCGTGGACTGTAGCCCACCAGGCTCCTCCGTCCATGGGATTCTCCAGGCAAGAATACTGGAGTGGGTTGCCATTTCCTTCTCCAGGGGATCTTCCCAACCCAGGGATCGAACCTGGGTCTCCCACATTGCAGGCAGATGCTTTAACCTCTGAGCTACCAGGGAAGCCCTAGGTAGAGAATAGATACCCCTAACTATTCAGATGAATAAAACACAGCACATTTCTCCAAATCACACCAAATAGGCATAGAAGAGGAAAGAAGCAATCACCAGAGAGTGTGATGAATACCACAAAAGAGACATGTGCAGAGTCTGGAGGCAGCTCAGAAGAGGGGCCAAGGAAAACATTATGAAGGAGACGCCACTTCAGCATTGATGTGAAGGACAACTGAGTGGTCCCTTGTGAGGCTTCCCAGGTGACGCAGTGGTAAAGAATCCACCTGCCAAAGCAGGAATCTCAGGAGACAGGGGTTCAATCCCTGGGTCAGGAAGATCCCCTGGAGGAGGAAATGGCAACCACTCCAGTATTGTTGCCTAGAGAATTCCATGCACAGCGGAGTCTGGCGGGCTCCAGTCTGAAGGGTCACGGAGAGTCTGACATGGCTGAACACTCAGGCATACATGCTATGGGGAGTGTTGAGAGAAATGTGAAGTTGAAAGCCCCTTTGGTATGGAATCCCTGAGGTGAGAGGAGTGAGTGAAATGGGAATAGTTTTGGGGATGGAGAGGACCAGACTGAATAGGCTGAGAGAAGTGTCATCTTCCGGGTCCATAATTGGCATGCTGTGCTGTCTAGACTTGATTCTGTCCTGGACAGGACTTTGTAGAAGATGTTTCAGAAGGGACTTACTATATCAGACTTTATATCAGACTTATGTGATTTAAGTGTGGTGAATCAGAATAGACGCAAATGGAAAACGAGAGGCAGAAGATCTAATAAAAGATGATTGTAGTTGGACAGGGGTGCAGAAGAAATGAGGAGAAGTTGCCCTACTGGGGATGTGTGGTGGCTCAGATAGTAAAGAATCTGCCCGCAATGAGGAGGGCAGGGTTTGATCCCTGGGTTAGGAAGATCCTCTGGAGAAGGGAATGACTACCCATTCTAGTATTCGTGCCTGGAGAATTTCACAGACAGAGGAGCCTGGCAGGGTATGGTCCATGGGGGCCTCAAAGAGTCAGACACGACCGAGTGACTATCACTTTCAGTTTCATTTTTGGAATCTGAGCAAAAAGGATTTTCTGATGATCAAGAGATGAGAAACAGGACAGAATAATAGAAGACCTTTAGATCTGTGACTTTTGCAACTATGTAGATGTTGGTGACATTTACTGACATGGGAGAGACAGGAGCGATCAAGTGGATATGACATGAAATGAGGAGTTTTGTGTTCACTGATGAGTCTGGAAAGAATAATTTTGAGGGAATGGTGAAAGAAGACACATTAAAATAGGTTCAGGGTGAGATGCGATGTGATATTCTTCAAGTTCATGTAAACAAGGATCAGCCTGTGGCCATAAAGCTAGTGCTGCATGGACAGAGCGTGTACAATATTCATGACTTCGTGTAAATATGTATTCATTTTTATATTGTGTTTTGTGAAATATATGCTGACTCGCATTAATGTTTGGTTACTCAAATATGTTTTGAATTGCTACTAAGATTGAACTCGGGTACTTTGAGTTATATACTGTCTGTCTACCGAAAGGCAGAGAAAGTGAACGTTTTCATGATGGGCTTCCTCACGCTTGAGCCTCTCTTCCAGATTACAGTGAAATCAGCAGGTAAGTGAGTGACAAATCAAAGGTTTCCCAGAGAGTGTACCTTGGGATAAATGGATTCAAAGATGAATGAATAACTCAGACAAAATAAAAGTGAATTTGCACTCATTAAATTCAACAAAATTTAGGGAAAACTCACCTCTCTGTAGAATGCTTCAAGTGGGGATGGAAGAAGAATTTGCTGAACTCTCTGTGGTCTGGAAGCCTGTAGGGAAGTGAAAAATATAACAGCACAAAGCGGTATTTAAATCACTATTAAGGTATTCATAATCTAGTAGGGTGGGAATGGCAAAAACATGGCAAGAATTCAGGCGGAGGGAAAAGTTATATCTAACACTAACCAAATTTAGGGTTGGAAAAAGCTAGGGATGTAGTTGTGGCAAGTGGATTTGGTGATGACCAGTGCCCCAAGGGTAGCCATGAGCTAAATTAATAGGCTGAATTTATTAAGGTGTGGCAATGTTGTTTGGATAACAAAACAAATCTAAAAAAAAAATCTTGAGCTGGGACACTATTAAAAGCTAATTTTTATTGAGCAGTTTTCATGTGCTTTACTATCCAAATGTTCACATCTATTAACTAATTTTTTCCCAAATTATTCTGAAGAAATGAATGCTACTTTTATCTTTATCTCTGTTATTAAGGAAACCTAGGCTACATAGGACAATAAATGGTAAAATTAGGATTAGCACTCAGGCTGTGTGCCTGAAATCTCACATGTAGTACCAATATTTTATTTAAAAACTAGCTTATCCAAAGCCAACACTACAGTAGCCCTATGAAACTTCTATACTGTGGTATACTATACCTCAACTCTTTGCGACCCATGGACTGTAGCCCTCCAAGCTCCTCCAACCATGGGATTCTCCAGGCAAGAATACTGGAGTGGGTTGCCATTTCCTTCTCCAGGGGATCTCGACCCAGGGATCGAACCCAAGTCTCCCACATTGCAGGCAGATGCTTTAACCTCTGCACCACTAGGGAAGCCCTTATACTTCTATCAGTCCAACAAATTCCAGAGTGATGTATTTGTATTAATTAGTTTATTAAGTTAACATAGCAAGCCTCATTTTAAAAAGGATTGGGGAAATGATTTTTAATGTGATTTTCAAAGTGAAAAATAATAGTGGAATGAGATTAAACAGCTGAGATTGTGTGTCGAGAAATGAGACCCAGGTAGCCTTGACTATGCTTTATCATATGTGGAAATGCATTTCAGTTCATTTGGGCTGCTATAACAAAGTACCATGGACTGATTGGTTTATAAACAGCATTTATTTCTCACAGTACCGTGCACTGAGAAATCCAAGATCCAAGTACCTCAAACTCTGTGTATTGTGAGATTTGCTTCCTTGTAATGACTGTCTTTTTACTATAACTGCACGTGGTGGAAGGTTGGAGAGCTGACTCTCTTGGTCTCTTTTATAAGGACATTAACCCCTTTCATGGGCACTCCACCTTCAAGACCTGATTCCCTCCCAAAGATCCCACCTCCTGCTACCATCACACTGGGAGTTAGGCTTCAACATATGAATCTTTCAGTTCAGTTCAATCGCTCAGTCGTGTCCGACTCTTTGCGGCCCCATGGACTGCAGCACGCCTGGCCTCCCTGTCCATTGCCAACTCCTGGAGTTTACCCAAGCTCATGCCCATTGAGTCTCGGTGATGCCATCCAACCATCTCATCCTCTGTTATCCCCTTCTCCTCCCACCTTCAATCTTTCCCAGCATCAGGGTCTTTTCAAATGAGTTAGTTCTTCATATCAGGTGGCCAAAGTATTGGAGTTTCAGCTTCAGCATCAGTCCTTCCAATGAATATTCAGGGCTGATTTCCTTTAGGATGGACTGGTTTGATCTCCTTACAGTCCAAGGGACCCTCAAGAGTCTTCTCCAGCACTACAGTTCAAAAGCATCAATTCTTCAACACTCAGTTTTCTTAGGGGATCCAAGCTGCCTTCATAGCAGCTTGAAGGCAAAGAGAACTTTTAGTATGGAGAAGAGTAGACATCAGCCATGTAGTACATATTTACTTTAGAGTGAAGAAGCAACTACTATTCAATAAACTTCATGATGCCCAGAGAAGAAGATCTTGTTTGATTTAGTAGTTTAATTATCACTAGTGTTCTTAACCCCTAAGAAAGTGGACAGAACAGAAACCAAATATGTTTTTTTTTGCAGAGAGAGAAGTGAAGGGCTGTGGGTCCCAGGGAGGCAGGCAGTCAGGGAGGATCCCTGACATGAAAAAATGACATCTGGGAACATGTTATGTTCTGAAAGAAGGAAGATCACTCCATGGAAGTCTGATAAACTGGCTGCCTGACCCTTTCACTCCATAAACTTTAATTCCATCTCCAAATAAACCATGGTCCCTCATACCAGGTGGAATCCTGTGTGTTCTAGGCGGGTGGAACCATCTCCTTTCCTTGCCTCTCACATGACTTCAGAAGTACTAGAAGGCAGAAGTGTCTTCTTTTCCAGGCTCCAGTCCCATTTCTCCCAGAAAAGCAGCATTCAATGGACTATGGTAGCTGTTAACTAGCTAATAAATAAGAAGTATTAAACAAGACTCAGAGTAACAGAGCTGTGGAGGGGTGAGAGGTACTCAGAGCCAGTCAAGCATCCCAGCAGCTCACTCTTGAGGGTGCCGCTTTGTAAACAAAGGCACTGATGGGCATCGTGGAGCACCAGGGCTTTCCAGTTCCCACCTGTCGTCAACAGGTGAGGATAAATGCAAACAGGAGCTTTGCTTCATAGCACGACAGGAGTTGAACAAGCTCATCACTAGCACTGTGGGAGACATGTAACAGTGTCCGGGTCTGAACAGCCTCTGTTCACAGCTGATGTATGCATGTGTGTGTGTTTCTGTGTGTGATAAAAAACTATGTGGGATTTTTTATGATTTTTTTTTCAACTGGCTTGTGTGCACAAGTAGAATGTGCCTGAGAAAATAGTAAGAACGAGTGTTTGGAATAAAATTATTTGCATATATTCCCTCGCCATCCCCTGCAAGAATGTCATTCTGGTATAACTGAAGGATAGGAGTCCAGGACATGTCATCTGGGGTGGTCAATGTGACACACTGATTGTGAACAATGTCACTCAAACCCCTCCAGATGAAAGGCAGAATGGGTGCTGAGCGCTGAACTTCCTTCCGTTGCTATAGGAAGGGTGGAAAAATAGGAAGGCACCATGGCTTCATAATTTGCAGCACCCAAAGCAAAATGAAAATGCAGAGTCCCTGGCTCAAAAGATGATTAAGAATTTCAAGACGGCTACTGCAGATCATTGAACGAGTGCATTGCCCTTCCAAATCACTACAGAGGTCACACACCCATGAAGCTGGCCTTGTAAAAAGGATGCCAGGACTGGAACTCCTTGGAAATAGTCCTGAACATTTTCATTATTTCATAGGACTTAGAACCCCGGCATTTATTGTTTAACATTTCCACGATACCCCAAATTCTTAAAAATTAACCTATCTTTTAAAAAATGATGTTTTGTGTACATCAGGGGTAGCTTTGAAGGATTTCACAAGTGGTCATGGTCCCTGGAGCATACCTCCTCCACCCTCCACTCTTGTCCCTCCATTTCCTGTCCTTCTCCAAGTCCCATGTCATAGGAAGGGGATCTGGGAAAGGTCTACATGTTTCTGTTTATTTTATTTTTAACCAAATCAGCACGTTTTCCTGCTTCAGTTAACTTCCCTTTGAAATAGCCAAAGTGAATCCCCTTTAAGCCGCTTTTTTCCCACCCTTAGCCGCAGGGAATGTAAATTCTCAGCAATATTACAAGCCATGCCTAAAATTTGCTTATTGCTCACCATGACCTGCAGAGGACCTGCTGCCAGAGATTCCCCTTGTCAGTATCCCTGGACATTCAAAGGCCCCTTTGTGGATACTGCTGTTGTTGCTGTTGTCAAAATCATACCTGCATATGTAGGGAAAAAATAACCAAGGGATACAAAGAACTGGTTACCAGTAACAATGCAAAAAACGGAAAAATAAAAACGTGTTTTTCTTGTTACTTCTAGAAAAAAACACTTATTTTAAGTGTTTCAAAGAAAACAAGTTTGAGGATATGTCTGTGAATCAAAAATTATAGAGAAAACCAGAAACTCTGGTAGGGAGATATGTAGGTAGATGAGTCTCCTTCACTTTAAAGGTTTGTAATGGATAAGGTATTAAGAGACCAAATTCAATCAAGTAAATTTAAAAATCGAATTGGCTTTTTTCAACAACTCATAGACTGGACAGCATCCCATTGAGTTAAACAGAAAGGAGTCCTAAGACTTGTACAAAATAAAAAAATTTTTATGGGCAGGAAAGTGGACCAAGCAAGGAAAGAGGGGCTTGTTTCAGGCAGGGCCCCCTCCCTTTAGGACTTGGATGAGGTCTCCCAGGCAGACCCCTCACTCATGCTGACCAAGAGATTCCAGACTGGCTGGTGAAGATGACATCCCAGGGTGGGGAGGTTGAAAATGCAATTATGTTAGGTCCTTAGTCTTGATTTGGTGACATGGGCTTAGCAGGAGTGACTCCATTTGAGACCTGTTTTGTTTTTTTTTTTTTGACAAAGGTTACACCATAACCACCTCTTGCCTACAACTGAATCAAGTTTCAAACTGTAATCGAATCCTCATTTCCTCATGAACTCATTTTCTGCATTAATGGTAAGTAAGAAGATAGGACATGAAAGTACCTATGAGGGAAAAAGAATCTGTTTAATAATATATAAAAGACATTGCAATTATGGCCTAATTCACTTTTTCTCCTAACCCAACTAAAAAGGCGTGCATTTACTCAGGACCTTTCCTTTCTGTGATGGTACAGCTGGCTGGCTTTTCAGCAATTTGTTTTAAAATCTGGTTATTGACCAAGACAGAGATTTGAAGCTAGGTGGGTATGCCTGGCAAGAACTGAATGATTAATCATATCACTGAGCTATCTGTAATTAAAAGACAAACAAAGAAAACCCACATTTGATTTCTGACCAAGAAGCCAGGGAGGAAGTTCTTTTTTTTAACCAAGCAGCAAAGAAGACAGATGCATCTACAGGGTTAAGGCAGTTAAATAGAAAGATATATGTTTTAACGGAGTTGTGCTTTAAAATTACTTCTAATTTATCCACTTACCAGTCATGTATTGAGGTAAAATGATCAGCAGTAACGTGCTGTAGAAAGATATATACTTTTTTAATTGTAGCCAAGAGGAAAAAAGCAGCATGGAATAACTTAATCGTTGCTAATTATAATATCACTGAGGTAATTACAATAGATTTTGATTGTCTCATTTTCACACCAGAGGAGGGCACAACGCTGGCGTTTCTCTTAATACATATTTGTTTTTAGAGAAGAGCTGACAATTACACTAATTGTAGTCACAGCATGAAACTTTGTTTTTAAAGAAAAATACGTCTACATGTCACATGGAATAAACGCACCCTTTCTTTTTGGTTTAGATGCAAATTAAAGACACATTAATTGCCTTGTTTATTGTGGTAAGAGATCTCTGCATTGTTGCAAGCATTACCAATTTTACAGGAACAAAATCCATTTCAAAGTCCTCAACATCTCAAGAAAGTGTCCCGCTGCTTAAATGAGTCACTTTTATGAAGGCTTTGGAAGACAGCCTGTTCACTTCGCCGGAAGCCACTCTGACCTTCAAATTTATCACTTGCATTTAGGAAGGTGAGGGAAAATCTTGAAAAGAAAATGCCAATGAAAGCTGAATTGTTAAATGCACCTCATTCTACTGCTGAAAAAATTCATTTAGGTAGCCAATAGCATCTGCGTGTACAGATGTGTTTGTGAGGAACTGCCTGACAAAGTCTCCTCACCAGGGACGCCCGAAAGCCAGAGAGGAGAGGAGAGGAAATCAAAGAGGCCAGACCTCAAGTGCCATCGGGACTGGTGTCTGGCCAACCGGTTGCTTCTTCTTGCCCATGTGTGGGTTGCAGTCCAGTGAACGCATCCTCTCCTTGGTGGTAAGGACGCAATCTCAGAACTGTTGCTCTCCCCTGTACTTTATGAGATCCCATGCATGGTCTCCCGCACTGACCTGCCCAGTAAGCTGTAACTGAACTGCTGGTCATTTCCATCACCTCCATTTATTATCATCTCGCCAAAACTAGCAGAGGAGGATGGACGGCTAGCCAGCTAGAACAAAAGGAGAAAAAGGTAAAACTTGAATTAGGCATCTGGCCAGTTGCTAAGGTTCCTAGGACACAGTAGGCATTATTGACCCTGTTGACACTTCATTGTGTCAAAAGCAGCATTTTAAAAATCCACATCCAACGTATTTTGAGTGATGAGAGGTACTCAACAAGGTACTACACATATAGACTATTCAAAGTGTCTTATGCTGCAATGAGTCTTACCAGGCAGTGGTAAGATCCTGATATTATTGGCTGCATAATTAGTGAAAAATTGTACATTAGAGGGAAGAATATATTAATTTATTACACAATAAGTAGCCATTATAAAACGCTGTGGGTTTTGTGGGGCTCTTGAAATTTATTTGACCTACAATGCTGTGTAAGTTTAAGGTATGCAACATGTCGATTTGATACATTTATATATTTCAATACAATTACCACGGTAGCATTAGCTGGCAACTTTATCACCTCACCTAATTATCATTTCTTTTTGGGAGGATGGGAATAATTAAGTTCTTGGTATTGCAACTTTGGCCACCTGATGCTAAGAACTGACTCACTGGAAAAGACCCTGATGCTGGGAAAGATTGAAGGTAGGAGGAGATGGGGACAACAGAGAATGAGACGGTTGGAAGACATCAACAACTTGATGAACAGGAGTTTGGGAGTTGGTGATGGACAGAGAAGCCTGGGGTGCTGCAGTCTACGAGGTCACAAAGAGTCGGACACGACTGAATGACTGAACTGAACTGATTGGAACATCGATATTTATAGTACGGTATTATTGTTTATAATCACCATACTGTGCATTAGGTCTCCAGGACTTATTTATCTACTAGCTGCAAGTTTGTACCCTTAAAAAATATCTCTCCTATTTTCTCACCCTTGTCCCCTACTAACTGCCATTCTACTCTGTCTTTATGAGTTTGGCTCTTATAGATTCTACATATGCTGCGAAGTCACTTCAGTCGTGTCCGACTCTGTGTGATCCCATAGACGGCAGCCCACTAGGCTCCTTTGTCTCTGGGATTCTCCGGGCAAGAATATTGGAGTGGGTTGCCATTTCCTTCTCCAGTGTATGAAAGTTGAAAGCGAAAGTGAAGTCACTCAGTCGTCCCAACTCTTAGCGACCCCATGGACTGCAGCCCACCAGGCTCCTCCTCCATCCATGGGATTTTCCAGGCAAGAGTACTGGAGTGGGGTGCCATTGCCTTCTCCATTCTACATATAAGTGATATCATATAGTATTTGTCTTTATCTGACTTATTTAGCTAAACATAATGTTTTCAAGTGCCATCCAGGAAAGACTTTCTTCTTTCTCATAGCTGAATAATATGCATATATATCTCACAATGTATATATGTAATATTAATATTTTCTATCACGTCTTGTTGTCCATTCATCCATTGAGGAGCACTGACTGTCTCATGAGGTCACAGGTATGAGGGGATATCTCATTGTGGTTTTGATTTGCATTTCCTTGATGACTAGTGACCGTTGGTCATTTGGTTGTGCTCTTTGTAAAAAAATATCAACGTAGTTCCTTTGGCCGTTCTTTAAACTGGATGGTTTATTGTTATTATATTGTGAGAGTTTCTTATATATTTTAAGCATTGACGCCTCATCTTACGCACAGTTTGCAGATTTTTCTCCCATTTTCTAGGTTATATTTTAGTTTGTTAACCAGGTTTTTTTGCTACACAGAAGCCTTTTTTGCTTTTGTCATTTGTACTTTTGCTTCTGTCAGATCCAAAAAACAATTGTCAAGATCAATGCTCATAGCTTCCCCCCACCTTCTTTCCTGTAGGAGTTTTATGATATCAGATCTTATGTTTCAATCTTTGGCCATTATGAGTTAATTTTTGGGAGTGGGATAAAATACAGGTCCAACTTTATTTTTCTACATGTGTTTCTCTGGTTTTCTCAGCACGATCTGATGAAGAGACGCTGCTTTCCCCACTGGGTGTCCTTAGCTCTCCTGCTAAGTATTGGCTGAGGTATTAGCTGATGGGAGGGTTCATTATGTGCTGTCTGTTCTGTGCCATGGGTCTGTGTGTCGAGTTTTGCGCCAGGGCCATACTGTTTTCTTTCTGCTTCGTGGTATAGTTTGAAATCAGGAAGTGTGATGCTTTCTTCTTCTTTCTCATGTTTGCTTTGAGTATTTGGAGTATTTCACGGTTCTATACAAATTTTAGAATTTTCAAAAAATACCCCAGAAAATACCATTGAAATCTAAATAGGGATTGTGTTAAATCTATAGATGACTTTGGAAGAATGAACATTTAAGCAAAAGTAATTCTTCCAGCCCATGAATACAAGAGATCTTTTCGTTTGTTTTATATTCAGTTTCTTTCAAAACTTTTGGAGTTTTCTAACTTTCACTTCTGTGGTTAAATTTAGTCATAGGTTTGTCATTGTTTTTAATGTTTTTTAATGAAAGTTTTTTTCATTTCTTTTTCAGATCTGTCATAGTTAGAGTATAAAAATACAACTGATTTCTCTATATTGATTTTATATCCTGCAATTTTGCTAAATTCATTGATTAGTTTCAACAGTGTTTTTGGGGGAGGATCTTTGGGATTTTTTATATGTAAAATTATGTAATCTTCAAATAATAACAATTTTGCTTCTTATTTTACATGTAGATATCTTTTATTTCTTTGTCTTTCCTGGTTGTTCTAGCTAGGACTTCTGGAACTATGCTAAAATAAGAGTGGGGAGAGTGGGAATCCATGTCTTGTTCTTGATCCTAGAGGAAAAGCTTTTAACTTCCCGCTACTGAGCTAGCCTTGGGTTTATCATATATAGTCTTTATTATATTGAGGGGTCTTCTTTTATACCCATTCTGATGAAGTATGAACTCCTGTCTGTTTTACTATTTTGAATTTTTATTTCACTTGCTAAGGAATCATTACAGAAAATTTCACCTTAAATATGTCTACTGAGGTAGGCAAGGTGGACATTCTAGTCATCAACAGAAAATCAACAGAACAGTGTTCAAGCCAGTGACACTTCTGGACATTTCTCAATGTAGCCGTTCACATTTCCAAGAATCCCTAAGCTTATCCCCTGGTTCTAGGTGATTTTACTTTTCTGTGACACAGCCAAGTTTTCCATCTTCTCCACTGACCTCTTACATACAATTTCCTCATCTTTATTCCTGCTATACAATTTTAATCTCAAACCTTATGATCTCTCCGCAACAAACCTTATGATCAGCTCTGCAACAAATCCTAATTAGCTTTCTTATTTTCTATTACTCCAAAACCAATCCATTAGCATAGCCTAAGCAAGAAAATCCATGTTTGCAACTTTCCTCTGCTCAGGGGTTACTGCTCATTGCCTGATAAATAAAATCTCCATTTCTGAACATGGCCTACAAAATCATTTACTATCCTTTCCTGTCTTACAGTCATATTATGCTTATTCTAGCCAAGCCAGGTAACTTGAGGAAGTACAGGTAGCATTCAAGAGCAAGATATACTGGCATTAAGGAAATCAGCTTTCTTAGCTATTGCTGTGTTTGCTTTTGAACACTCGGTTTTATTACATTAATAAATGATGGGGAAAAAATACCTATTATGACCATTTGAACCTGCAATCAGATATAGATATCTACTTGCCCCTGGTGCCTGGTCATACGGTCAGTGTTTGGACCATAGTGCTTGGGCTCATGGGTGATGTTTGGTGAATAATAGTAGCTACAATCACCATCACCACATCATCATTTCTCTTGCTGTCCTATCTCTATGTGTTTCTTCTCTTAATCTAAAATGTTACTTCTTTATCCCCAAAAGATACCCACCTACTAAGACTTTGCCACTTTCAGGAAGTAAATGCCCCTTCTTTGTGTATCACCCTTGCCTGTACTTCAGTGTTCATCAGATGTCCTTTATTTCACTCCTCAGATCAGTAGACTCTGAGCCAGACACTTAAGAATTCAAGGCTAGTAAGCCTGAGACTTTTACCTACTTGAAAAGGCAGAGCTCTCGCTGAATTTGGACAACACATTAGAGAGAGTTCCTCTCCCTCAAGGCTCAGATCCAGGCTCCCCCAGTTCTGTTGAATTTCCCTCAAGATTTGCCATTTCATTCATCTTCCTGTTCATCCCTGAGGCCACCTTCTCAGTTTAGGCATTGCTATAATAAAATAGGGCTTCCCTGATGACTCAATGGTAAAGGATCCTCCTGCTAGTGCAGGAGACTCGGGTTCAATACCTCAGCTGGGAAGACTCCCTAGAGAAGGAAATGGCAACCTGCTTTTTGCCTGGGAAATCCTATGGACAGAGGGGCCTGGTAGGCTACAGTCTACGGGGTCACAAAGTGTTAGATATGACTCAGCAATGACTCAGCAACTAAATAACAACAATAAAACCAGACGGTGTGGCTAAAACCAAAGAATAACAACAATTCTTGGAAAAGAAGATAGATTCCCTCCAAATTCAATGAATAGTTATATAAAAATACAGATGGCTAAAAATTGATGTGGGGGTTATTGGAAGATGATAGGACTTCCCTGGTGGCTCAGAGATTAAAGGGTCTGCCTGCAATGCGGGAGACTTGGGTTCGATCCCTGGGTCGGGGAGATCCCCTGGAGAAGGAAATGGCAACCCACTCCAGTATTCTTGCCTGGAGAATCCCATGGATGGAGAAGCCTGGTGGGCTACAGTGCAAATAAATAAATTTCCCATTGCCAAGAGTAAAATAAGAAGAAATAAAAATATTAGTAAGAATATAAAATAGAGGCTTTACCCATCTGCTTCCACTATTATGTATTAATAGTAAGAATTCCAGAACAAAAGATAAACAGTGAAGAAATACTGGAATAAAATAGCTCAGAGCAGAAGACATACATCAGTCTTTAGATTAAATGAGTCACCTTCATCCTATTCCAAGGAGAGTTGGATGAAATAAAATAAGAAGACACACTTTTAGATATATTCTGGGGATGTTTCTGACCTTCTTTGTAAGAGAAATGAAGAAGGACTAGGAAGCAGTGAAAATGCTCCCTAAGGTTTCAGGAAAAAAAATCAGGAAGCAGAGATGTATATACTTGCATTATTTAAAAGGTAAAGGCTTGTACCAAATAAAGAAACTATTAAGGGTTATTTCTGGGGAGTGGGTTTGGAGAAAGTGGTGAAAAAAAAGAGTTTAACTTTCCAAATGATTCCCTTCTATACCATATGAAGTTCCCCTATGATGGGCATATAAAAATTGTAGGATGAAATAAAATTTTTTAAAAATTTTAATTTAGCATTCGTCAAGAACTTGTGAAAGTAATTTTCATTAACCATACTATTTTGATAATGTTACAGTGTAAGAATCTATAAATATGTCCCACATTTTACAGTGCATTGCCATAATACCGCTAGGATATTTCTCAATTTTTTATTGCCATAAATAAATCTATGAGGAAATATATTCCTCTAGTATATTTATTTGTCCATGTACCTCTCATTAGGAATTAATTCTGAGTAATAAAATTATATCTTAAAGGCTTTTGAAGTATATTACCAGCTTTCCTCCAAAATGATTATAATAATTTAAAGTCCAACCAAAAAAAGATACAAATACCCTTTTTGCCATATCTGCAACAATACCAGGTGCTAGCTATAAATATACTTTTTGAATGAAGGGCTCCATCAATCATTTTCATATTAAAGGTGATAAGACAGGATTTTCTGCTGTGGGAAACAAGATAACATCTACTCCTTGACCAGTGATCTACTTGGAAACATGGTACAATGCATAGAAAGCATAGCAAATAATTTAAGGCAGCATTTGATGAACAGCAAAAGCAAAAGATGGCAGTTTATTAATGTGGTTGGCAAAGGTTTTCTAAGAATGTAATAGAGATTGGAAAGAGCAAAAGGAAACAGCTGATACATTTTATCAACAGCAACAACAACAACAACAAAAATGTGCCTACTTCAGGTTTAAGTCAAACAAGTCAAAATCTTCTTTACCGGAAAAAAAAAGCAAAAATTTAAATACAAGCTACAGAATTGGAAGCATATATTATAAATATCTAAAAAGAAAGGAGAGAAGTCCAAGAGGAAGATGGGTGGTGTTGTTCAGACAGTAAGTCATATCTGACTTTTTAAGACCCTATAGACTGCAGCATGCCAGGCTTCCCTGTTCTTCACTATCTCCCTGAGTTTGCTCAAACTCATGTTCATTGACTTGGTGATGCCATCAAATCATCTCATCCTCTGCTGCCCTCTTCTTCTCTTGTCTTCAATCTTTCCCAGCATGAAAGTCTTTTCCAATGAATAGTCTCTTTGCATCAGGTGGCCAAAGTATTGGAGCCTTAGTAACAGTCCTTCCAGTGAATATTCAGTGTTGATTTCCTTTAGGATTGACTTTTGATCTCCTTGCTGTCCAAGGGACTCTCAAGAGTCTTCTCCAGCATCACATTTGGAAAGCATGAATTCTTCAGTGCTCAGCCATTTTTATGGTCCAACTGTAACATCTGTACATGATTACTGGAAAAGCCATAGCTTTCACTGTATGGTCAGCAAAGTGAAGATGGGTAAAGAGGCAATATGTAAATGAAGAAATACAGTTAGTAAGTGTGCAGTAGTGATCAATCTCACTGATATTCAGACAATGCAATATTATTTTTGTTAATAATATAGAAAAAGACTTAAAACACTATTAAATCTCAGTGTTTAATGTGTATGTATGAAAAGATGTGCTTTTGCTTGATGTACAACAAGCATATCCTCATACATAAATAGGACAATATTTCCACAGGCCAGTTTGACCACATATATCCAATATCACATGCTTATATGTCTTGATCCTGCTACCTACCCTACTATAGGATTTCAAACTAAGATCTAATCATACAAGATGGAAAATGTTGCATAAGATATTCATTGCAATATTATTCATAAGGGAATACACTTCCATAGAACATTTAATCAAACATGGTGCATGCACAAAACAGAGAACCAATAACAATGATACAGAAACTTTTTTACTGATATGGAAACCAGTCTACTTAATATAGTTGGGTGAAATGGCAAACTAAAGAACAGAATGCATAGCATGATTCTACTTATATAAAAAACATATACACACATGCACATACATGCTTATAGAAATGTTTGAAAGGATGTTCACCAAAGTGCTAACAATGGTTAGCACTTTAATGATTTTCATTTGTGCAATGAATATTATTTTCCAAAAGAATATATTTTCAGAGGAAAAAAAACTAAAAACAAAAAACATACTCTTGGTACTGATCCTGGGAGAAGCCATGTTTCCTGGACGACTTGAGGCTTCACCTTGGCCTTGGGAAACTAAAACATTACAACTCCTGATTTTTAATAGCTAAAGTAAACACTGTAGAAGATTTTGGTCATCAAATGAAATCATCACTACCAGCATTATCACTATTGAAACTCAGTTTCAAGAAAAGCCACAGTGAAGAAATGTCCTCTTGCTCCGAGATCAGAAAAGCCTGAGTGGACTGTGAAGGGCCAAGCTGGAAGCAGCTAGTGGCAGGAGTTGGCTCTTTACTGAAACAAATATTCCTTATGGAACCCTGAGGGAGTGATGGGTTCTAGGAAAACCAGTAATAGCCATCTCCAAGTTGAGGGGAAATGATAGCAGAGAGGATACCCTGAAATAAACACCTTGTGTCTCCCAGATTAGGTGGAATTCAATTTATCTGAGGAACAAATGGGACTGATTAACAAACAGATCAACTGGACTCCTAAGGGGTTTTAGAGTTAATTGGGAGGAAGTTAAGGAGTTCTATGGGTCTAACTTCGGGATTGCAACATCCAGGATCACATTTGAAACCATACTTGGCATTAAGAATCTGTTCTGGTTTTTCATCTGCAAAACCTAATAATGGAAGCTCTTTTATATTCCTAAATGAAAACCAGAGATGAGAGTAACCATATGCTGTCCATATAGAAAAAGCTGCTATATAGATATGGTCCTATTGTTGGAGACTTTGGGTTGAAAACAATCCCACAGTTACCTGTAATAATAATATGTGAAGAACAATGCATTTTTCATTTCAAATATAATTTTAAAGAAAAACATGGTTTGAAGCCTATGTAAAGTAATTCATTAGTTTTAATAACATTGTGGTGTATTTCCTTATCTCCTCGTACTGAGGACCTGGAATGGAAGACCCTTGAGTCTCCCTGAGCTTTCAGGATTCAAACATTTGAGCACATTGACATGATTACATCTATTAAAATCTTTTACACTTTAGTTCACCAGTTCACTAAACAAGTGCTGTTTACAAAGAAATGTCCAGGTTGTGAAAATTTGGCCATTTTTGTAACTTGAGTATGAGATTTTCCTTATTCATATTATAGTTCCAGATGTTCATTAAAAGGCCATCTGAGTTATCTGAGAATATGCAAGAACTGGCTTCTCAGGTGGCCTAGTGTTAAAGAATCTGCCTGCAATGCAGGAGACCCGGGTTCACTCCCGGGGTTGGGAAGATCCCCTGGAGAAGGGAATGGCAACCCACTCCAGTACTCTTGCCTGGAGAATCCCATGGACAGAGGAACCTGGTGGGCTACAGTCCATGGGGTCGCAAAGAGTCAGACATGACTGAGTGACTAACAAACACACACATTACATGATTTTCTGAGACCATAGACATAATCTTCAATCTTCATAAAATGCCAAGATAGTTGAAAGAGCCTCACATTTTCAAAACTAGAAAATGCTCAAAATACTAACTGTACTGAATTTCTAGGAAGAAGTTTAGTAAAATTCCCATGTTTTACAAGTCAAGGCCTTCTTTAGGCTTTAGAGACTCTAGATCAATTTCTAAAGAACCAAAACGAATTTTTTAAGAAAGAAAAAATTAACTAGAATAAATATTGTCAATTTATTTTCATATTTCATGAAAGATATATTTGTTATTCTCGATTATTGTTGGCCGAAGAGAAGGATATTTATTGTCTATCTTAAAATGTTTAGATTAGATCAAATATATTTAAAAAATTAAACATTTTCAATACAAGATTATCCTTCAATGGTTTATTAATTATAATTCTACTTCCTACAGCCATTTGTTCACCAATGTAAAGATAGGGAAAACATAAAATATTTTTTCAAACCCTTAAGATATTGCAGTTGAGAGCTAGGTGTATATTTACTTCTATTTGGTCATTAAACTCTCAGGACTTCCCTGATAGCTCAGTTGGTAAAGAATCCGCCTGCAATGCAGGAGACCCCGGTTCAATTACTGGGTCAGGAGGATCTGCTGGAGAAGGGATAGGCTGCCCGCTCCAGTATTCCTGGGCTTCCATTGTGGCTCAGCTGGTAGAGAATCTGCCTGTAATGTGGGAGACCTGGGTTCAGTCTCTGGATTGGGAAGATCCCCTGGAGAAGGGAAAGGCTGCCCACTCCAGTATTCTGGCCTGGAGAATTTCATGGTCTAGATAGTCCATGGGGTCACAAAGAGTTAGACACGACTGAGTGACTTTCATTTTCACAAACTCTCAGCTGGCTTAGCTTCTAAAATTTGTTATTTTTTCACTTTTTCAGTCCATCCTGCTGATTTTTCTCTTCTTCCAAATCTGTGCAGTTTAGAAGTTATATCTCCTTATGAAGATCCATGAAATCTTTTATGGGAAAAAATGAGTTCTGTCTACTGAATTATTCTTGTCTTTTCCTTTAAGACATACAGAATAAATTATGGCTGGCCAAATATGACCTTTTAAAAACCACAGTGGCTCTTTAAGGTCTAAGCATTATGTCCACCTCCTACCAAAGGGAGAAGAAAGCTTGAGTCCTATAGTCAGTGTTGTATGTAATATTTATGCAGTATAATCCCCTAAGCATGTAAATACTTCAAGATTTAAAAGTACTCCATGAAGAAATGAATACTAAAAATTCAAAATGTTGCCACACTCCCTAAGTAGTGAGTTATCCAACCTTAGTTGTATTCCGTGGCCAACAGAAGGGAAATCAATCAAAACTGAAAAGTAATATATAGTTAGTAATATATATTCTGGGAAGAACTGGTTATGTGCAAAAGAACTATTTTACTTGATATGGTGCAGTGTACTACTAAAAGTGGCTTAGAGGATTATATCTGTTTATCTCATATGATATCTATAAGATTTGAGTAGGGTCTTCAAAAGACCTAAGGGAAAAAAGGAATGAAAAATCCATCTGAAAGGGGGAGATTAGAATGAAGGCAGGGATTTGAAAGGGAAGGTAAGTAATAAATAAGGTTGATTGGACCAAAGACTTTCAGTACAGAGTGTTGGGACTAGACTGGGAGAATCTTGGTAAGCAGAGCTAAGGAATATTTTTGCTTCATCCAGAGGTAATAGAGATTGCTATAAGTGGAATGTTTGCATCTACCCCAAAATTCATATGTTGAAGCCGAATCCTGAATGTGATGGTGTTTGAGGTGTGGCCATTGGGAGGTGATTAGGTCATGAGAGAGGCCTTCTAATCAAGACCCCAGGGAGCTCGCCACGGTGTAAGGATACAGAGAGGAAAGGGCCATCTGTGAATGAGGAAGCCAGTGTTCATCAGACACGACAATGATTCCACTGCTGCCTTGACCTTGGATTTCCCAGCTACCAAAATTGTGAGAAATGAATATTTATTGTTTAAGCCATCTAGTCTATGGTATTTTTCTTTTAGCATCCCAAAGAGTCTAAGACAGAGATATATTAAAAAGACTGAGGGGAAATCTGTAAAGGATGTCTTATTGAAGAATTTAAGATCATGAACTTTTCTAAAATTTTCATCCTCATCAATTTGCCTTTGAAAGTGAAAGTGTTACTCGCTCAGTCAAGTCTGGCTCTTTGCAACCCCATGGACTGTAGCTTGCCAGGTTCCTTGGTCCGTTGAATTCTTCAGAGAAGAATATTGCAGTGGGTTGCTATTCCCTTCTCCAGGGAGAAGCTTCCTGACCCAGGGATCGAACCTGAGTCTCCCGCATTGCAGGCAGTTGAGCTGCAATTGTGAAGACTCTCAGGAGGTATCTATTCTTTTCTCCACTCCAACTATGACTGAATAACTCCTGACAAATAGACATTTATTGTGTTTTAAATGATCCAGGGGAGGAGGTTTTCTGATGCTGCAAGGTGACCAGTTGCACTTTATATAGCACTTGCAAAGTCATGAAATTTAGTCTTGGTTTATTTCAAGTCCACTCTACAGTTGACCCCACATCTTTTTACTGAAACCAGAATGAATGTATCTACTGTCACATTCTAGCTCCTTAAACATACAAAGCCATTGTGCATGCAGGCACTTCTCTCTCTGAAGTGAAGTGAAGTGAAGTTGCTCAGTGGTGTCTGACTCTTCGCAACCCCATGGACTGTAGCCTATCAGGCTCCTCTGCCCATGGGATTTTCCAGGCAAGAGTTCTGGAGTGGGTTGCCATTTCCTTCTCCGGGGATCTTCCCCACCCAGGGATCGAACCCGGGTCTCGCACATTGTAGGCAAACGCTTTAACCATCTGCGCCACCAGGGAAGCTGTGAAGGCTACCTTACTTTTTCTCTGTGATTTTAGAACTCATACATTGCAGAACACATATGAACCCAAAATATTCATATGTTTGCATTTCCATGCTTTCTGCATGCTTTCTCATCTTCCCGGAATCATTTATCTCACTTTCCAGACAAAATCCAACCCAACCTTCAAGAAACAAGTCAGCTTTCCTTTTAGCAATAAAGCCTTTCCTCACGTCTCCTAATTCCTTAAATCAACTTATGCCGTAGCACACATCACATTGCTATAGTGGTCTATTTGCCCTGTTTGATTTTCTTCCTGATCTCTGAGCCCTAATGCATTCAGCATCTAGTGTGTGACAGACTTTAACCAAAGATCACTGTGCAGATGACCTTAATTGACCCTCACTTTACAGATGAGGAAACAGAGACTTTGTTAGAGATTACAAATACTATAAGTCCTTATTTCTTTCAACTGATTCACGCTACCTCCCTAAGCCGGATTTACAAAACAACAAAAAACTTTACAAATATGAAGGAAAAGCTATAATCTGCAACAGGATGGGGGTGTATACATAAATTATTCATTGACATTAAAATATAAAGTACAAAATAGCATATCTGCATTTCAATAAGTCAGGATACCTTAAATTGCCACTCAGGAAACTAACATAACAAAGTTTGTTTGCGGTGGGGCTGTGAGTCAGTCCAGGATGGCATAAAATTTGAAACTTTTTTTTTTTCATTGAAGTATAGCTGATTTATAGTGCTGCGTTATTTTCTGCTGTAGAGAAAATTGATTCAGTTGTATATATATAGAGGGATTGAACCTGGGTCTCCTGCACTGCAGGCAGAAGATTTACCATCTGAGAAAACGGGGAAGCCCGTATATATCTATACACACATTCATCTAAATGTATATATGTACATATACATATACACACACACACACTTATGTGTAGTGAAAGTGAAAGTTGCTCAGTCATGTCTGACTCTGCAACCCCATGGACTATACAGTCCATGGAATTCTCCAGGCCAGAATCCTGGAGTGGGTAGCCTTTCCCTTCTCCAGGGGATGATCCCATCCCAGCGATCGAACGCAGGTCTCCCACTTTGCTGGTGATTCTTTACCAGCTGAACCACCAGGGAAGCCCAAGGATACTGGAGTGGGTAGCCTATTCCTTCTCTAGTGGATATTCCTGACCCAAGAATCGAACTGGGCTATCCTGCATTACAAGCAGATTCTTTACCAACTGAGCTATCAGGGAAGCCCGCACATATGTATATGTAAACATATATGCATATAAGCACACATACGTATATAATATGCTTAAATACATAAATCATATATAGATACACACACATATATATATAATTTTTATATTCTTTTCCATTATGGTTTATCACAGGACATTGAATACAGAAGAGAAACTTTCTTTTTTTTTACTTCCTGCTGCTTCTCAAACTTTCTTATCATATATCTGCAGAATTCTGGAAATGCAAAATACTAACCATCAAGTTTATCAGGCTTATGAAGTGTCAATATCTAGGTTGATTTTTTTTAACCTTGCCTTGAAAAAAGGTTGTCAGAGTGTTTCAAGGTGATTCCTTCCCTAAGTGTTCTTACTGAGTCCAGACCATCTACCATCTGCACTGCTGTCACCCAGGAAGTTCTCTTCCAACCCACAGGTTTTCCTGCATCTCCAGATCCTATTCACTTCCCAAGCCTTAACCCAAGGTAAACATCTCCGTAAAAACTTTCAAACGCACTCCGGGCAGCAGTCATGTCACCGTACTGCGAGCTCCAAGCATCACTGTCTGCGTCATTCTCTTAGCGGCTGGTCACTGAGTCTCTTCTACCTTTCCCATATTTCCTCTTGTGGCTATGTCAGTGATGTCAGCATATGTGCCCAGCCCCCAGAGCTAGACTCAGGTTCTTCAGGAACCTCAGCCCACAGGGTGACCAAACAAATAACCCAGTGTCCTTGAAGGAGAGCTTCCAGTGAAAGGAAAATTAAAAACAATTATAATTATCTATTTTAAAAATTATTCACTGGGCTCAATTGGATTCGCAACACTGGTGGATCTACATAATTAGCTCTATTCAAAACCTGTTTGGAAAAAGAAAATCCTGTCTGAAAAATAAAAAATAACATTGAGTTAGGTACATTTTAGTAAGTATTATTTTTGGTTATCTAAACATGAAAAAACAGCAATCAGAACAATTATACTTATTACATGTTCGATATTTTAATCTGTTTTTAGCTGTCTCTAGTACCACGTCACTCGTGCTTTTTACAAGAATGTGTGTTACATATACAGTATTATTATTTTTAACTTTTTCATAAAATTGCCTGCAATCTTCTAAGGAGCTGAATTTTATGTTAATAATTTTAACTGTTAGCACATTCTAATACTGCTATCACATAGAACATTCCACATTTTATTAAGAAAATACTTTTTTTTACAATTGCAGCAGCACCTGGTATTAAATGAAGAAAAATTTCATTTCTAACCTGAAAATATATAAATGGTTAGGCTAAGATTTTTTTATAGATACTCTCATTTTGCTTCCATTTTCAGAATAACTATTTTTCAAAGATGAAACTCAAAATAAATTCTCTCCATTTATGATCCTTTTAAATATTCCACCAAATTTAGATACTACAAATGACAGGTCTTTCCACATTTGTTCCACTTCAATACAGAATAGACATGTATCCAATTGAATATCAGGACATTATTGTAAATTCTTTCTCAAAATCAAGATATTCCAAAGAACATAGATGTCAAAATTAAATCATGGACAATTTCAATTCTCATTATTTGTTTTGTTCAGTTTCGCTCTTGATTTTGAGTATTTTCCTATTTGCCGGTTTTGTTACTGTCACCAGAAAAGCTCTAGGTGCTCCATTTGTTGAACATTCAGATGAATGTTTTTCAATATATTGAACAAAATGCAAACAAAGCTTTTCCTGAAAGTTTGCTACGTCTGTCAGTCGCATAAGTTTATTTATAAATACATTTCAATAAATCTAAGACATTTTAGAAACCAAATAGTATGAGTAGTGAATCGAGAAATAGCATACTGCTATGCCATTTTTTAAATTCAACATCAATTTTGTCTCAACAAAAAAACTGTAATTTGGTTACTTTCTGTACACACAAAAATATTTGTCAATTCTTGGATGATAACTAAATTTATTTAATGATTATTCCACAATGTTTAAACTACTGAATTATTATGTACTACAACTAATATAATGCTATATTTCAATTATATCTGAATTTAAAAATTGTCAATTCTAACAACAACTATTTCCATTTGTTGGCACTTTATAACACTGTGTTTAGATGAATTAAGAATTATGTTTGTACACAACCAATTTGATAAAAATATTTCTGTACCATAGATTTATTAAATTAGTTAAACATCACTTTCACCATAACACTATGCTGCCCCAAATTTACATTAGTTTTCTTATCCCCAAATCAACAAAAATTTTATTTATGTTGAACTTTTTGACCAAATTGACTATGATATTCATAATAATGTCAAATATTTCATCTTTAACAGACTGTTTGAAAACTTTATTTTGATTCTAGAAATTGGATGAAATTAGCTAAATTCTACTTACACCAACTGACGACATTGACATAAAATGAGAGTCTTCTCATTCCTTGCAATTTTTTTCTTTTTCTAACAGAGCTGGCACATAAAATTCTCTCTTGACTTTTTATGCATGCACAAGAGTCTTGGTTACACAATTTGCAACTTAAAAAAATGAGCAAATTCAGGGGAGAGCAGTTGTTGTTCAGTCTCTCGGTTCTGACTTTTTGCAATCGCATGAACTGCAGAACACCAGGCTTCCCTGCCCCTCACTATCTCCCAGAGTTTACTCAAACTCATGTCCATTGAGCTAATGGTGCCGTCCAATCATCTCATCCTCTGTCGTCCCCTTCTCCTCCTGCCCTTGATCTTTCTCAACATCAGAGTCTTTTTCAATGAGTCAGCTTCTTTGCATCACATGGCCAAATTACTGGAGTTTCAGCTTCAGCATCAGTCCTTACAATGAATAGTCAGAGTTGATTTCCTTTAGGATTAACTAGTTTGATCACCTTACTCTCCAAGGGACTCTCAAGAGTCTTTTCCAGCATCACAGTTTGAAAGCATCAATTCTTCAGCACTAAGCCTTCTTTATTGTCAAACTCTCACATCCGTACATGACTACTGGAAAAATCATAGTTTTGACTAGATGGACTTTTGTTGGTAAAGTGATGTCTCTGGTTTTTAATACACTGTCTAGGTTTGTCATAGCTTTTCTTCCAAGGACTAAGTGTCTTTTAATTTCCTATCATGCAGCTACCCACCGCAGTGATTTTGGAGCCCAAGAAAATAAAGTCTGTCACTGTTTCCATTGTTTGCCCATCTATTTGCCATGAAGCGATGGGACCAAATGCCACGATCTTCGTGTTTTGAGTGTTGAGTTTTAAGCTAGCTTTTTCACTCTCCTCTTTCACCTTCATCAAGAGGCTCTTTAGTTCCTCTTCCTCTTCTGCCATTAGTATGCTGTCATTGGCATATCTGAGATTATTATTTCTCCCAGCAATCTTGATCCCAACTTGAGCTTCATCCAGCCTGGCATTTGGTATGATGTACTCTGCATATGATGTACTCTTGATGAAACTGAAAAAGGAGAGTGAAAAAGTTGGCTTAAAGCTCAACATTCAGAAAACAAAGATCATGGCATCTGGTTCCATCACTTCATGGGAAATAGATGGGGAAATAGTGGAAACAGTGTCAGACATTATTTCTCTGGGCTCCAAAATCACTGCAGATGGTGATTGCAGCCATGAAATTAAAAGACGCTTATTCTTTGGAAGAAAAGTTATGACCAACCTAGATAGCATATTGAAAAGCAGAGACGTTACTTTGCCAACAAAGGTCTGTCTAGTCAAGGCTGTGGTTTTTCCAGTAGTCATGTATGGATGTGAGAGTTGGACTGTGAAGAAAGCTGAGCACCGAAGAATTGATGCTTTTGAACTGTGGTGTTGGAGAAGACTCTTGAGAGTCCCTTAGACTGCAAGGAGATCCAGCCAGTCCATTCTGAAGGAGATCAGTCCTGGGTATTCTTTGGAAGGAATGATGCTAAAGCTGAAACTCCAGTACTTTGGCCACCTCATGCGAAGAGTTGACTCATTGAAAAAGACTCTGATGCTGAGAGGGATTGGGGGCAGGAGGAGAAGGGGACAACAGAGGATGAGATGGCTGGATGGCATCATCTACTCGATGGACGTGAGTCTGAGTGAACTCTGGGAGATGGTAATGGATAGGGAGGCCTGGCGTGCTGCCATTCATGGAGTCCCAAAGAGTCGGACATGACTGAGCGACTGAACTGAACTGAACTCTGCATATAAGCTAAATAAACAAGGTGACAATATACAGCCCTGATGCACTCTTTTTCCAATTTGCAACAAGTCCTTTGTTCCATGTCCAGTTCTAACTGTTCTAACTACTGCTTCTTGACCTGCATACAGGTTTCTCAGGAGGCAGGTAAGGTCATCTAGTATTTTCCAGAATTTGTTGTGATCCACACAGTCAAAGGCTAGTGTAGTCAATGAAGCAGAAGTAAATGTTTTTCTGGAATTGCCTTGTTTTTTCTATGATCCAACAGATGTTAGCAATTTTATCTCTGGTTCTACCTTTTCAAAATCCAGCTTCTATATCTGGGAGCTCTCGGTTCCCGTACTATTGAAGCCCAGCTTGAAGAGTTTTGAGAATTACCTTGCTAGCGTGTGAGATGAACACAATTGTGCCATAGTTTCAACATCCTTTGGCATTGCTCTTTGAGATTTGAATGAAAACCGACCTTTTTCACTCTTGTGGCCATTGCTGAGTTTTTCAAATTTGCTGGCATATTGAGTGTAGCACTTTAACAGCATCGTCTTTTAGGGTTTGAAATAGCTCAGCTGGAATTCCATCACCTCCACTAGCTGTTACTTGATTCAAGCGGAAGTCATGTACCAAAGAATGATCTACATACTTAAATTCTGTAGTTGGATTTATTAAATGGCTAATTTTTGGCATAGTTTTAGCATTGCTACAAAATATTCAAGTTGAATATTGATATTTTTTAAGCATATTTGTGTCTTCTGGTTTTCATGTGATCAGAGATATCCTCAGGGACCTCATAGCAAATAACATTGACACTTTATCAAATTAGTCATTCATCAATTCATCAGCAGATTTCCAACAGAAATTTAGATCTTAAGCCCAATTGTTGTATTCAATATACCCTTTCTTTTTTTAAATCATTTGTACTGAAAGGCATTGCCCCCAAAGGAGATAATATCAATAATATAATGAAGGAATAGTTGTAAATTTATACCATGTTATAAATGATAAAACCACAATTGCAAGATGGCTCAAACTAGTCTCTCTAGTCAATATTGCTTAGCATCTTTCTGATGCACAATTTATAATGTAACTAATCTATAATATTCTAAGTTTCTCATGGAGCACACTAACCAGGATTCTTAGGGTGACATACATATTCAAGGGTCTCGCAGAACCAGTGGTGCTGGATGCATCTCCCATTACCAAACCAGACTGGGTTTGCTTGCTCAACACACAGTAGAGCCAATTTACTGACACCAGGTTATAATGAAGGAAAAGTACATTGTTTATTGCAGGGAATTAATGCTTTCAAATTGCAGTGCTGGAGAAGACTCTTGAGAGTCCCTTGGATGGCAAGGAGATCAAATCAGTCAATCCTAAAAGAAATCAGTCCTGAATATCCATTGGAAGGACTGATGTTGAAGCTGAAACTCCGATACTTTGGCCACCTAATGCAAAGAGCTGACTCATTTGAAAAGACCCTGATACTGGGAAAGATTGAAGGAAGGAGGAGAAGGGGACGACAGAGGATGAGATGGTTGGATGGTATCATCGACTCAGTGGACATGAGTTTGAGCAAACTCTGGGAGATAGTGAAGGACAGGGAAGCCTGGTGTGCTGTAGTTCATGGGGTAGTAAAGAGTCAGACATAACTTAGCAACTGAACAACAACCCCAACAAGCAGAGAGAATAGGCAGCTTGTGCTCAAAAGACTCCTGGATAGTTTTCAGGGAAGAGTTTTTAAAGACAGTGTGAAGGAAATGGTCTGAGGGTACCTGATCAGCTCATGCACAGTTCTCTGATTGATTGATGGTGAGGTCCCAGGGTGACATTTCAGAAATCTCAATCACCAGCCTTTTGGTTCCATGTGGTCAGAGGTCTACATGCTGGTAGCCAGCAGGCAATTAAATTCTTCTACCTGCTGGGGGTTTTAATATCTACAAATACTTAATAATTCAAATATATGGCTCATGATATTATCTATAACCCTTTGTCAGTAGTCAGCTCAGTTGCTCAGAGTTGGGTCCAACTCTTTGTGACCCCATGGACTGCAGCACGCCAGGCTTCCCTGTCCACTACCAACTCTTGGAACTTGCTCAAACTCATGTCCATTGAGTCGGTGATGCCATCCAACCATCTCATCCTGTTGTCCCCTTCTCCTCCTGCCTTCAATCTTTCCCAGCATAACCCTTTGAGGAGGAACTAAAGGCCTTTCACTTACAATCCAAGGGTGGCAAAAGAGTCAGATACGACTTAGTGCCTAAAGAACAACAACAATTATTATTTTGTCTTGCTTGACTATTTTCCTTTGTTTCTGCATTTTCTCACTTCTATGATTAAATTTGCTCTTTGGAACTCAGGAAAGCTGAGGCTTTTCTATAAACAAGAGGAAGGGAACACAAGGTCTGGGGAAGGAGGTCTATTCCCCAGAAGGTACCATAGAATCCTGTTCAGTATCACTCCCTTCAGAACCTGAGGTTGCAAAGCATTAGGTGTTCCAGCTGCCTATGCCCAGGTGTACTCTGTTCAACAGGGAGCTTCCTGCATTCTATCCCTGAAAAGGAGGTGGTAGTTACACTGTGTCAGGATAGAGCTATTGCTGGTTGTTTCTAAGATTTGACTAAGCTTAGAGCGTGAACTACATTCATTGCACATGCATCTCACACAGTCCTGGACAAGACTGGCAGGCCATGATTAATAATCATACTTTAAAAATGAAAACAATAATACTTAAAAATACTAGCCAAGGGCAAGTGCTAAAGCAGATGGACCAAGACAAGAAGAGTAAACTGGTTCTGAGCCAGCACACCAGGTATCCCAGGCAAGCCCAGATGTACTGCTGTCCCCTCCACCCTCATCTCAGAGATTTTCACATCACAGGTGATCAAACCTTGTCCTCACTTCTATGCAGACATTAAGAGTTCTTCAACGCTTACATCAAGTGCTGCCTCGCATATGGTGTTTCTACCACAAGAGCTCTTTTTTTATACACTTTCTGTGCCATAATAAAGATATCTTTTTTTAAGACAAAATTGAAGGTGCACACAGCTGGTATTAGAAGAATGCTTAAGTTCTACTTCTTCCAATGGCAAGAAAACTACTTTCAATTCTTTTTTAAATGGATACAAAGGTATTAACAAATTAACCAATGATAAGATAGATGACTTTGAAAAAACAAAACTTTTCAAAAATTACCAAGACTTTTTCTGGGTTTTTAAAAGATTTTATTCTGACAACTGTATATGGTTGGGATGAGTTTGAATCCTCTACCTTTTTTATGACCCTCCATAGCATAGCACTTCAACCATAGGCTGGACCGAGAGCTGGCTATGGAAGGTACTTCTGTATTCTTGACACCATGAGTCTGGGTTGTAGCATCCAGACCTGGTCTAAGGCACAGAGGAAATGGGAAGAGGGAGTAAGAACATGCCCAAGCCACACAGGACAGTTTTCATCTCTAATCAGTTCTGGCCAGTTAGGAATTTTGCTCTTGAGATGAGAAGTGACTCTTTTTTTCTGTTTCTGGATTTTGTTTGTTTGTTGTCTGGGAGATTGATGGGTCACAGGAAGGTAGTGAATGAAGTGCAGAAAACATTCTGGTGAAGGATGAACCCCATTCCTGCAGTTGGACTGCACTGAATTTAAGTTCCAGAAAGTTAGGGAACCTCCTATATCTCAGTTTCTAAGCCTGAAACTAGTGAAAAAGAAGAAAAGAAAAAAAAAACACCTTCTTTATAGAGGTGCTTTCTATATAGTTATTATATGTAATCTATCATTTTTATTTTTTCATTTAATTTTTACAACTATGTAAAAAGATATTACTGGCAATGTATGTATGCTCCAAATGCTTACCTCTGTACATGAGACACAGTAATACCCTTACTTGAGTTCTCCCGATGTGAGAGCCTGAGATGAGTAACCTGTTGCATATAGACAGCATATCTAGATATGATCTTCAAGATGATATCTAGGGCCAGGGTGTGAGGCAGGAAGAAAGTAAGCAATCAAAACAAGGATGCATGTGAACTCACACGGTGGCCACCGTGGAAGGCTTACAAGACCTTCTGAGGAGTCTTAGGAAGGTTGCAAAACACCAGCCGGGGGGGGGAAGGAGAAGGCGCATTTCCAGGGCTCTCAGTCCCGAGTGGTCAGTACCGACTGGGCTCAGGAAGAGGGGACAGCCCAGCCTGCAGCAGGCCTGACACTCTCAGGGCTGTGGGCTGCCAAGATTGTGTGGACCTGACACTCCTGGCTGCAGTAAGAACTGGGTGCAGCCGGGGTCTAAGCCAGGTGATAAAGGGAAACCCAGGTCTGTTTGCCTTCAAAACTTGTAGTTTTTCTAACATATCACACAATCTTCTAAAACTCACATAGAGAAGGCCAGTGCAGTTCTGCTGTGGGATGGTCCAACTCCTTAGATCTTGCAAAGCTGCTCTAATAGCAACTCCTTAAATGACTTCTCTCAGGTTGAATAATACAAATTAAGGGAGATTACTGTTTAATTATCTATTTGTTGTTGTTGTTCAGTCACTCAGTCGTGTCCAACTCTTTGCAACCCCATGGACTGAACCACGCCAGGCTTCCCTGTCCTTCACCATCTCCCAGAGTTTGCTCAAACTCATGTCCATTGAGTTGGCGATGCCATCTCTCTACTACATGCAAAAAAAAAAAAGAACCTGTATTGTTTTCAAACTTGGATCCATATTAGAATCACTGGGAAATTTAAAGACATCCAGAAGCCTCATTTCCACCCCAAGAGATGCAGATTTAATTGATGGGTGATGTGTCCTGGACAACAAGAGATTTGAAAGATGCCAGAATCCCTGATGGCTCAGTGGTAAACAATCTACCTGCAACGTAGAAAACGTGGGTTCAATTCCTAGGTTGGGAAGATCCCCTGGAGAAAGAAATGGCACCCCAGTCCAGTATTCTTGCCTGGGAAATCCTATGGACAGAGGAGCCTGGCAGGCTATAGTCCATGGGGTCACAAGAGTATGCCACAACTTAGCGATTAAACCACCAACCCCGCCAGAGGATTCTAAGGTGGAGGTAAATTGTGAATCACTGCTTTACAAGGTAGCAACAAGAGCAAAGTCTTCCTTGGTTCAGTCTTTGACTCTGTTGATCACATCCTTATAGCCATATTATTCACTGGATAATTGCCCACACATTCTCTTCACTCTGCTCATAAGAACACAGCTGTAAGGGACTATTCTTCTTTCATCCAGTGCCACTCATTTCATTGACCGGCACTCCCAGCTGAGACTATTTCACTTAGAGCAAATCCTTTGTTTAAGTGTAGCATTTGGGCTATACAACAGGGCCCTAGGAAGGTGAGGCAAAAAAGAAAACCATTTTCTATAAATGAAAAATCACTGAGAGTATTAAATAGTATGAAAATAATTTCCCCAGATATAACTTCAGAAATTTCTATAGTAGAATATTTATAAAATACAGAAAAGAAGAAAATTATAGTGACTCAGAAATAATTATTGTTAAACTGGTACCTTTTCCTATAGGCTTTATTTACTTACATGCATTATAACAGGCTCCTTGTGTTCTTTTTCTGTAAAGGTATCTTTTTTAAACTATCTGTTATGATCATCAAATGATTACTCTGACTCCTGAAATCCTCTGACTGTAGATTATCATAAGTGCCAGTCAGTTTGGGAAGCGGGAAGGGAGGGCAGGGATGCTGGCTGTCCCAGGAGCTCTGCGCTGTGCAGGGTCACTGGTCATTAGGAACCTTTATTTTTCCTTGCCTGGCTCTTCTTTCTTGTCCTGACAAGTGGATCAGTCTACCAGAGGCCAGGTTAGGCAGGGACTCCCCTCGCCAGAGGAGTCCCAGGTTAGTCTGCTCCTTGAAGGCAGGTGCTGGGGCCTCCTACCTCCTTTGCTCCCGCACTCTGCCTGGCCCAGTGCCCTGTGCAAAGGGGATTGTCAATAACCAAGAACTGACTCAGAACTACATCTTTAAAAATTCATAAATACCTCCCAGTGTTCCAATGAATATCCAAAGGATAAGGTGCCCTTAGCTACATTATTGTGTAATCGAATCAGTAAGAAGATGCAAACAAAGACCAGAGCGGCACCCCTCCTCTGTGTGCTTCCTAATGGTTCATGAGGGACAGCAAGAAAAGCGTGTAAGGGCGTGTGGTCTGAAGCGAAGGAATCCGGGTCATTGCTTACGTTCATTTCATTTCGGTTGCTCTCTCTCTTTTCTTTCGCTAGTTAGTCATCTGAGCGTTTGTCTCTTTCAGGCTTCCTGTTGTTGAATTTTCCAGGAAATCATTTTTTTTTTCTCAAAGTGCTAAGTTTTTCACTAATACATTATATTTCTTCCTATTTTTAATTCATTGTTTTCTGCCTTAATATGTATTTATTGTGTTTTGTTTTCTTATATTCTTAGGGCATGTTTAATAATTATCCAAAGAATAGTTCAGGGTATTTCCTTTCAGCCCTTGAGTTTGTAAATTTCCCATTATCGTTGTCTTTGTCATATTTGATAAGTCTGACAATATTGTTCCCATATTATGGGCTCATGAAAAATCTGGTGTTGTGGGTTTCACTCTTGTATTCTTTGAGCAGTTCAAAATGCTGCTTTTTTAAAGAATTTAGGTAATTTCTGTTTGACATATTTTCCAGTTTACTAATTTATAATGAAAGGATGTACTTTGCCTATTTTGAGTATTTTGGCTCATTGTAAAAAATAACTTATAGGTCATTTAGTCTAACTTCCTAGTCAATGTATATGAGATTCTAATACAGTTTCCAATGAGCTTTTATCACCAATAAAAGCTAAGTGCCCCTCCCCCACCCATTACTTTAATCTCTTTACAGACGCACTCATCATCCTGAAATCTGTTTATTTTCCCTGTCTGGCTGCAAATGCATTTATCACATATATATTCTTATTTAAAGACATATTGATTAATTGCACTTGTATTTAAGATTTACTATACAAGTGTCAGATTATATAAAGTCTTCTCTATGTTGCAATTTTTGTTTGAAATTGTATTTTCAGAATTATATTCCATTTCTAGAATTCACCCATGTTGATGTTTGTAGCTATAGCTTATTCATTCTTACCATGGAAGACATTCCATCCTGTTTACTATATCACAATGTATTTATCCACTCTTTGTTGATGGATATTTGGATTGTTTCCAGCTTTTTGCAATTTTGAGCCCTGCTGCTATGAAGATTCACGTGCATATCTCCTAGAACACACGGGCTGGGTCTTAGGGTGTGTGACTGTTTAACTTCACAAAACATTCTACATTGTTTTCAGAGTAGGTGTACTAGTTACTACTCCCACCAGCAGTATATGAGTTTTATGTAAACGCCTTTGATTTTTGCCAATGTAGTGATATAAAGTGATATTTCTTTGTGGTCTTGATTAACAGTTACATGATACTAACACATTTAAGAGGGAGGTTTCACATACTAAATAGTAATATGCGTTTCTTCTCTAAAATTTCTTTTTTCCTATTTACTCACCAGGTATGTTTTCCTTTTTATTTGCAGGAGTTCTTTATATTTGTAAATTCTAATCTTTGCTTGTTATATGGATTGAAGATATCTTCTTCTAGTTTCTGGCTTATCTCTTTTAATTTTTAAGTCATGCTTTAATGGAGACAGGTTTTCAATTTTCAAGATCAAATGTCTGGGGACTCATTAGTAATACTTCAGAAAGGAGGGCTCCTTACTTCTCTGGATGATTTCCGTCCCGTCAACGTGCCCCTTAAACCTGACCCTGGTGTTGCAGTCCTTCATCAGCACCTGTCCTGTACGACATTTGTATGACATCCCTTGTCGTAAACTAGCATCACTCAGTGTTTCCTCCATGTGACTGTGAACTCCTTGAGAATGGACTTTTGCAATTTCCTCATGTGTATATCAAAATGAAAATAGTTATTCTCTCCCTAGTTTGCCCTGAGGATTAAATTGGCAGTAAACGTATCACGTTGTGTTGTTTTACTAAGGTGTATTAAAATGTTATTAAATTAAATTCAAGCACTTTCAGATTGGTCCGATCAGGACACAAGTACATGAGGGACTATGGAATCTATCCTTTGCCCATTACGTGCATCATAGTTCAAACCACCTAAAAAAGGTGTCTTCATGACCCCCTGGTCGGCATAGCCTGTATCATTTCCATCTAAATAAACCAATCTTTTTCCCCTCAAAATGGAATTCTGCTATGATTTGCCCTCCTTCCATAAAAACTGGAGAGAAAGAAATTCAATGGAAAAAATTGAGTCCCAGGACACCAATAAAGCCGGGGTGTCTGCAAGGCAGGATCTTTGTGTGTGTGCATCCCTATGCCCCCCAGCACCAGCCAGTAAGATCTCTACCCTGAGAGAATTACATTCTCACCTCATTCTCCTTGTGACCTGGGGTCAGGTAGGAACAGGGCAGGTTTGTAAACTTGGAAGAGAGTCGCACTAACAGGCCCCGGTGGTAATGAAATCTCGACCATCACCCCTGTACCAGACTCTAATCAACTGAGTTGGGGGGGTGTTGCCTCTGGCCAAAGGAGCAGAGATAACAAGGTGTTGGAAGAGTCAGAATACATCAAGCAAGCACTCCAGGCAGAGGTGTCTTTGTCAAAAAGCCTCTCCACGCACAGGTATCATTATGGCGGGACTCTTCCGCCTGGGAATATATATTCAGAAACCTTTCCTTGATCTCCTTCTGTTCCCTTCCCTTGTCATTCATTATTTTATTTCCTTTAGTTTTGATTAAATACCCTGCTCTGTTATCAGAAAAAAATTAGATTCAAGTATACAAGGACCCAAACTAATCTCTCTTGACCTTTCTAATACGAAATGTAATCTTTCGTGACTGTGAAATGAGAACTTTGTACAAACTGAAGTTAAAGATGATTGAAGAATTCCTGTGTCACATGAAAATATCTTGCATCTTATTTTCCTGGTAAAAGGTTTTATAACACTGGGAAATACTGTTATAGACATCTTTTAAAGTTCTCTTCTAAAAGGTGATTTTGGAACCATTAGGATTTGGAAGAAGGAGAAGTAACACACGCACATACAGACAGAGTCTGCAAATCTAAAATGGAAGTTGCTGTTTTACTTTTAATTTCTTGTATCTAAATTTTCACCACAGGAGCAATGCTGGGAGTCATAGCAGCTACAGGTTTTACTTACTTGGTTAATTAGCAATTCTTACCAAACCAAGTGTATCATTTCTCTTTAGAATCCTACATGGCCTCGATTAGACATATTTACGGGAAAAGTCAATGGATAAGACATTAGAGGCCAACCTCAAAGTCAGAAGAGAGCAACTGTAGACCTTAGAGAAGTGCTTTATTAGCCAAGAATTGGTTGGTTATTGATCCTGGTCTGCGCCTCTGGTCACAATAGCACTTACCCTAATTTTTCTAGTGTAAATATAAGTAAATTTGAATGGGTGTTGTTGAAAACAATCTGTAAATCTACATTTTGTGGTTTGGGTTGTAATTGTAGTTACTGGAAGGTTCAATATCTGGGGCATGTCGAGGAGACAAGGCTGTGCCCTGGCACCTCGCTCTCTGCAAATACCTCCTGAAGCACTTTCTCAAGGGCTATTAGAGCGACGCTGGCTCTCTCTGCTCAGAAACGCAGAAACCACACGGGTACTCAGCCAAAAAGGAAAGTACCTGGGGGCAAGGGATGAGCATTTTCAGATGAAACAGTGTACATTTAACTTAGACTTCTCTCTCTCTCTCTTTTTTTCCCCCCTGAGGTCAACCAAGCAATTAAGGAAGAAAGACATGAACCATTTTCCCGTTTTCCTGAAGGTAAACAATAATAAATTCACATTTGTTGCAACATGATCATTCCTCGTGTCTTTATGCTTCCTTTCCCATCCTTTGCCTCTCCCTCCTCCATCTTATATTTGATCTTAAAGACTTTCCAACACACACAGTATTCTCATCATAATCTAAGTTCCTCTGGTCATACTGGGAAACACCTCCCCTGGAAGATGCTACAGGGTTAATGAGAGTTAATGGGGATTGTATGTCACAGGGATATTGCCAAGAAATTTTGAGCTGAAAGGGGGTAGGGGTGGGAAGTGGCTTCACTGATGATGAAACCAGCACAAAGAAAGCCTTGAAGACATCCCACTGCTGGAACACCATGTTTGAAATAGGGACTTTTTACGTTCAGATGATGGTCCAGGATTACTAGGGCTTGAGGTCTCATCATGTTCATCCTTTTCAAAAACCTCTGCACTTTTAGCTTACATTGAGAAGATACCAGAAAATTATTTCCTCGAAAGGAAAAAAATAAACAAGAACGTGTGAAAAAATAAAGCAAACTGAAATGTGTGAGCAACTTGTGCACACACCCCACATGATAACAAAAATCTCCAGAAGAGACACAGAGCGGCAGAAGCGGGTCTTATGAATCTTACAGGGCAACCAGCGATCTGCTTTCTGGTTGCAAAGCAGTTACTCGCTTGCGTTCAGTAAGAGTGATTTCGGCTTACTGAAGGCAATTTATTGAACACAAGTAATGTTTTCCTCTCATAGGCACTTCTGTTTTGGAGCTGTTAACTCCACCTTCTTCTTCTCCGCATCCTTCAGTCCCAGCCAGAATGAATTAACTGTAGCTCCCAAGGCCTGTATTTTAAGTTCATGCTTCCGTGCTTTCCACAAGCTGTTTCCTCCGCCAGTTCAACATCTTCTCCACCTTTTCTGCCTGTCAATTCTTTGCACTTCAGAGACTCTGACCAACAGTTACTTCCTCTGGAAATCTCTTTATCACCACTACCCCTTATTCTATATTTATTTAGGAATATGTACTGAAGTGACACAGCACAATAGTATCATTTTTATCTACATCATAACTGATATTTTACATTTTATTTTGTAGTTGATTTACAATATGTTAACTTCTGCTGTAAAGCAAAGTGACTCAGATATATATACATATATATGTATATATATATATATATATATATATAGGTTTCCCAGGTGGTGCAGTGGTAAAGAATCTCCCTGTCAATGCAGGAGGAAATGTAAGGGATGTGGGTTTGATCCATGGGTTGGGAAGATCCTCTAGAGGAGGGTATGGCAACCCACTCCAGTATTCTTGCCTGGAGAATCCCATGGACAGAAGGAGCCTGGTGGGCTACAGTCCATATAATTGCAAAGAGTTGGATAAAGCTGAAGTGACTTTGCATATATATATATATATATATATATACATATATATATACTTTTTAATATTTTTTTCTATTATGGTTTATCTATAATTCAAAAATATAGAGAACAATAGCATCTTAATGATTCCACCTAATCTGTGAGCTCTCTGGAAACAGGAAACAAATGTTAATTTTTCCATCCGTAGAAAACACCTCTCCTAGTGTTTGGCATGCAATCCCTAAGTTCAATGAGCATTGATTGATAGGTAAATGAATGAATGAGTGCCCCTTCCCTGTTAAGCCTAAGCAAGTCTACCTGACCTGGGCAGAATTTGAAACTCAAATGCAAATATAAGGGTCAGGTAAATGACCTAAGTTAGACAAGTCAGGAGCAGCATTTATCTTGCTGTGTGTGTGCGTGTACGCATGCTCACATACACACATGCACACACACACACAGAGTCATGTCCAGCTCTTTGTGACCCCACAGGCTGTAGCCTGCCAGTCTCCTCTGTCTGTGAAATTTCCCAGGCAAGAATACTGGAGAGAGTTGCCATCTCCTCCTCCAGAGATCTTCCTGACCCAGGGATGGGACCCATGTTTCTTGCTTCTCCTGCATTTGCGGACACTCTTTAACACTAGCACCATCTGGAAGTCCCTTATCTTGCCACGCAAATGGAAATATACACCCAATTTTATGGGCATTCTCCTTTTTAATATAAACTATAAATTTGCATTTTTATTTATGTTATTTTATGTGGCCTACATTCTCCTAGATTAAAAAAATAATAAGCAACACTTTCTTAAGAAAATGCTGTAGCATTAACCATGGCTCACTGTAGTTCTCTATCTGTCAAAGTAAGATCCCAGAGCCATCACTGGACAGTGACATGGGGCAATAAGGGAAGACTTCAGGACTGAGAATTAAATGCTCCTAGAGTTGGCTAATTGCTGGGCATGGAGCCGCCTACTTGGTCTGGGAACTCCTTTTTCCTAAAAGGTGGTTTATGTATTCTGGAAAACATAATACCCAGTGCTCAGAATAGCCTTCATTGGCAGTCAGCATCCGGTAGTTCAGTTCAGTTGCTCAGTCATGTTCGACTCTTTGTGACCCCATGGACTGAGGCACATCAGGTCTCCCTGTCTAGCACCAACTCCCGGAGGTTACTCAAACTGATGTCCATCTAGTCAGTGATGCCATCCAGCCATCTCATCCTCTGTCACCCCCTTCTCTTTCTGCCTTTAATCTTTCCCAGCATCAGGGTCTTTTCCAAGGAGTCAGCTTTTTGCATCTGGTGGCCAAAATATTGGAGCTTCAGCATCAGTTCTTCCAATGAATATTCAGGACTGATTTCCTTTAGGATGGACTGGTTGGATCTCCTTGCAGTCCAAGGGACTCTTAAGAGCTTTCTCCAACACTAGAGTTCAAAAGCGTCAATTCTGTGGTGCTCAGCTTTCTTTATAGTCCAACTTTCATATCCATACAAGACTACTGGAAAAACCATAGCCTTGACTAGACAGACCTTTGTCAGCAAAGTAATGTCTCTGCTTTTTAATATGCTGTCTGGGTTGGTTATAGCTTTTCTTCCAAGGAGAAAGTGTCTTTTAATTTCACAGCTGCAGTCATCATCAACAGTGATTTTGGAGCCCAAGAAAATAAAGTCTCTCACTGTTTCCATTGTTTGCCCATCTATTTGCCATGAAGTGATGGGACCAGATATCATGATCTTAGTTTCTTGAATGTTGAGCTTTAAGCCAACTTTTTCACTCTCCTCTTTCACTTTCATCAAGAGGCTCTTTAGTTCCTCTTTGCTTTCTGCCATAAGGGTGGTGTCATCTGCATAGCAATAACATCATGATGAGGCAAAGAGATCTTGGGAGATAGGGGTCCGGGATTCACTCATCATTAGAGAGATGTGTCCATGAAAGAGATTTATTTAAAGACCATGTGATTGTCTGTTTCATTGGACTCTACCAAAATGCTACTAGAACTAATGAGCTTAGCAAAGTCAGAGGAAATAAGATCCAAATTAAAAAATCAGTTGTATTTCTATACTAGCAGCCAAAAATTAATAATTGAAATAAAAATGTGCTCTAAAATATCATCAAAAGTATGAAATATTTAGGGGCAAATATGAAAAATAATGGAGAATGAAATGACAAACCACTTCAGTATTCTTGCCTGGAGAGTTCCATGGACAGAGGAGCCTGGCAGGCTATAGTCCATGGGATCACAAAGAGTCAGACACAACTGAGTGACTTTCACTACCACTCATGAAAAAATAAAATATGTATAAGATCTGAAAACCAAAATATGCTGCTCTGAAAAGCTAAATAAGATCTAACTAAAAGAAAATTTATACCATGTTCATGGGCTAAGGACTCAAGATTGTTAAGATATTAACTCTCCCCAAATTGACCTTTTTATAAAGGAGTTTTATGAAGCTTTATTTTTATTCATGTACCATGCCATTCACCCATTTAAAATGGTTTTTAGTGTATTGACAGAATCACTCAGTCTAATTTTGAAATATTTTGTCTCACCAAAGAAACCCTGTACTCAGTAGCAATCACTTCTTTTTCTCCATCTCCTTGGCCCAACACAACTTCTCTCTGTCTATAGACTTGCTTATTCTGGCTATTTCATAAAAATGGAATTATACAAAATGTGGTTCTTCGTGAAAGGTTTTTGCACTTTGTGTGTGTTGACCTAAAACAAATAGATTGCCAGATATTTCTCCAGTATAAAAGGGGTTCAGCAGGGAATTGCAATTTGTGGTCTGTAACCATGGTGAGACATGCAAATCCCAGCCCTGCTAGAGAATGAAAGTACTTGAATAAGAGAGAAATGGAAGTTGGCAGGAGTGGGGAGGGTGGGGAGAGTGTATGGTAGACTCAGGGTTTATGGTCCTTCATTGGCTGAGTCCTTGACAAGAAAAAGTCTTTCTAAATTGTTATTTGATTTAACACAGTCTAAACGAAAATGCCGATTTTGTTTGTGGAAATTGATAAACTGATTCTAAAACTCATAAGGATTTTAAAGGACCTAAAATATTCAAAATGATCTGAAAAAAGAATAAAATTTTGGAAGACTATAATTATCTTATTTTAAGACTTACTACAATGACCTAATTATCAAGATAATGTAGAACTGACATCAATGTTTTGACAAATAGATCAATGGAAAAGAGTAGAGTCCAGAAATAGATCCATCTACACACATATGAACAACAAAATTGTAACTAACATGCAAAAGCATTTCATTGGTGAAAAGACACCTCTTCAACAAATGGTGCTGAAACAACTGAATAGCCATGTGAAAAATAAACAAAAAAGTAGAATCCCACTTCAACTCTTCTTTCATATATTTACTAAAATTAACTCAAAATAGACCATAGATACAAAGGTAAAACCTAAAGCCACACAATTTGTAGAGCAAATGTAATAAATTTGTGGGGTTAATCTTGGACTCAGTTGTATTTAGGTACAACATTAAGACATAATCTATGAAAGAAAAAAAATCAGGAGGTTGAATTAAAAGACATTTTTAAGAGAATGAAAAGAAGACTATAAATTTGGAGATAATATTTGCTATTTATATCTGATAAGGACCTACATTAACAATGTATAAAGAACTCTCAAAAGAGTATGATAAGAAAACAAGCAACTCAATAAAACATAGGCAAAAGACTTAGACACTTTATTGAAGAAGATATGAAGATAATACATAAGTTCATGAAAAAATTCTCAACATCATTATTCATCAGGAGAATGCAAATTATAGCTACAATTAGATATTCTTGTATAACTATCACAGTGAAGAAATGAATAAAACCCCCATAGCAAGTGTTGATGAAGACTGAGAGAAACTGGAATCTAATATACTTCTGATGGCAAAATGTTACTGTTACTCTTCAGTGGCTAAGTCATGTCTAAGTCTTTGAGACCCCATGGGCTGTGGCACATGACAGTTCTCCATCCTTCACAATCTCCTGGAGTTTGCTCAAACTCATGCCCATTGAGTCAATGATGTTATCTAACCATGTCATCCATGTCATCTTTTGTAGCCCCCTTCTCCTTTTGCCTTCAATCTTTTCCAGCATCAGGGTCTTTTTCAATGAGTCATCTCTTCATACCAGGTGGCTAAATTATTAGAACATCAGTCCTTCCAATGAATGTTCAGGGTTGATTTCCTTTAGAATTGACTGGTTTAGTCTCCTTGCTGTCCAAGGGACTCTCAAAGTCTTCTCCATTACCACAGTTCAAAAGTCTTTTCCAGCACCACAGTTCAAAAGTATCATTTCTTTGGTGCTCAGCCTTCTTTATGGTCCAACTCTCACCTCTTTACATGACTACTCATTAAAACATAGCTTTGACTATATGGACCTTTGCAGGCAAAGTGATGTCTCTGCTTTTTAATATGCTGTCTAGGTTTGTCATAACTTTTCTTCCAAGGAGCAAGCATCTTCTAATTTCATGGCCACAGTCACTGCCCTCATGATTTTGGAGCACAAGAAAATAAAATAAACTGGTACAACCACTTTGGAAAACGATCTGGTACTTTGTTAAAAAGTTAAAATACACCTGTCATACAATCCAGCCATTCTACTTCCAGTTATTTGCCAAAGAGAAACAATAACATATGCTCATACAAAGACTTGTTCATGAGTACTCATAGCAACTCTTTTTGGTAATAACCAAAATTCAGAAACAATTCAAAATATTCATCAACAAATGAGTACATAAAGAAATTCTGATACATAATGGAATATTGCTTAGCAATTAAAGATATTAACACATGCAATCATGGGAATGAATCTCAAAATAATTACATTAAGTAAAAGAAGCATGGCAAAATAAGGGTACATGGTGCATGATTCTACTTAAGATTCTAGAAAAGGACAATGAATATATGGGACAGAGATAAATGGCAGAAGGGAAGGATTACCAAGCGTAAGAGGAAACTTTTGTAGTAATAGGCTTTTTATTTGGATTGTTGTCATAGTTTCATGATTGTGAACATATGTCAAAACTTAGCAAACTGGACATTTTAAATATATGCAGTCTATCATGTATTAATTATACTTCTATAAAGTGTGAAACTCACTCAGTCATGTCAGACTCTTTGCTACCCCATGGACTATACAGTCCATGGAATTCTCTAGGCCAGAATACTGGAGTGGATAGCCTTTCCCTTCACCAGAGGATCTTCCTGACCCAGGGATCGAACCCAGGTCTCCCACATTGCAGACGAATTCTTTACCAGCTGAGCCACAAGGGAAGCCCAAGCAATTAGCGAAATAAGGAGAATATTCCATCTGCTGGGTAGGTCCCAAGGGCTGGAAATTAACAGAGCAAGATCAGTCCTAGTTCCAGAAGAAGTGGCTCTCCAGGCAGTTTCTCAATCCAAGGACTGAGGCCTGGAGAAGAAAATGAGTGCATCCAGGTATCCAAGGATAGAGGAGAGGGTGGGAAATCAATCGCCTTGCTATTAGAACTAAGATACTCGTCTACATCGTGATGCTGGACTCCTAAATGAAGGCTTCTAGAGCTTCTAGGGAGAATAGGATTGTTCTGACAGCTAAGTGTAGGTTTAACTCTGAAGAGAATGACCTAGGGTTCGTCATGTACAGGAGAGGCTGAAGGGGCAGAGCACCAACCTTCCAGCCCTGTTATCTGTCCATGAAATTGGGACATATTTAGGCTTCAAAGTGCCTCATTGCAGTTCAGCTCTCCCATAAAGTAACTAGCAAGGCTCTTGAGATTTCCTTCCCTTCTCTCTCCTCAAAACCTTCCCCTGAATTGCCTTAGACCTCCTGGAAAAGACCCTGATGCTGGGGAAGATTGAAGGCAGGAAGAGAAGGAGATGACAGAGGTTGAGATGGGTGGATGGCATCACCGACTTGATGGACATGAGTCTGTGCAAGCTGTGGGAGATGGTGATGGACAGGGAAGCCTAGCATGCTGCAGTCCATGGGGTGGCAAAGAGTTGGACACAACAGTGACTGAACAACAGCAACAGCATTTCAGCAGCTTCACTTGAACATGCTCTAGTGTACTCTCATGCATGGATTCACATGTTGAAAAAAACTTCCATCATGCCAAGGTGGTTAGTCACTAAGTTGTGCCCAACTCTTGAGTGACCCCATGGACTGTAGCCCACCAGGCTCCTCTGTCCATGGGATTTCCCAGGCAAGAATACTGGGGTGGGTTTCCATTTCCTTCTCCAGGGGATCTTCCCTCCCAGGGATTAAACCTGGGTCTCCTGCATTGTAGGCGGTTTCCTGCACTTCAGATGGATTGCGGCAAGGAACTCTGCTAAGTGGTAGAGATACATGTCAATATAGGCTGCCAGAAATATCCTGAAAGTTACTATGCAGATAAATACTCCCCCCAAGGAGGATAGAGGAGGTTTCCCAGAAGGAAAGGCGTAGCAGCTGAACCATGTGCAAATCCAGGCCTCCCCCTTCCACAATTGCTTCCTCTCAATTTCAGCCTTATGCCCTTTGCTTATCTGACTCAGATGTCTCAGGCCTTTCACTTCCACCCCAGTAAGTTCACCCCATTCACACCGACCTTCCTGCCCTTAGTCATCAGTGACCTGGACCTTCCAATACATGTGTATACACATTCTTACTCATTATGTCTGCCCAGTATGGTTAAAAATCAGGTTGTAGAAGTCCTCATTCATTGCACATACTATAGTTGGGCCATAAGATCCTCTAGTGACATAAGCCATCCATGCATTTTTTTCTTATTCGTCCTCAAAGAGCTCTGTTCTCATAAATGGTATCATCTAAAACAGGCAGACAATGAGACCATCCTGATTTTCAGAAACAATGAAGCTGAACAGACCCCAAACCCTCCAGGATTAGCATTGTTCTGCTTGTTTAGCATACCTGCAGTTTAACTACAGACCATCAGTATTTCCCAGCTCCCTGTAAACATGCAGATTCCAAGGAAGTAATCAGATTACTTATAAAAAGTTGGTACATATAAAAAGTTGGTTATCCTATGGTTCAAAGTATCAAAAATGACTATGGCAACTTTAATATTTACCAACAAGAGAATGGTTAATTCTGTGTTTGTTGTATTATGTTGTATCCATCCATGGTTTACCACAGAGACATTAAAACAGTATGAACTAGCCGTAATTTATTGGCATAAAGTAGTCCCCGTAATACGAAAGATGACAGATCTTTACGTATGGAATAATCTTATTCTTGACCACCCTACTGTAGGTATACATACATGCACACTTGATTTTGATGTCTCTGATGATGGAATTACAGGTGATTTTTAATTTCTTTTATACACATTTTTTATTCCTAAATTTGTTACAAAGACACACATTACTTTCATAACCAGAAATTACTCTTTCCACTTGGGCAAAATGCACCACTGACATCTTAACATTTGCCTTGGCTGCGGGCCAGGAAGTCCGATCTCAGGATGTGAGAGAGGGAATGGATCTTTCCTGTGTAGCTGATGGTTATGACCCCCAACCCATTCTTTGATTAACAGTGAGACCAGCTGACTTATTTAACATGCACAATTTATACAAACAGAGCATCCTCTTAGTAGTTATTAGGGATGTTCAGATTTACCAAAATAATATTTAATCTCCAGTGTGTGCCTTTGATGCTGTTTATTCATGGTCTGCTCCTTGGCACTTACACTGAAAAAAAATAAATTCATATTTAAAAATCCATAATGCAAATTAGTGATATTATATATAATGTAATGTATACTACGTTATAAGTCTAAACCAAACTAATTTTAGCTTTCTAATTAAAACAAGCTAGATAGCTTAAATAAATACACTATCTTATCTCTGGATGCTAAAAGTGTGAAATCAAGGTGTGAGCCAGATTGCTTCTATCTGAGAGATCTGAGGGAGAATCTATACCATCCTTCACTCCTAGCTGCTGATGAGTCTAACCTTTGGCAGCTCTTTGCTTGTAGGGATCCCCAGGTCACACTAGTGGTAAAGGATTGGCTTGCCAACACAGGAGATACAAGAGACATGGGTTTGATCCTTGGGCTGGAAAGATGCCCTGCAGGAGGGCATGGCAACCCACTCCAGTACCCTTACCCAGAGAATCCCAAGCACATAGGAGCTGGAAGGGTTATACCCCATAGGGTTGCAAAGAGTTGGACATGACAAATGACGGAGCACGCATGCATGTTTCACTTGTAGAAGTATCAATCTAGGCCCTGCCTCTATCTTCACACGTCCTCTCCGTGTCTGTGTTTTCATGTGACTGTAATTTACCTTAGAAAATGGGAAGAAAAAGTCATCTGAGAAAGCACTAAAGTAATAATATGTTATAATCAACCGTTTCTGTTCACATTCTGTTTAGTAATGCTTTATATATAAATATCACTGATATCTATAATTTATTTTATTATAGATAGTTAGACACCCCAATTCAGTACAGGGTAGGGGGGCTCTGAAGTCAGGCTGTGTCAACTTGTATCCCACTTTCACCACCTGCTTGCTTCATGTCCAAAGCAAGTTCCTTCAACACTTAAGTTTTCATTTCATTTTCATAACAAATTAGAAATAATAGCATTTTCTTTATAAAATGGTTGAGAATATTAATAACAAGTGCTCAGCATATAACATGCATGTAATACAGTGGCCATCAGGGTCTTCACTCAACAAGTGTTGGAGAAATGCAGAGAGAGGGATAGAGAAAAACATGTGAGTGAGATTCAAAGAAATCCACAAATATGAAACTTGTCTCAAAAAAATTATTAATGTGGCTATTGGTATATTAGTATACGATGCCTTGTTGTTGTTCAGTCACTAAGTCATATCTGACTTTTTGTGACTCCATGCGCTGCAGCACACCAGGCTTCCCCGTCCTTCACTGTCTCCTGCAGCTTGCTCAAACTCCTGTCCATTGCGTCAGTGTTGCCATCCAACCATCTCATCCTCTGTTGCCATCTTCTTCTGCCCTCAATCTTCCCCAATATCAGGGTCTTTTCCAATGAGTCAGCTCTACTCATCAGGTGGCCAAGGTTATAGGAGCTTCAGCTTCAGCATAAGTCCTTCCAGTGAATGTTCAGGGTTGATTTCCTTTAGGATTGCCTGGTTTGACCTCCTTCCTGTCCAAGGGAGTCTCAAGAGTCTTCTCCAGCACCGCAATTCAAAACATCAATTCTTCAGCAATGCATGATGCTAAATGGAATCAAATAGAAAAGAAAAATCCTAAAATGTTGAGGGAGCTATACTGAAAGACAAACTAATAACAACTTACTACCCTAGATTAAGAGATTGTAGACAAATGTAAATGATATTTACAGAAAAGTAGCATAGAAAAGAACAGGTACACTCATGGCGGATTCAAGTCAATGTATGGCAAAACCAATATAATATTGTAAAGTAAAATAACTAAATTAATTAATTAAAAAAATTTTTTTAGATTAAAAATTAGTCATCATAAGAAAAAAAAAAGAATCTTCAGGAAGACTTCTTAGACTTGCTACCAAAGTATGAGCCATAGCGGAAAAAACTGATAAATTGAACCTCATCAGTAGGCTCATTGCACAGTCCATTCTCAATAAATGTTAACAATAATTGTTATTGTTGCCTAGGTTATTCTTGGGACCTCCCTCAATAGTTGTCCCACTATTTTGTCCCACTTAATTGTCCCACTTAATTGTCCACTCCTTGTCTCAAACACTTTCCTCAGCCACAGCAAACCATTTTAACTCCCACTAAACTAATCATTTGTCATCCCACCCTCCTTTTCATTAAATTGATGCTCTTCCCTTTGCTGGCATTTTCTTACTTGGACATCATAACCCTGCTTCAGGAGCCACCTTTTCGGCAAAGACTTTCTGATTCCTCCAGGTCCTTCTCTCTCTCTTCTTTCTGATAGTTCTCTTCTGCAGATGTCTTTATATATCTATGTAATAAAACGTTAATTATAATATAATTATAACAAAATAATTTATACTGGAATGAAATGTATATGTATGTGTATATATATACATTTTATGTATATTATGTGTATATGTATATGTATGTGTATATGTATACATTTTATGTATATTACTTAGTTCTATTTGTGTCTCATTTTCTAAAAGGGATGATCCCTTATTAATACTTGCATTTTCAGATGATCATTAACCATTTGTCAGATGGACTGACATACATCTGTCATACATCTGCCCCTGAGATGGTAGGATTCATGTCTGATTTTGAATACCCTCCTTGCAAAGTGCCTTGGAACATAACTGCAGTTGAGAAAATATCAGGGAAGTACTCAAATAAATGAAAAGCCTGGACTCTCAGAAAACAAACATCAGCCAACATAAGACTTGAGGTCCATTAAAACAATTAAATGCATGAAATGATTATAATAATAGAATAATACACCAGAGTCTTTTTCTTAAATAACCTCTTATTTCCACAAATCTTTCAAAGATGGTTAAGTTGAAGGGAGGATGAATTTATGGTTTGTTTCAGCAGGAATTATTTCATGTTAGTTGAGTCATTTTTTTTTTTTTTTATTATGAAGGCAGCAATAGTAACCAAAGTCCTTTCTAATGAACAGTTATCAGTAAGTGCTTGGGATTTCCATTCACCTGAGTTCCTGGCCTCAGTTTGTGTGTACATGTGAGTGCATGTATGCAGCGTGTATGCTTTTGTGAATCTGGGTTTTTTTTTCAAACTGTAACTTTAAAGGATTGGGGTTTAATATCCTTTGAGATTTCTCTAATTAGGCTCCGCTCCTTTTCTTAGATGAGTTTAGTACCCACGTAAATGAGCTAATTAGTAGTGTGTTGTTGAATGAGGCTACAATGTTTTATAAAATCCCTCATCATCATTGGGAGTTCCCACATAAGACTGCAATTAAACAGCTAAAAAAAAATTCCTGTGTTTTATCCCCTCACCTAATTTCATGCCTACAAGACTGCATGTGCTGCGCTCAGTTCCTGAAAGGGTGTGAGTGGGAGAACAAGGATGATGGGGGCACCCGACCCAAATCTGAGCAATAAAAGCTCATGCAGCAATGAAAAACAAAGGCAATTCCCAGAAGACCAGTGATCTTTTGAATGACCCAAGTAGTCTCTGCAAGCCTTTGAATTTCACCTTGATGTTTAAATGAAGGCACAGAAAGAAAGCAGGGGATAATTCTATTGATTGGTGTGACTCAGAAATCTAGCATAAAAGTAACATCCTGATAGGGAGAGGATGCGACATGAAAAAAAATCTAGTCTTGTCTGACTATACCACGCTCTGAACTTCTTACAGCCCCATGCATATCTGCAACTCATTAAGCTAGAATTTTGTTGGGGATTCACTTACTAATAAGGAAATAGATCCCACATTGCATTAACTATATTTAGCCACTTCTGAAATAAAAATATGTAGGTTAGAAAAAATGAACTAATGTTTAGTTCTTTTGCACTGGTTTTGTGGATAAGATCTTGAGCAGAATTTCTTGAACTGGGATTATATGGTGCTCGCGTCATTGGTCCTCTGCTATTCAACTCCCATCCCCACCACCATAATTCTCAGCTGTCTCCTACAGAAGAACTTTGCTTTGGAGTTGGACACAGCCGCCAGTCCAATCTATGTCACTAAGTTCCTCTGTGCCTCAGAGTGAGCATCTAATACTTAGTGCTGTGCAGGGAATGGAGAATATCAAATGCATATACGGTCATAGATCAAGAGAACATATAGCACAGGGAAATAGGCAGATGACCCCACCCTTATGGCAGAAAGTGAAGAGGAGCTCAAAAGCCTCTTGATGAAAGTGAAAGAGGAGAGTGAAAAAGTTGGCTTAAACTCAACATTCAGAAAACTAAGATCATGACATCTGGTCCCATCACTTCATGGGAAATAGATGGGGAAACAGTGGAAACAGTGTCAGACTTTATTTTGGGGGGCTCCAAAATCACTGCAGATGGTGATTGCAGCCATGAAATTAAAAGACGCTTACTCCTTGAAAGGAAAGTTATGACACCTAGATAGCATATCCAAAAGCAGAGACATTACTTTGCCAACAAAGGTCCATCTAGTCAAGGATATGGTTTTTCCAGTGGTCATGTATGGATGTGAGAGTTGGACTGTGAAGAAGGCTGAGCACTGAAGAATTGATGCTTTTGAACTGTGGTGTTGGAGAAGACTCTTGAGAGTCCCTCGGACTGCAAGGAGATCCAACCAGTCCATTCTGAAGGAGATCAACCCTGGGTGTTCTATGGGAATAAATGATACTAAAGCTGAAACTCCAGTCCTTTGGCCACCTCATGCGAAGAGTTGACTCATTGAAAAAGACTCTGATGCTGGGACGGATTGGGGGCAGGAGAAGAAGGGGACAACAGAGGATGAGATGGCTGGATGGCATCACCTACTAGATGGATGTGAGTTTGAGTGAACTCCGGGAGTTGGTGATGGACAGGGAGGCCTGGCGTGCTGCAATTCATGGGGTGCAGGGGGCACTCCGCAGAAAGAGAGAGGCAGTGGAACTTCCCTCAGCAAAGCCCAGCGGTCCACAGGAGAGGTGAGCCTGCTGTCTGCCAACCCAGCCCCTCGCCGAGCGAGAGACAATTAGAAGCGACAGGGTTCCGTCTAAGCAGTTCCGAGTTATTGCCACAAACTCTTGGTTTATATAGGCAAGCAAGGGGGTTTTGCGAGGGTTGCACCTATCACGTTGAAGGTCAAATTGTAATATGCCATAGTTGCACCAATCACGTTAAAGGTCAAGTCATCATGCGCTTCATTGTAACAAGAGTCTATGGTGATCACGCCCTGTCCACGTGCACGGAAATCAAGAGAACCAATCAAAAGTTTTAACAAACAACTTGGGCCATGCCCTCATCTCTTCCACCAGGTGCCATCTTAGCTCTAAACTGCAAAGCTAGCCCTTCTTTTTTCAAGGTTTCCCATTTAGGGCCCCACAACGGGGTCACAAAGAGTTGGACACGACTGAGCGACTGAACTGAACTGAACTGAATGCCCAAGTCACCTGCCCTTCCTAGTACACTCCTGACCAGCCTACCATCTCAACCTCACTACCCTGTACTCAGAGTGCTGTTTCCTATACATATTCTTTCCCCAGGCACTAACCCTTTGTAGCTCCTCGGGTGGCTCAATGGTAAAGAATCTGCCTGTCCATGCAGGAGATGCGAGAAACTCGAATTTGATCCCTGGCTCAGGAATTTCCCCTAGAGTAGGAAGTGGCAACCCACTCCAGTATTCTTGGCTGGAAAATTCCATGGACTGAGGAGCCCACGGACTACAGTCCATGGGGTTGTAAAGAGTTGGATGTGACTGATCGACTGAGCAAGCACACACACACACACACACACACACACACACACACACACACAATCCTTATAACCATGCAGTGATGATCTCCCATCCCCAGCCTCTTTCAACACTGGTAATCCACTGACTGTGGAATTTTTCTCCTCCACTGACTTTTTCCAGGATGCTAAAGACGTTATTTATTTGGGGGGGGCTCCAAAATCACCACAGATGGTGACTGCAGCCATGAAATTAATAGACACTTGCTTCTCACAAGAAAAGCTATGACCAACATAGATAGCATATTAAAAAGCAGAGACATTACTTTGCCAACATAGGTCCACCTAGTCAAAGCTATGATTTTTCCAGTAGTCATGTATGGATATGAGAGTTGGACTGTAAAGAAAGCTGAGCGCCAAAGAATTGCTGCTTTTGAACTGTAGTGTTGGAGAAGACTCTTGCAAGTCCCTTGGACTGCAAGGCAATCCAATCAGTCAGTCCTAAAGGAAATCAGTCCTGAATATTCATTGGAAGGACTGATGCTGAAGCTGAAAACTCCAGTACTTTGGCCACCTGATTCAAAGAACTGATCCCTTGGAAAAGACCCTGATGCTGGGAAAGAATGAAGGCAGGAGAAGAAGAGGATGACAGAGGATGAGATGGTTGGATGGCCTCACTGACTCAACGGATATGAGTTTGAGCAATCTCTGCAAGTTGGTGATGGTCAGGGAAGCCTGGCGTGCTGCATACCATGCGGTCACAAAGAGTCAGACACGACTGAGCGACTGAACTGAAACTGAAGGTCATGGGCACCCAGGTCTCAGTGTTTGCAGAAACCACAGGGTGGGGCAGGGGCTCAGGGAGGCTATGTCCCCATTGCTCAGGCAGAGAAACAATGTCTTGTCTTCCTCACCAAGCTGTCCACTTCCCTTTACTAACGCAGCTAGAGTAAAACTTACCTGTTACTGCACAAGATGACCCCCAATTTCTCCGAGAAAGCCACTTCACTCCCATTAACTAAAGTGGAACCCTGATTTGGGAACTAATACCCTTATTCACTTGACAAGGCATCTTCCAGTAATGGGGATGATGAGTCAGGGAGACCAGCTCCCGTCTCCCCCATCCCCAGAGAATGGAGATCTGTTTGCACTACTATATTTAGACCGTAGCAACTTATTGACTCGAATGTTAATCAAAATAGAGATACCTAGCAGAGGCTTCACATGTCCTCAGAGTATTACACCCAAATGCAAGATTTAAAGAAAAGGTAATTTGTCTATAGACAACTGTCTGTCAAAACCAGGACAATACACTGGATACCAACACTTGACAAGCTGTTGAAAGATTGTTCCTAAAGCACCAAATCTGCCAAAACAGCCCAATCAATCTCAAAACAAATCCAACAGATTTCCAAAGACTCAAGTTAAGGGAGAAAATAAAATTGATCACATGAAAATATGGGATATTCAAGTGAAATCAAACTTTTCTGATTTTCTAAAATACTGCACCATCAAATTTAAAGATTGTGTTAAACTGATCAGGATCATGAGCACAGACCTTGAAATGCAGCGGGTTGCTCTCGTCTCTGGGGACTAGAACAGTGAAGTGGTTCTTAATGAAGGGTTGCATCATAAAGGAATGAATAAAAATATACAAACTGCAACTCATCTCAAATGCCTCAAGATGATAACTAATATCTCTCATGTGCTTATGAAGACTCAGGCATGATCCTATTTGCTGTCCATGTGCCAACTCTTCTAATCCTACTTCAAGCCTGTGAGATAGGTCTCATCATGATCCCTTCTTACACAAAGGTTAGGGCACTTGCCTAAAGCCAAACAGGTCGTGAGTTGAAGGCACAGTCTACAGTGCCTAGTATCCTAGATTCAAGGGAATGAGAGGCACATGTTCTATCAGCCAACAGTATTTCCTTATAAGGAGCTCCATGAGAGCAATTGGGACACCCTGTCAATTGTCATTGTTGAAGGGGAAAAGGCAGTTTCTTCTCTGTGGCCACAAAGTCTCTCTGACCTTCCATTTCCTCAACTGTATATGGAGATAAAACTTAAACCTAGGAGGTTTTCTGTAAGGATTGGCAGTGGTGTATCTAAAGTGCCCAGAATTGTGCCTGGCACAGGAGAGAGGAGCCTCATTAAGATGAACTATTATTGCTGTTAGATAAAGTAAAAGTCGCTCAGTCATGTCCGACTCTTTGCAACCTCATGGATTGTAGAGTCCATGGAATTCTCCAGGCCAGAATACTGGAGATCCCTTCTCCAGAGGATCTTCCCAACCCAGGGAGCGAACCCGGGTCTGCTGCATTTCAGGAGGATTCTTTACCAGCTGAGCCACAAGGGAAGCCCATCGTTGCTATTAACTCTTCTCCGAAGTGCCCACCCTCTTGGCAAGCCTAAAGAGGGAGCCTGTAGCATGCACTTCAGACTTCAACATCCTCCTTGGGACAGTCCATATTATGGGTTTGTGGTCAGAGTAAAGCATTTAGTATTGGTTTTAATGAGCTACCACCCATCTATTAATCCTTCCAGATTCTTTTAATAATCCTGTTGGGTGAAGGTCTCCAGAGAACAGTGTGTGCCTCTTTGGTCTGGCAGCCTTACAGCAAGTGGTCTCTGGCATAATACTGACAATTATACACAACTGCTCAGCAAGATGGCCCTTTAATAGCTCTAGTGAACAAAACACCTAAATAAATAAGATAAAGAAGATAGCGTTGGCATTTTCACATTGGCTTCCATTAAGCAACATTCTACGCGGGTAGAAATGGTTTCAAGTTAAGTTCAGCATTTCAATATCCCACTTGAGTTCTAACAGCTTTCTACCTCTCCTCCGCATTCATTCAGCAATCTGGGAAACATTTACGTAGCTCCTCTAATGTGCCAGGAACTGTGTCAGTCATGAGATGCTGAGATGATGAAAACAGAAGCCCTATCCTTATATCGTCTGTAGTCTATGGGGAGCCTCATACTTCAGGCAATGACAGAGAATTGTTCTGGAAAATAAGGAGAAGCACAGGAAGGTAAAAGCAGAGGGCAGGACACGTGGGCTCGTCTGAAAGAAGACCGAGCGAACTTCTGAGCTGTGGGTTCTTAAGCTACATGGGGAAGGTTAGGGAGGCCTTAGGTGAAATAGCTTGGCTAACCCAGTGGACTGGCCCAGTGAAAAGCCTGAGTGAACGTCCGGAAGAGAGGATGAGCTGGGCACTTTCTCGGGGATTTTGGGGATAGAGAAAGCTGTCCATCACTGGACAAGAGGCAAAGGGCAAGGGGTACGTGGCAGAGCTACACTCCGTTTGGAGGATCATCTAGATCCTTCACGTAAGATCCACGTTGTTGCTGCTCAGTTGCTCAGTCACGTCTGACTCTTTGAGGCCCTGTGAGTCGCAGCACACCAGGCTTCCCTGGTTTTCACTATCACCCGGAGCTTGCTCAAACTCATGTCCACTGAGTAGGTGATGCCATCCAACCATCTCGTTCCCTTTCGTCCCCTTCTCCTGCTGCCCTGGTCTTTCTCAGGATCAGGGTCTTTTCCAATGAGTCAGCTCTTCACATCAGGTGCCCAAAGTATTGGAGCATCACTGTCAGCATCAGTCCTTTCAATGAATGTTTAGGGTTGATTTCCTTTAGGATTGTCTGGTTGGATCCCCTTGCTGTACAAGGGACTCTCAAGAGTCTTCAGCAGCACCACAGTTCGAAAACATCAATTCTTTGTCACCCAGCCTTCTTTACGGTCCAACTCTCACATACACATATGACTACTAGAAAAACCATAGCTTTGACTAGTTAGAGCTTTGTTGGCAAAGTAATGTCTCTGCTTTCTAATATGCTGTCTAGGTTTGTCATAGCTTTTCTTCCAAGGAGCAAGCATCTTTTAATTTCACAGCTGCAGTCACCATCTGCAGTGATTTTGGAGCCCAAGGAAATGAAGTCTGTCACCATTTCCAGTTTTTCCCCATCTATTTGCCATGAAGTGATGGGACCAGACGCCATGATCTTAGTTTTCCAAATGTTGATTTTTAAGCTAACTTTTTCATTCTCCTCTTTCACTTTCATCAAGAGACTTTTTAGTTCCTCTTCACTTTCTGCCATTGGGTCAAAATCCAGGAGGACAGCGCAAAAAACCAACATACATGCTTGGGTTTGCAAGATAAAGAACTAAATTATGAATATGCTGTTGTTATAAACCCCACTCATCTTTTATAGCCCAGCTTAAAACCCATATCCACTATCAATCCACTCTTGATCAGTGTAAAGTGATTTCTCTGCATTCAGATCTCCCAGTATTTGTTGCTTTCATCACTTAATTATACTGACTTGTTAAATTACCTCCTCATACACCAGTGGCTTAACTCTCTTATTAGACAGAAGGCTTCTAAACAGCTAAAATCCCCTTTGAAACTTCTCTGTATCCCCCAAAGTACCTGGTATCCACATATTTATTCACTTGACCAATAAATGTGGTTCTAAACACAAGAGATACAGCAAGGGAAAAGGCAGAGAAACTCTGATTTTGTGCTTCTTAAGCCTTGGTTAGGAAGATAGAGAAAATGGTAATTTAAAATATATGTTACACATATGAGCATCATTCTGTATGTATATGTGTGTGTGTGTGTATATGTAGGCATGTGTGTGTGCATGCTCAGTCACCTCAGTCATGCTCGATCCTTTGGGACACTATGGACTGTAGCCCACCAGACTCCTCTGTCCATGGGATTCTCCAGGCAAGAATAGTGGACTGGGTTGTCATGCCCTCCTCCGGGGATCTTCCTGATGCAGGGATTGAACCCGCATCTCTTATATCTGCCCACACTGGCAGGTGGGTTCTTTACCACTGGCGCCACCTGGGAAGCCCCTATATATTTGGCAATATCTTCGAATAATGCCTAGAATATGAAGAAAGGAGTATGAAAAGGAAAGAAGATGTGCGAGGAAATGACTGCTGTAGAGCACACTACCTTGTCTTATATGGTAGAGAAAATCCAAGGAGGTCGTATTTAAGTTAGGACACGAATGATATGAAGGAGTAAGCCATGTGAAAATCCGGAGTTGAGTGGTTCAAAGAGATGAACACTGGATGCAAAATTCTGAGATGGAAAATGAGCTATGTCAGCTGTTCCTACTATTGGAAGAAATGATATTTATGTGATACAATAGGGCTAATGCTACAATGACAGTCCTACAGATATATAAATGTATCCAATTGATATGTTATACATGGTAAACTTGTGTGTTAGTTGCTCAGTCTGTCCACCTCCCTGCAGCCCCATGGACTGTACCTCATCGGATTCCTCTGTGCATGAGATTCCAGGCAAGAACACAGGAGGAGGCTGACATTTCCTGCTCCAGGGGGTCTTCCCTGACCCAGGGATGAACCCATGTCTCTTGCATCTCCTGCATTTGCGGGCGTTATCAGTTCTGTCTCAATTCAGTAAATAAATAAATAAATGAAAGCAGGTCAGAGGAGCAGACTAGGGAAGCAGGAAGAAGCGTATGTCACGAGATGAAAGCAGCAGGAAATATCAGATCACGTAGAACCATATAGAATAGACATGGAGTTTGTGTTTTATTCTAGGTATAATTAGAAATCTTTGAAAGGTTTTAAGTACCCAAAAGTTACTCCAGTTTTAATTATATTGATTGATTGAGTGATTATGTGCATTAAACATCAGAAAGAAAAGTTTAAGAGAGTAAAACTTACCAAAAATTATGTTCTAATTTGAGTTAAACACTCATGACTAAGATCCTAACAATTGTGGGAAATTGTAGCAAAATAAGGCACTGGTTGAACAGCCCTTTTCAGAATTGCCCCTTATAGCAGATGTTATCTGTCAATATTACCTTCTTTCTACAAATGTATCTTTCATGAAAACAACATCTGCAAGTTTGCGTGATGAAATTGAAATAAAGCCTGCTGGAAAAGCACTGACAATCCTTGTTTCTATACTTGAGTGGATGTCACAAAAAATAAACGTCATGACTTGAGTCTTTAAAGAGGGAGTTAGTTAATCAGAAGACTGGCAGCTTAGCTGGGAGAATCCTTTTAAAGAGAAATCTTTTGTATATAAGAACCTAGTTTGCAAATGAAGCATGAGAAGAAGGCAGAGTTCCTCACTGGTGGTTATTAACCATATCATGGGCAAAGGTAATAATGAATTATTTTCACTTCTGCTTTAACAATTGCTTCAATTTGCATTTTTGGCATAAAATAACTGTGAGTCAAATAGACCAAAGTGTCAATAATGAAATAAGTGAACAGTAACAAAGACAGTTATAAAGTACAAATAGCTGACATTTGCTGTGCTTTCATTTGTGCCAAGCACTTTCATGAACGCTGTGTAGATGGTTGTGCCTTTAATCAACCAGGGGCTTCCCTGGTGGCTCAGAGGTTAAAGCGTCTGCCTCCAGTGCAGGAGACCCGGATTTGATCCCTGGGTAGCAAAGATCCCCTGGAGAAGGAAATGGCAACCCACTCCAGTATTCTTGCCTGGAGAATCTCATGGACAGAGGAGCCTGGTAAGCTACAGTCCATGGAGTTGCAAAGAGTCAGACATGACTGAGCAACTTCACTTTCACTTTAATCAACATAAAGTTCTCAGAGCTATCACCTTTAATAAAAACCTATGTCTTTTAAAATTGAGGTATCATTAATTTACAATGCTGGGTTAATTTCTGCTGAACAGCAAAGTGATTCAGATAGATAGATGATAGATATGGAAGTATATACATTCTTCTTTTTATTCTTTCCCATTATGGGTTATCAGAGGATCCTGAAAATAGTTCCCTGTGATATACGCTAGTTCCTTTTTGTTTTCCATTCCACATGTAATAGTTTGCATTTGCTAATTGCAAACTCCCACTCTGTCCTCCCCCTCCCATCCTCTTGTGGCAACTGCAGGTCTGTTCTTTATGCCTGTGAGTCTGTTTCCGTTTCATAAATAAGTTCATTGTGTCATATTTTAGATCCCACGTGGAGTGAGATGCCATGGTATGTATCTTTCTCTTTCTGACATTCTTCACTTAGTATGATCACCTCCAGGTCCACCCCTGCTGCTACAAATGGCATCATTTCACTTTTACGGCTGAATAGTACTCCATTACATGCTTGCGCCATACCCTCTTTATGCATTCATCTGTCAGGGGACATCCAGGTTGCTTCCATGTCTTGGCCGTTGTGAAAAGTGCTACTGTGAACATAGGAGTACATGTACCATTTGGTCCAGATGTATGCCCAGGAGTGGGATTGTTGCATGATATGGCAACTCTAATTTTTGTTAATAAAACCCATTTTAATGGATGAGAAAACCGGAACTCAGAGAGGTGAAGCAACTGTCCCAAGGCCACAGTACTAACAAGCTTCAGAGCCCGAGTTCCAGCTCTCATTCTTGTTTCACTGTTGCCATCTAAAAGACTTGGTCAAAGAATCTTGCCTGCAACTAATACAACTCCGTTTGTAAATATATGCCCAATATTACCTACTTTAGTTTGATACACAAATGGTGCATCCTACCTACTTAACCTCAGCAAGGCAACCGCTCATTTATTTTTAAAATGCATATTAAGTATAACTACATCCCAGGCAACAGGGTTATAACCATGAACAAAACAACTGAGTTCCTGAAAGCAAAGTCTTCCATTCCAATCAATTTTAGTTGAAGGAGACAAGGGGGACAGAAAGAAAAAGATACATAGATTAATATATAATTTTATGTATTGTCATATATACATGCAGTGGTAAGTATAAAAAAATTAAACAGAGTAAAGAAATAGAAAGTACTAGAACGGGATATGGAGCTCCTTTTGGGGTTCTGTAGTCATGGAAGCCTCATCGAGTCACGTTTTACCTGAAGAAAGGCAAACAAATCGGGATCAATCCGCACAGACGTGTATGACAGAGAAGTGTCTACACACACTTTAGGGTGTTGCGTATGCTGTTTGGATACAAATCTTTACATCTTGAACTGGAGTTTTCAAGGTTTCATATTGTAAAGCAGGAAGTCACAGTGCAAGCAAGTCCTTCGCTTTGCACATAGATTCCTCATAGGCTTTGTTTACATACTAAGCTTCCTTATGCTTGGGATGATGTCATTCATGGAAAATCATTTCCCTGTAAGTCTCTGAGGGTACAGTATATCACCTGGTAAGTAGGTTCATGCTATATATTTATGACATCATATTGACATAAGCATTGGGGGGTTATGATTCTTCCAGATGTCTTCTGGTCTAGTCTCTCATTCTCTTGAATATATGAACAAAAAATAGAATAAAAGACTAAAGTACATAAGTATAAAATTGCAAAAGCCAAAAAAAAAAAAATAGTTGTTCTCTAAAAAAATACTAACTCTCCTTTAAGACACTAAAGCCAGTTTGTTATTATTCACTAAAGATGCCTACTCTGAAATCAATAGTAAATGATTGGGCTATGGGCTAATTTTTGATTGATAAATTCCTCATTAAAATTAATGTCAATCTAAGTTTCCAAACTGCACCAATTAATAAAACTCTACTTGATATCTTATGCAGCCAATGCCTTTCTATGGGTACAATCAATCTGGCACAGATCTTGCACTGTATAGACTTCTGGCTCCCCAAGGCGGGGTTTCCCCTCCTCCTTCAGGGAGGGTCCATATATGTGCAGTTATCCCAAAGCAGATAGGCACGAGGGCACTTTCCATTTAATTTAGGCTTCCTGTGACAATCCTAGCATGCAGCACTGATATCAGAGGATGCTGTTAGTGGACAAGCCCCAAGGGTCACCAGTTATGAAAAACCAATTGCTGCACTTAAAAGCTAGGCTGTCAGAAAGCTCAGTGTTCTAGACACCCCGGCTCCAGCTCCATCTACAAAACTTTAAGTGCCAGGTGCTGAAAGTATGGAAAACTCATATCCTGTCCTTCTCCACACAGAGCTTCATTATGTGTTTTACAATATCACACAGAACCAGGCGAAGAGCCAGCGTTCTGTATTCAAAGATTCAACGTCTCCAAAGGAAAGCAGTTTACTTGAATCCTCAGGAAAATCAGCTCCCACGCGAGAGGGTCAAGGTCATAAGAGTATTGCTCCATTGGAATCCAAAAGGAGGCTTTCACCTGCTAAGTGATTCTTCAAAAACACCCCTCAGGTTCAGGGCATACTGTTGTTTTACATTTAACAGTTCTGAGTGTGTGTGTTAACTTGGAGGATCTCAGTGCATGGGAAGAAAAAACAAAATTAACGGTTTACTGAGGATTTAAAAGCCCAAAAGAAAGAAAAAAATCCAGTATCTTTTTTTTTTTTTTTTTGCTATTTTCAAACAAAATGTGAAAAGAAATTTACTCTAGCTGTAAAATTCCACAATAATCAAAGAACAGCCTAATGGCTAAAAAAAAAAAAAAAAAAAAAAAAAATCCAATGAAGGCTTATGACCCCTCTGCAGGGATGGGTGGTGTGAAAGGCCTAGATTAAAACAGGTGCAGATAAATAGCTCAAAGAGCAAATTTTTCTCTGAGCTCTAAGTAGCCATTGAGTGTTCGGAGGTGCTCAGAAAATGTCAAGAGAAAAGACTCTCCTTCAGGGCTACCAACACGTCTTCCCGCATGCCGATTAGACTTGGAAACTGAGCCCTTATATTCTCTGGGCAATTCCCAGCTAGCTACAAAACTCACCTTGGCGAGGAACACTTAAGAGAATTATTTTATCCTCACTCCCTATATTGCAGGTAACCCTGTGATCGGGTTTTGAGAGAATGGCCCCAGAAGGGAAAGCATGTGGTGTCCTCCTGAAAGCAATCTGAAAGCAGTGAAGGGATGCCCAGTCCCTCCCTGCCAGTCTCTGTGTGTTTCTCTCTGCTTCTCTCTCCCCTGCTCACCCCCCACCTCATTCCCCCTCTCTCTTTCTCTTTAGGATTTCTGTTAGCTGGGATGGCTAGCTGACCATTCTCACTTCTCTATTATACCTTACAGGATACTATCGATCATTTCAGAGATTTCTGGGGAAACTGGACAACCCCACGTGCTGTCTGGCTGTTCCCAGGACTGGGAAGAAGGTCAGCTCTGTCCCAGCAAGCTGACTCTGCCACACACAGTCTTCCCTCAGTATCCTCGAGAAGGAGGTTCCATGGCCCAAGATGAGATGAAGTCGCTCAGTCGTGTCCAACTCTTTGTGATCCCATGGACTGTAGCCTACCAGGCTCCTTCCTCCATGGGATTCTCCAGGCAAGAATACTTGAGTGGGTTGCCATTTCCTTCTCCAGGGGATCTTCCCAACCCAGGAATCGAACCAGGGTCTCCTGCATTGCGGGCAGATGCTTTAACCTCTGAGCCACCAGGGAAGCCCTCCATGGCCCAAGTGGATACCAAAATCCACGGATGCTCAAGTTCCTTGTATAAAATGGCAAAAAAAAAAAAAAAAAAAAGTGGTCCCTCTATATTCTCGATTCTGCTCTGGCAGATAGGGAGGGCTGACTGCAGTCCACTGTGTGTTTACTGATCACATAAAGTCTCAGCTTGTGATGTTTAAATTTCTCTGTTGAGGGAAACTTCACTTTGTATAGTGCATTTATTTTTAGTGTGTAATTCTTGATCATGATCAACCAAAAAGGATTAAAGAACAATTGGAAAATAAAGAGATAAAGATCACTCTTAATTCCAGGATGCTCCATAATGAATAGCTAAACAACTCATTTTTTTACATTTATGCTCTTTTTCTTCATTTTTGATTTATCTGTTGGCATTTTTAAGTAAAATAATGCTTATTCTGTAAGTTTTGTATTACTAAAAGAATCCAGGGGCTTCCTTGGTGGTCCAGTGGTTAAAACGTTGCACTTCCGTTGCAGGGGGTCCTAGGCTGAATGACCAGCACCCACACGCCACAGCTACAAGATCCCGCATGCCACAGCTAAGACGAAGGACGGTGCATGCCACAGCGAAGAGGGAAGATTTATTTGAGTCAAATAAATAAATGAATATTAAAAACACAAATCCAGCAAAAGGAATTTACATATCTATACACAATTCTTCCTAAAATTTTTCTACCATGTGACCAGAAGTGAGTGAAAGTTGCTCAGTCGTGTCTGACTCTTTGTGACCCCATGGACTATAGCCCACCATGCTCCTCTGTCCATGGGATTCTCCAGGCCAGAATACTGGAGTGGGTTGCCATGCCCTTCTCCAAGGGATCTTCCCAACCCAGGGGTCAAACCCAGGTCTCCCACAGTGCAGGCAGGTCCTTTCTAGTATGAGCCAACCGAGATCTCACTCAAGTATCTCCTCATTCGACCCTCACAGGAGCCACGGCATTGCCAGCTTCATCATCATGCTACCTCCACCCGACTCCCCAACCCCACTGCCAAACCAATTTTTTTTTTTTTAATTTTTGAACTGACCACCCCCTGACACAAACAGATATTAAGTATTGGTTTATTGTCTAACAGCATGTGAGCAACACAAACTTTTAGGTCTCTGAATGAAATTTAAATTCAGCAGTGGTTTCCAAACTCTAGGAGCCCACAGTTATTACTATTATTTTTTAAAGACTTTTTAAGAGAAGTTTTAGGTTCACAACAAAATTGAAGGAAAGGTATAGCTATTTCCCATATGCCCTCTGCCCCCATACATGCATAGCCACCCCATTACCAATATCCTCCACCAGAGAGGTACATTTGTTACAACTGATGGACTTACACTGATATATCATAATCACCCGAAGTTCACAGTTCGTATCAGGGCTCACTCTTGGTGTTGTACATTCTATGGGTTTGGACAAATGTATCCACCATTCCAGTATCACCTAGAGTATTTTCACTGCCCTTGGAATTCTCTCTGCTATGCTGATTTAATTCCTCCTTCACCTCTAATCCTTGGCATGATCTTTTTGTCTCCATAGCTTTTCCTTTTCCATGTAGTTGGAATTATATAGCACACAGTCTTTCAGATTGATTTCTTGCAAGTAATATGCATTTACACTTCCTCCACATCGTTCCTTGGCTTAACGGCACATTTGTTTTTAACATGGGATAACACTTAATTGTCTAGATGTGCTGCAGTTTGTTTATCCATTCATCTGCTGACTGACATCTTGGTTGCTTCCAGGCTTTGGCAAGTATGGATAAAGCCACTATAAACATCTGTGTGCAGGTTTTTGTGTAAAATGAAAAAGTGTTCAACTCCTCTGGGTAAATACCAAGGAGTGTGATTGCTGGGATATATGGTAAGAGCATGTCGACTGTTATAAGAAACTGCCAAACTATCTTCCAAAGTGGCTGTACTATTTTGCATTCCCACCAGCGACAAATGAGAGATCCTATTGCTTCACATTCTTACCGGCATTTGGTGCTGTCAGTGTTCCAAACTTCGGCCATTCTAATAGGTATGTAGTGGCATCTCATTGTTGCTTTAGTTCTAATTTCCCTGCTGACATGACATGGAGATTTTTCTTCCTATACTTATTTGCTATCTGTGTATCTTCTTTGGTTGGACTGATGCTGAAGCTGAAGCTCCAACACTTTGGCCACCTGATGTGAAGAACCGACTTATTGGAAAAGACCCAGATGCTGGGAAAGTTTGAAGACAGGAGAAGAAGGGGACGACAGAGGATGAGATGGTTGGATGGCATCATCCAATAATGGACATGAGTTTTGCAAACTCCAGAAGACAGTGAAGGACTGGGAAGCCTGGTGCACTGCAGTCCATGGGACTGGAAAGAGCTGGAGACAAGTTACTGACTGAACAACAAACAGCAGCAATCATGAAGAGTCAACAATCTACTTTTGCTCAACTTGTTTTCTTACAGTTGCGTTTTAAGAAAGCTTTGTATATTTTAAGTAATAGTCCTTAATTAGATTTGTCTTTTACAGATATCTTCTCCCAGTCTGTGGCTCATCTTCTCAATCTCTTGACACTGTCTTTCCTAGAGCAGAAGTTTTTACTTGTAATGAGGTCCAGTGTATGAAAAATTTCTTTCATAGATTATGTCTTCTTGTGTTATATCTAAAAATTTCCTGCTATACCTCAAGTCATCTACGTTTTTTCCTGTTATCTTCTAGTGTTATAGTTTTGCACTTTACATGTAGGTTTATAATCCATTGTGAGTTAATTTCATGAAGAGTCACAGTTATTACTTAACCCAGTAGCTCCCTAAGGATAATATTGAGACATCGAAATTGAGAGCTGTAAGACTCCCTAGATGACTGCAAGTTAGCACATGCGTTCTTCATCCAGTCATTTGTTCACTCATTCCCTAGACATTTTCTGAGCATCTCTTGGGTGCCTGAGAATATCCAAACAAAAACACTAATTTTCTTTATCTTCTTGAAGATGAAGGACCAACACTGGTCAAAGGTTACAGAAAAGCCAGACAGAAAGATGGAGCACCAGGAGTTAAAATAGATACCAGGATGGCACAGAGTTTCAGTGTTGGCTATAGTTAGCCATGGCTGGGTCTTTACTCCTTTCAGAGTACGTGAGATCCACACCACTAAGAGGGAAAGGGAGAAGAAATGGGATCCAAATAGACAAGGGCCAGCCTCTGCAGGATTAAGCAAGTACAATATTATGATATTAGGCAATACTATCTAAATCCCTTGTCAGATCGCCCCTCCAGGAAGCCGCCCTACGCCTCCTTCTCTCATAGTCCTTCACGTGCCTCTCCTAGTCTACCCCTGAGTCTGGTCCACGCTCTATCGCTGTTTATCTCTCCGGCTGGCTAATTATCAGCTTCATGTTGCAGGCCGCTCATCACCCCTCCCTCCTAACTCACAAAATACTATGAGCTCTTGACAGCAGGAATCAGAATGGCATCTCCAGGGCCCCAAACCTGGCAGGAGTAGAAGGCTTTTCTATCATCCTGGAGAAGTGGACAAATAAACTGAGAGTCAGCAAATAGGCTCTGGGTCTGGAGGCAGACAGATCATGACAGGAGAGTGTTTCAAATGGCCACATGGCAGTTATAACTGAGACAAACCTCTTCCATGAGTGTGTAAAAGTTGGATGCTATTTTAGGATGCATTAATAGAAGCGCAGTATCCAGAAACGTAAAGGTTATGATCCATTCACCTCAGGTGAATGGTGGTCAGTTCCCAGTAGCATATTTTAATAGGAATATCAATTAAGCAGAACATAAGCAAACAATGCTAACAAAAATAAAAGGACAGGTCTGCAAACATCTGCCATTATGACAAGCCAATGGAAATGGAAAAAGGATTGTTTATTAAGAAAAGGGGCTTAGGGATTATGCGGTACCAAAATTTGGATCTTTAAACATAATTGTGTAGAAGATGTTTTTACACAGTTCCAAAGGAAAGCACTAAGGTCACGTAATGTTTAAAAAAACACAATAAAGTAAAATATTATGGCAGTTAGAGCTATCCAAAATGAAACTAAACCTCCCAAGTGGTGCCAGTGGTAAAGAACCTACCTGCTAAGGCAAGAGATGTAAGAGATGTGAATTTGATCCCTGCTCAGGAAGATCCCCTGGAGAAGAAAATGGCAACCCAGTCCAATATTCCTGCCTAGGAAATCCCATGGACAGAGGAGCCGGGGGGGAGCTATAGTCCGTGGGGTCACAAAGAGTCAAACACAATTGAGCTCATGCACAAACAACAACAAAAATGAAATAGGATTTCCTGTTGAAATGAGATTTTCACTGCTGTACATATTCAAGAGTAGATAGCCATTAAAACAATCAAAACATCTCACATCCATACATGACTACTGGAAAAACCGTAGCTTTGACTAGATGGACCTTTGTTGGCAAAGTAATGTATCTGCTTTTTATTTATTTTTTTTTTAATTTTTATTTTTTTTAAATTTTTTTTTAAATTTTTTTTAGTTTTAAAATCTTTAATTCTTACATGTGTTCCCAAACATGAACCCCCCTCCCACCTCCCTCCCCATAACATCTCTCTGGGTCATCCCCATGCACCAGCCCCAAGCATGCTGTATCCTGCGTCAGACATAGACTGGCGATTCGATTCTTACATGATAGTATACGTTTCAATGCCATTCTCCCAAATCATCCCACCCTCTCCCTCTCCCTCTGAGTCCAAAAGTCCATTATACACAGCTGTGTCTTTTTTCCTGTCTTGCATACAGGGTCATCATTGCCATCTTTCTAAATTCCATATATATGTGTTAGTATACTGTACTGGTGTTTTTCTTTCTGGCTTACTTCACTCTGTATAATCAGCTCCAGTTTCATCCATCTCATCAGAACTGATTCAAATGAATTCTTTTTAATGGCTGAGTAATACTCCATTGTGTATATGTACCACAGCTTTCTTATCCATTTATCTGCTAATGGACATCTAGGTTGTTTCCATGTCCTGGCTATTATAAACAGTGCTGCGATGAACATTGGGGTACATGTGTCTCTTTCAATTCTGGTTTCCTCGGTGTGTATGCCCAGCAGTGGGATTGCTGGGTCATAAGGTAGTTCTATTTGCAATTTTTTAAGGAATCTCCACACTGTTCTCCATAGTGGCTGTACTAGTTTGCATTCCCACCAACAGTGTAGGAGGGTTCCCTTTTCTCCACACCCTCTCCAGCATTTATTGCTTGCAGATTTTTGGATCACAGCCATTCTGACTGGTGTGAAGTGGTACCTCATTAAAGTAGAAAAAGAAATTAAGGAAACAATTCCATTCACCATTGCAATGAAAAGAATAAAATACTTAGGAATATATCTACCTAAAGAAACTAAAGACCTATATATAGAAAACTATAAAACACTGATGAAAGAAATCAAAGAGGACACTAATAGATGGAGAAATATACCATGTTCATGGATTGGAAGAATCAATGTAGTGAAAATGAGTATACTACCCAAAGCAATCTACAAATTCAATGCAATCCCTATCAAGCTACCAGCCATATTTTTCACAGAACTAGAACAAATAATTTCAAGATTTGTATGGAAATACAAAAAAACTTCTAATTGCCAAAGCAATCTTGAGAAAGAAGAATGGAACTGGAGGAATCAACTTGCCTGACTTCAGGCTCTACTACAAAGCCACAGTCATCAAGACAGTATGGTACTGGCACAAAGACAGACATATAGATCAATGGAACAAAATAGAAAGCCCAGAGATAAATCCACACACATATGGACACCTTATCTTTGACAAAGGAAGCAAGAATATACAATGGAGTAAAGACAATCTCTTTAACAAGTGGTTCTGGGAAAACTGGTCAACCACTTGTAAAAGAATGAAACTAGATCACTTTCTAACACCGCACACGAAAAATAAACTCAAAATGGATTAAAGATCTAAATGTAAGACCAGAAACTATAAAACTCCTAGAGGAGAACATAGGCAAAACACTCTCAGACATAAATCACAGCAGGATCCTCTATGATCCACCGCCCAGAATTCTGGAAATAAAAGCAAAAATAAACAAATGGGATCTAATTAAAATTAAAAGCTTCTGCACAACAAAGGAAAATATAAGCAAGGTGAAAAGACAGCCTTCTGAATGGGAGAAAATAATAGCAAATGAAGCAACTGACAAACAACTAATCTCAAAAATATACAAGCAACTTATGCAGCTCAATTCCAGAAAAATAAACGACCCAATCAAAAAATGGGCCAAAGAACTAAATAGATATTTCTCCAAAGAAGACATACGGATGGCTAACAAACACATGAAAAGATGCTAAACATCACTCATTATCAGAGAAATGCAAATATCTGCTTTTTAATATGCTGTCTAGGTTGGTCATAAGTGTAGTGAAAGTGAGATCGCTCAGTCGTGTCTGACTCTTTGAGACCCCATGGACTGTATGTAGCCTACCAGGTTCCTCTGTCCATGAGATCCTCCAGGCAATAGTACTGGAGTGGATTGCCATTTCCTTGGTCATAACTTTTCTTCTAAGGAGCAAGTGTCTTTTAATTTCATGGCTGCAGTCAGCAGCTGCAGTGATTTTGGACTCCTCCCTGCCACCCGCCAAAAAATGTCTGTCCCAATTTCCATTGTTTCCCCATCTATTTGCCATGAAGTGATGGGATCAGATGCCATGATCTTAATTTTCCGAATGTTGAGTTTTAAGCTAACTTTTTCCACTCTACTCTTTCATCAACAGACTCTTTAATTCTTTGCTTTCTGCCATAAGTGTGGTGCCATCTGCATATCTGAGGTTGTTGATATTTCTCCCGGCAATCCTGATGTCAGCTTGTGCTTCATCCAGCCTGGTGTTTTGCATGATGTACTCTGCATGTAAGTTAAATAAGTAGGGTGACAATATACAGCCTTGAAGTACTCTTTTCCTGATTTGGAACCAGTCTGTTGTTCCATGTCCAGTTCTAACTGTTGCTTCTCGACCTGCATACAGATTTCTCAGGAGGCAGGTCAGGTGGTCTAGTATTCCCATCTCTTGAAGCATTTTCCACAGTTTGTTGTGATTCACATAGTCAAAGGCTTTGGTGTAGTCAATAAAGCAGAAGTAGATGTTTTTCTGGAACTCTCTTGCTTTTTTTGTGATTCAACAGATGTTGGCAATTTGATCTCTGGTCCCTCCGTCTTTTGTAAATCCAGCTTGAATGTCTGGAAGTTCACGGTTCACATACTGTTGAAGCCTGGCTTGGAGAATTTGAGCATTACTTTGCTAGCATGTGAGATGAGTACAATTGTGTGGTAGTTTGAACATTCTTTGCCATTGCCTTTCTTGGGGATTGGAATGAAAACTGACCTTTTCCATTTATTTTTTCCCAGATTTCTTTTTCCTGTTTCTTTTCCAGACCACTGACAAAACGTGGCCCACTGGAGAAGGCAAAGACAAACCACTTCTGTGTTCTTGCCTTGAGAATCCCATGAATGGTATGAAAAGGCAAGAAGATATGACACTGAAAAATGAACTCCCCACGTCAGTAGGTGCCCAATACGCTACTGGAGAAGAGTGGAGAAATAACACCAGAAAGAATGAAGCCAAAGTGAAAAAAATGCCCAGCTGTGGATGTGACTGGTGATGGAAGTAAAGTCTGATGCTGTAAAGAGCAATATTGCACAGGAACCTGGTTAGGTCCTTGTTAGGTCCATGAATGAAGGCAAATTGGAAGTGGTCAAACAGGAGATGGCAAGAGTGAACATCGACATTGTAGGAATCAGTGAACTAAAATGGACTGGAATGGGTGAATTTAACTCAGATGTCCATTATATCTACTACTGTGGGCAAGAATCCCTTAGAAGAAGTGGAGTAGCCATCATAGTCAAGAAAAGAATTCGAAATGCAGTACTTGGGTGCAATCTCAAAAATGACAGAATGATCTCTGTTCATCTCCAAGGCAAACCATCCAATATCACAGTAATCCAAGTCTCTGCCCCAACCAGTAATGCTGAAGAAGCCGAAGTTGAATAATTCTATGAACACCTACAAGATCTTCTAGAACTAACACCCTCAAAAGATATCCTTTTCATTATTGGGGACTGGAATGCAAAAGTAGAGAAGTCCAGGAGACTTATTAACTCAGGCTTGAGTAAATTCAGTAGGGACTGGTTATACCAATTAGTGTAAATGATACCATTGTTAGTGGAAAGTCAGGGTTCCCAGTACATAGAACTTGAAGCAAGAGGCAAGAAAAGGTAAAAATGGCAATGTCAGTGAAATGCGGGGCTGGGGGGGGAAGGGAGGGGGCCATTATCATGAGCAGAACTTGGGCCTAACATACCACATGATCATCCCATTTAATCCTCACAGCTACACTCTGAAGTGTCATTGAGAGAAGTGGACACACAGATGTTAACTAGCCAACTGGGAGTCACACTGCGGCTTGCCTTATACCGAAGTATTTTTATCTCATGATCTCACCAGAAAGGTCGTTGACTTTGCTCTCAAGGTGGTAATTAGAGGATTGTGCAAAGCACCAGAAACATAGGACTGTTTTTAAATAAAGGAAAGTGATGGATAATTTCTCTAGAGGATACACTATTTGCTGGGATCTATTGACCCACCTCCCTGACCACCCAGACACAGTGAAAGAGCAGAGTTCCTCTGCAGTAATCTGCCCCCCTACAGAAAAACACTAAGAAACAAATCTTGAAGTTGGACCGTGGATCAGTATATGATAACAAGCATCAAGAAGAAGACTTTTATTGAAATTGAAACAAAACAAAAATCTAAATATTCCAGGAGCTTTCTCTTTACTATTAATAGCATCATAAATGTTCTTGAGATTAGATAGATAGATAGATAGTAATTCTTCACACTGCCTACAATATAGCTTTATGCATGGCAAAAAATCAAAAGAGACCATGTGGTGTTGGCTCCCATGAATTTCTTTTGACTGCAACTTATCCATCTTCTTCTGAGCGCAAATAACAAGAAACCCCTTACATCTTGATTCATAATCATGGATATCTACTACAAAATCCATTATTGGAGGGAGTTGGAGAAATTTTGAAAATTGAGAACTACGTGCCAAAGAGGGTTGGACAACATGGGAAGATGTTCAACATCATTAGCCACTGGGGAAAGACAGATGAAAACCACAATGAGATGTCACTACAAACCTAACAGAAAGGATAAAATTAAAAATAATGATAAACACCAAAGGTTGATGAAGATACAGAGTAACAAGATCATTCATACATACACTGCTAGTAGAACTATAAACTTGTAAAGCCACTCTGGAAAACATTTTGCTTTTTCTAATCCATGGATCAATATCAATTTTCTGATTGTGATGCTATACTCAGATTTTGTAAGATGTTTCCATTGGTGGGGATGGTTAGGTAAAGGGTACGTAAGATCACAAGTCTCTAGGTTCTATTTATTACAACTACAGGTGAATCTATAATTATCTCAAAATTAAAAGTTTAATTAAAAATAAAAATAACTGAGCAGCCAAGTTTAAGTTCACATGCCAGGTTTCTGCAATTTGTACATTCTTTTACTCTGCTATTCCTGTGATGGACAATAAGCACAACTGGTTGTGGTGATGACATGAGATGCTGTTTGTGATGCTCTTTGTTGCTACTGTTTTTCAGTCACTAAGTCATGTTCGACTCTTTGCAGCCCCACGGACTGCCACATGCCAGGTTCCTGCATCCTTCACTATGTCTCGGAGTTTGCTCAAATTCATGTCCACTGAGTCAGTGACGCGATCTAATCATTTCGTCCTCTGCCACATCCTTCTCTTCTGCCTCCAATCTTTCCCAGGATTAATTTCTTTACCAATGAGTCGCCCTTCACACCAGGTGGCCAAAGTACTGGAGCCTCAGCTTCAGCATCATTCCTTCCAGTGAATATAATGTGCTTAGCTCAGTGACGTGTTGACTTAGTGTGTTAACACAGTATATGTTCAATAAATGTCATGAACTATCATGAAGGGAAACATACTAGTTCACAAACTTGTCACGTGTCTCAAGAGTGGATGTGCTTTGTTGGTACTCAGTTACTTAATTTTGTCATTTAATATAAAGGCACTTGCGGACTGCCTGCAATTTGGAAGCTGTTCATTAGCTTAAGTTTCATTGTATTTTTGACAAATGAAGGGGGATAGAGGCACAGATGCCAGAGGACAATGCCAACTTAGGACAGTGTTGAGAACACTTTGTCTCAGCCTTTATTCGTTGTGGGAAGTTATGCTGCTTGACTTTTTTTTGGTAAGCAGGCGAGGTAGGGGTAGACACCAAGGCAAGAGGAAAAATCTTTTTCTCACCGCCTTATGCCTGGTTTACCTTAAATATCTGTCCCTTGGTGTGCCTTTCTTAAAGCTACATTTTCTGCTGAGATGTTTCAAGGCCAAAGACAGGGAGAGGCTCCTGGGCTGGAAGGGGCAAGCGCCTTCTGTTTACACACCGTTCTCTGCTGTGTTTGGGAGTCAACGCAGCTGGTATGCTGGGTCCATGCATCCATATGGATCCACATTTTGCCTGTGTGCTTTTTGAAAGCACAAAATTAGAGTCATCTCGCTCCTTTTGAAATGGCCAGCTTCCCAAGAAGAATGAGCGGGAACAGCACAGAAAAGTCTTAATGAAGCAGTACAGGAGCCAGACACAAGGTGTGAGCATGCCATTGTGGTGGAAAAGCCCTGGCGCACACCCACGGAAAGGCCTCGGTGCCTGCCAAGGCCTCTTTCTCTACAAGCAGGCTGCCTGGAGGAGAGGGCAGGAAACACTGGCCCCAGGCAGCATCTGCTTCGCTTTCCTCCTGCTCTAGGGGGGCATTTTCGCCAAGGTTTGGGGACCAGGGAAATATGCCATATACTGAAATGAAAAGCACCAGCAGAGCTGACATTTTTTTCAACTTCAATCCCTAAATGAGTTCTTTGGGAGGATAGCAGCCAACTAAAGCAGCCCGTCGCCTTCGAAAGGGCATTCTTCACTATGCGGCTGTGCAGAGAATTTTAGAAAGTAGCTCTAAAACAGGCTCAGGATTTGCTAAGAAAGGGAAGACCGCTTTGACATTTGCCCAGGTCAAAACAGGGCTTCAAATACGCAAAACACACCTGTAACTCAGCTCTCCACTTTTGCTCACTCAGCATCTCTCCTGTGGGCACTTTTTCTCCTATGTTAGGTACCTGGTAAGGGTAAAAGTGTCTGAGAGCCAGACTCCGTTCCTGTAAAGAGACTAGCACTCGCATGGAGGTTGGATGGGAGGCCAGAAAGACTGCTTGATGCCTGTGAGGTCTGCAACACAGGGAAGGCACCGAAATCCTTCCAAGGCAAGGATAACTTCCTAGAGGAGCTGCCTTGAAAGCTGAGACCTGAAAGATGAAAAGGAGGAAGCTAGACAGGGTGTTAGGGGAGAGAAGGATGGAGAAGAGAAGAGATGGAAAAATGCACAGCAGGGTAAAAAAAGCGAAGTATCCTGAGACGGAGGTTCTCAACACAGGGCCATGATATTTTTGCCTCCTCAATTTCCCCATTTGGCAGCATGGGGTAGGCGTTCTTGGTTAGGGCTTCCCTGATGGTTCAGTGGTAAAGAATCTGCCTGCCACGCAGGAGACCTGCGTCCGATCCCTGGGTCAGGAAGATCCCCTGGAGGAGGGCATGGCAACCCTCTGCAGTACTCTTGCCTGGAGACTCCCATGGACAGAGGAGCCTGGTGGGCTACAGTCCATGGGGTCGCACCGTGTTGGGCATGATTGAAGCAGCCAAGCAGCATTCTTGGTAATCTCAGCACAGCGGTGGGAGTGGGTGAGAAGTCAGAGAGGAAGTTCATGCAGTGCAGAGGAACAGGCCGCAGCAAAGAAGCAGCCAGAGCCAACAGGAACTGCGGCGAGGAGGAGAAAGCCCAGCCCAGGAGCAAGGCTCTGGACAGCATCTGTTCACAGAACTCTGTTAACACTAATCATTACTTCTTGGGTTCTGAAAGCAAACTTCATATGCTATTGCTGGTAAATTTCACGTGCCACTTCTGGTGTCATCTGAGGCTGTTATTCTCACTCAAGCTTCAAAAAATTTTTTCTTTCTGTTTTTTTTTGGGGGGGGGCGATGAACAGGTAGAATCAAGTGGAAGCACTGATGGGAGGAGGGGTAAAACAAAGACTTTTTTTTTTAATCCTTTTTAAAGATTTATTTTAAATTGAAGGATGGTTGCTTTACAATACTGTGTTGCTTTCTGCCATACATCAATGTGAATCAACCATAAGTATACACATAGCCCCTCCCTCTTGAACCTCCCTCCCATCTCCCTCCCCACCCCACCCCTCTAGGTTGTCCCCAGCCCCAGTTTAAAAGCCTTTCTACTAGCAATGTTTCCTCTGTTTGTTTGGTACTTTCTATCTTTGTTTGCTCCAGCACCTCTCTCCTCTTAGGTCCAGCTACGGCTTTCCATCTTTTCACTGCAAGAGGTAAGCAAGACTGGAGATGTCATCAATATTGATCAGTGGAAATTTGCAGATTCCCAAAAGAGATAAAAATAGGATTATCCAAATAAGGCAAGTAGGTCTAAAGCTCCTAAAACATTGCTCACATATTGAGAAGATTTTGGTTATATTATCTGCATTAAGACACTAATAAATAGTTCCTAGTTTATACCTCGGCTCTCATCTGTATTAATGTAAGAATCAACGTGTCATAAGGATTCTGAGCCCACTAAGAGCATTTCCACTGACAGTGGTGAGCGGTGACATACTGGTCTGGGCACTAAGATGTGAGGCAAAATCCCCCTTTCTCGTTCCCTATCTTGACAATCCATACAACCCTTAAACAAAGGGGGCAAAATCACTTTTGGAAAATCTTCTTACAAAATGTGAATATCTAATATCCCAGGCACATGGTCAGTTAATACATTCTAGCATACATGAAGGAATTTGCTGAACGCTGACAGCACTGGGTAATACTTAATTTTACTATTGCATATTTATGAAATTAATGATATAACACTTACCTTCCTGCCTAGCTTTAACTCTAGGATGATAGCATTTGATCCTCTGGGACTGTGCAGTCATTAAGCCCAGAATTAAAGGCGAGAGTGATCTGGAACTGAGGGAGGTGACAAACAGAGATGATGTGAGAGGCCCGTATTAAACGCAGGCGTTAATGAGAACCGAGTGAAGCAAACTTGCCAGGTAAGGCTTCATTTTTATAGCTGTGGCCCATGACCACTGTGACGACTGAGGGGTTATCAAATCCCAAATCCTGTGATTCCAAGGCTTTGCTCCATTTCCAGACTAATATTTCTACCAGAGACACCATATCTCATTTGAAATTTCTAAGACACAGAATGTTTGAAAAAGAAAAGAAAGAAAAACTCCTTAACAGCCTTCTATGTTGTTAGTGAAAAAGGAAGATTTCAGTATACTATTATTCAAAACATAACTGGTTAGGAATCACAGTTCTTCAATGTGGATATCTTCGTAACCACGTTGTTAACTGAAGTTAGCAAGTGACTATGGTGGCCAGTTGGAAATGTTAATGTCTTTTCTCATTTTTGAAATCCAACCCCAGTGCTATCAGAGGCAGGAACTTATCTAAAGGGTGTCTACCTTCTACAAACGAGGCTCTGAATATTGTCAAAGTAAAACAGCACAGTAGATTCTAACATCTATCTAAAATCACCTGGGGTTGAAACACATAAAATCAACCTTCTTGTCATGGGAACTACTGAATAAAAACTTTACATTGTAAATATTCAAGAATTGATAGTCAGGGACAGTTTCAATAGCTCACAATCACAAAGCATGCTCATTAACCTGGATAATGGATGACAAGTAGAATTCATGTGATGGATAGGCCCTGGGTGGGTTGGACAAGCCGTTTAGACACATGTGATCTGTTTAGACCAGAGCAGGATTCCCCATCCACCTCTGCCACAGGCATGAAAGAAAGAAATGGTGATATAATTGCATCTTAACTCTTACTAAGTTTTAGTGATTAAGCGGTAAAGTTCTGGAAAAGGGTCTCAAGAACTTTTCTTTAGCTAAATAAGTACTTGTGAGTTTATCTATGCGTGACATAGAAAAAGGTTATATTTTTATACTATATGATATACATATATAATATACCATATAAGATATACAATTCATTGTTTTTAATTTCAAAAAGAATTTTAATGAAAAGCCCACATGGTATCTCCCCAAACACACCCCACTGATTGAGAGTTTATGTCATTAGGCAAGATTTTCAGGGGACACTTCAGTTTTCTATAGGCAGAAATTTACAATAGGTAATTAAAGCCAAAGAAATGTGCCCTGACTTTTCAAGATGTGACTTACTAAAGCATATTCATAACAATCATGCCTCCAAAAATAAGGCAACATGGCAAGGACCATTCAGAAATGAAGCCTGCAAGGTATACATTCAGGTCTAGAGAGACACCACTGAGCAACTAAAGAACAAAAGCATAGACAGACGCAGCTAAAAGGACCGCAGACTATAGGAGCGGCCAAGGTTGACGAAGAGTCTTTGATAAAAAATGACCTTACAGGACAGTTTTACTCCAACAACATTTCCACTGAAACCAGCGCCTCAGGCTTTAGCTGGAGCTTCAGTGGGAACTGTACCCATTTCCTGCCTTCAGAGAACTGGATGAAGCAGGGGGAGATCCGTGAGGAGGTATTAAAAAAGCAATTTTCTTCTCTGTCCTCCGTAATTCTGCAAACAAGAGCAATCTTTACCTGGAAACCCATTGAAAACCTCAGCCTATCTCTGAGGCTTATTTTGGAGATTACACTTTATCCTATATAGCCATCCATATACAGATACAATTAAAACATTTCCACTTAAAATTTGTTTTACTGTTACAGTGAAAGCATCTGAATCTCAGTTAAAGCAGCTAGTCTTTAGAAGACCTGTGCCCATATGTGCATACCAAAAACAATCGCAGCTCGTAGTTTTGTGGCTGAATTAGCAGTTTCATATTTAAATCAGTGAAATTCTAAAATAGTAACAATCCTGCTAAATGATAATGATTTTGTTAAAACATTTTTAAGTCTTGTGATGTGCTCACGCATCTCTTTTTTCAATTATTTAATTGGAGCCTAATTACTTTACAATATTGTAGTGGTTTTTGTTCATGCATCTTGTGGCTTGGTAAGCTTCATTTGGGAGAGTGTGTCTAATTTCTAGGGCTGTCTGTAACTTCATATATATATACACACACACACACTATATATCTTTCAAAGCTAACATGTGCCTCTTAACTACTAATCGAGTTATTAAAGAGCCCCAACCACCTCCGGCATCGTGCAAGAACAATGAGGCAAATGATCGAGGTGGTGGCGAGCGAGCTGATGACTTTATATGCGGCGTCTCGGCTCGGTGACCCACAAATCTCCTTTGATACGCCAGGCAGGAGAAAGAGCTTGAAAGGATCAGGAGGAAATGGGGCCCGATGAAGCCATCATGTGACAAGAATCCTCGGACTGCAGCAGACAGGGAAAAAAAAAGAGCGAGAGCAGAGGAAGGCGCGCGCGGCCAGAGCTGATAGAGACGTCTTCGCAGGAGCCTGGGTCCGGGCGGCGCGACCACCGAGAACGCGACCGGCGCGCAGCGGGCCGGGCCGGCGAGCCATCTTTGATAAATTAAAGAAATCTCCATGGAAATTAGCATGAAACATTGTCTAATCTGCCTCTTTTCACTGCCGACAAGGGTCACTGGTTTAGCTTCCCTCTTATTTTATTGTTCCCTAGCCACTTTCCAGCATCTTTATCCCCTCCCATTCCGCTAGGGGTTTTCAGCCCTTCCAGACTGTAGCCTTCCTAAGATGCTTAACCCTTTTAGACCACCTTTCCTGAGACGAGGTATTATTATTGCTGTTGCGGCTGCCGCCGGTACTCTTTTATCATCAGGAAGTGGCATCAGAACTGCGGCTAGCATCACCACTGCGGTTACTCCTAGGCTACCTAACATTCCTGCTACTCCTGCAACGCTGTGGCCAGCAGCAGCGCACATGGACGGAGGCCGTCTCAGTTCAGTTCAGTCGCTCAGTCGTGTCCGACTCTTTGCGACCCCATGAACCGCAGCACGCCAGGCCTCCCTGTCCATCACCAGCTCCCGGAGTCCACCCAAACCCATGTCCATTGAGTCGGTGATGCCATCCAACCATCTCATTCTTTATCGTCCCCTTCTCCTTCTGCCCTCAACCTCTCCCAGCATCAGGGGCTTCTCAAATGAGTCAGCTCTTCACATCAGGTGGCCAAAGTACTGGAGTTTCAGCTTCAACATCAGTCGTACCAATGACCACCCAGGACTGATTTCCTTTAGGATGGACTGATTGGATCTCCTTACAGTCCAAGGGACGCTCAAGAATCTTCTCCAGCGCCGCAGTTCAAAAGCATCAATTCTAATCCCTGGGCAGCGCAGTCATTACCTTGCACCCTTTCCAAGTCCAGCTGTCAGGTGGACAAGCCCACAGTTGCTTTGTCACCTTTACTATGTCAGAGGGCTGTTGGTTGCTCTGATGATGCAATGGCATGGGTGGAGGTCAAGCGCCCTGGGCTGTCCTGAGAACGTGTGAGTGCGCCAGGCATCGAGAGTACACAGCAAGTGACCTGATGCTTGCATGTGTGTGCAAGCGTGCATGCAAACCCTTAGGCGTGCCACCTAACCTCTCTGAGCTTCTCATAACCCAGTACATTGCAGCTAATAGATTCTTGGAAGGTTGTGGAGAACATTATGGGGTGTAAAGGGAAAGAAAATGCATAGGCCAACATAGATGCCCAGGAAACACCACCACCACCATTATAAATGAGAGCCACACACCCTGCAACAATTTTTTTTTAATTGTGTAAGATATTAAGTTTGGCCACATCATGCGAAGAATTGACTCATTGGAAAAGACTCTGATGCTGGGAGGGATTGAGAGGGCAGGAGGAAAAGGGGACGACAGAGGATGAGATGGCTGGATGGCATCACTGACTTGATGGACGTAAGTTTGAGTGAACTCCAGGAGTTGGTGATGGACAGGGAGGCCTGGTGTGCTGCAGTTCATGGGGTCACAAAGAGTCATGACTGAGTGGCTGAACTGAACTGAACTGAAGATATTAACTGGAAATGACTTCTCTAGGTCTCTTATTCACGAAACATCTCTAAATGGAGACTTTTAGCCTTGAATCAACTTCCATAAAATAAACTTAAAACAAGTAAAAAGCTAAGATTTCCCTGGTGGTCCAGTGATAAGGATTCCATGCTTCCAGTACAGGAGGTGTGAGTGGGATCCCTTGTGGGGGAACTAAGATCCAGCAGGTTGTGTGAAATGGCCAAATAAATAAATAAATGCAATAAGTAAATAAGTCAAACACAGTATGCACTGAGTGCTCAGGTGTGTGCTTGCTTAGCTGTGTCTGACTCTTTTCGACCTTCTGGACTGTGTCCATGGGATTCTCCAGGCAAGAATAACTGGAGGGGGTTGCCATTTCCTTCTCCAGGGAATCTTCTCGACTCAGGGGTGAAGCCCGCATCTCCTGTGTCTCCTGCACTGCAGGTGGGTGCTTTACCCGCTGGGCCATAGGGGAAAGCCTGAGCGCTCACGTGTGCTGGTTATCTTTCCAGACACTATGTTAGTTAAACCCTACAGGAACTTAATTTCTCTGAATTCTTTGCACTTAGAGGCTCCACTTCCCTTTCTTCATCTCCGTATTGCTAATTCCTTAAACAATCCCTAACCCGTGTTACAGCCCCTTTGTTACTCTCAGAAGCTCTGGGGTTCCATGTACTACAAGAACCATACATATCTTATTTGGCCTTATTGAGAACTCTACAAGTTAAGCATCACTCCCGTTTTGCAGATGGGAAAACAGTCAAGAAAGTAAAGAAGCTTGCCACAAATCACACCGTTATTGATCAGTGGTTTTGAAATGGGAGGTTCTGATTTATCCCAGAGGCCACGTTCAATTCACCAGTGACCTCCATCTTCTGAAAGAGAAACGGGAGGCCAAAGAGACGAAGTGACTTTTCACATCACCGATACATCACCGCCAAGATCTGTAGGAGGTTTAGTCAGCTTTGGAGTGTATGCTATCTCCACAGAGCTCAAGAAGCCAATCAAGCTGTCGTTTTAACAATTATCATCCAATTTTCGGTGTCATTTCTACATTTTGTATGAGTAGATCCAGGGATAGTCATCACTATTTTGTGAAGAGTTTATACGTAATCTTTTCCTAGGTTTGTGTGTGTGTGTGTGTGTGTGTGTGTGTGTGTGTGTGTGTGTGTGTGTGTGTGTGTGTATGTGTTTGGAAATCTAGAGATCTCTTTCAGGTTTTCTGAAGGACTCAATATCTTATTCCCAGACAGCAGAGGGTATGTTGAAACAGTATCTCAAAAACAAAACCAGTTTTTTCCCTACAGTATTCAGACAGTTAAGACTTAAACAGAGCTTCCCTGATGGCCCAAGGGTTAAGAAGCCTCTTCTCAATGCAAGGGATACCATGGTTTGATCCATAGTCTGGGAGAATCCCACATGCTATGCAGCAACTAAGCCTGTGCTCCACAAGTACTGAGGTCTGGAGCCCACAAGCCCCAGCTACTGAGCCTACACATAGCAAGAACTGAAGCCCACGAGCCTTGAACCCATGCTCTGCAAGAGAAGCCATCTCAGTAAGAAACTGGCACAGCACAGTGAACGGTTGCCCCTGCTCACTGCTACTATAGAAAATCCAAGCACAGCAAAGAAGACCCAGCACAGTCAAAAATGAATAAATATTTTAAAAAGACTTGAACTATAATAGTTTCTAGAATAATTAGTATTTGTTTTCATCCTATTACAATGAAAGTGAAGGTGAAAGTCACTCAGTCATGTCTGACTCTTTGCAACCCAATGGACTATACAGTCCATGGAATTCTTCAGGCCAGAATACTGGAGTGGGTAGCCTTTCCCTTCTCCAGGGGATCTTCCCAATCCAGGGATCCAATCCAAGTCTACCATGTTGCAGGTGGGTTCTTTACCAGCTGAGCCACCAAGGAAGCCCATATTTTGGTTCTTTTTTTTTTTTTTTTTTGATATGGGGCATTAACATTCAATAAGCACTGATTTTACATGTAAATCAAATTTTATGAATACATTTGTATTTCAGAGGTATAGGGAAATTCATTATATACATAATGCTACTGTGAATTATTTTGTAAAGCTAGACTGTTTGAACAGAAATAATGATGCGTTTCCTTTCACTTCCTGTGTGTGTATATGTGCACACACACCTGGAGAGGTGAAGGTTGACAGCATGGTAACAACAGGATAGGAAAGCAGCAGAATAACAGGGTGTCATAGAGGGGCCTCACGGAATTTGGAGGCTATGTCCTATTACAAATTATAGAATCAGATATTTGACACTGTTGCTGATTGAGTCATGGGGTGGGGGGCGCGGTTTAGCAAATATCCACTTCTTTGAGCCCAATCCCTAGTAAACTTTCCAGCACTGACAATATTTAAGAATTTTTGGCACACTGACATTTGGTCCGTGCCCCAGAAGCTGCTCCTCATTCTTAAAGCACATTCTAGGAATGTTAACTCCTTTTAATGCAAATGCTGGGATGGCTGAATTCAGATGCCCAAACTCCTTTATCTGCTCCTTTTGTTTCTTTTCCAGGTAACTTTATCCCAAACCTTCCCTGAGCATTGCTCTCAGCTCCAAGAAAATGCATAGTGTGTGAGAGCTGGACTTAATGCTGTGTACACAAAACAATGGAAAAGCAAAGGTCAGCATGAAATACATGTATGATTGGAGTTAGTGTATAGCTTGGGAAATGCATATATTTCACATAAAAATTTACCGCAAGAATTTAAGTGTAACTAAATGGGTTTTAAAGCAAATGCTTAAAGATCCTCTGTGTGTGTGTTGCGCTAAGTCACTTCAGTCATGTATGACTCCTTGTGACCCCATGGACTGTAACCCACCAGGCTCCTCTGTCCATGGGATTCTCCAGGCAAGAATATCAGAGTGAGTTGCCATGCCCTCCTCGAGGGGATCTTTCTCTAGACACATCTAAGTCAAAGATGCTTAATTGCAGAGGATATTCAAGGCACAAGTCTCAGTAAGTAAGAAGTAAGCAAAATTATCCTAATGAACAAAACATATTAATAAATATGAGGGTTACTTATGAATGAGATTGTTGGAGAGCTGTTTCATTCATATTTCCTGCTGCTACTGCTGCTGTTAAGTCGCTTCAGTCGTGTCCGACTCTGTGCGACCCCATAGACAGCAGCCCACCAGGCTCCCCTGTCCCTGGGATTCTCCAGGCAAGAACACTGGAGTGGGTTGCCATTTCCTTCTCCAGTGTATGAAAGTGAAAAGTGAAAAAGTGAAAGTGAAGTCGTGTCCGACTCTTAGTGACCACGTGGACTGCAGCCTACCAGGCTCCTCCGTCCACGGGATTTTCCCGGCAAGAGTACTGGAGTGGGTTGCCTTTCTCTTCTCCGTCATATTTCCTAGAGGACCCTAATGACTCCTTGATGTACTCACTATTGATCATCCCAGTGTTCTATTGTGATCCCCAGTTTACCCTCATACAGTCTGTTGCCTTAGAGAAGCTGAGATTACCATCAAGAATGGGTCTGATTGCTCGAAGGATGCTTATATTCCATTTCCAGATTGGGTAAAGATTGATCATTTGATCCAATTCTGACTAATGAGATGTCAAAAGTTGGGGACAATTCTTAAGAAGAATTATTGGGAACAATGCTCTTGCCATTTGCAACAACATAAATGGACTTTGAGGGCATTATGCTAAGTGAAATAAATCAGACAGAGAAAGGCAAAGGCAGTGTGAGCTCACACATGTGTGGAATCTGAAAAAAGCAAACACTAAGCTAAGCTTATGTGCACGCATGGTAACTCGCTTCCGTCGTGTCCAACTCTCTGAGACTCTATGGACTGTAGTCCACCTGTCCAGGGGATTCTCCAGGCAAGAATACTGGAGTGCGTCACTGTGCCCTCCTACAGGGCATCTTTCCAACCCAGGGACCCAATCCTATGTGGTGTGGTGGAGGAAGGATTGGACAGGGAATGGGTGAAGAGAGTCAAAAGGCACAAATGCCCAGTAAGTTATATACAGTAAGTATACAGTTCACTTCAGTTCAGTTCAGTTGCTCAGTCGTGTCCGACTCTTTGCGACCCCATGAATCGTAGCACGCAAGGCCTCCCTGTCCATCACTAACTCCCAGAGTTCACAGTATATATAATATACTGTAATATACAGTAATATATATACAGTAATATACAATATACAGTAAGTTATGGGAGTAACATACAGTATGATGACAACAGTTAATAATTTTTATCACATATTTGTAAGCTGCTAAGAGTGTTGGTCTTAGAAGTTCTCATCACAAGAAAAAAAAATATTGCAGCTATGTATGGTGATAGATGTTAACTACACTTATTGCATTGATCACTTTGCAATGTATACACATGTTGAATCATTATGTTATACACCTGAAACTAAGATGGTTTGCACCCACATTATACCTCAATTAAAAATAATAATAATACTAAAAGAAGAAAAAGTTAATGGTTAAAAGGAGAACTTAAACAATCTTTATATTGGAGTAAAATCCCAAAGTTAAAAACTATCAATTGCAGTAAAATTATAAAAAGTTAAAAAAGAAAGAAAGAAAGAAGGAGCCCAGGGAGGTCAGTTCATCTCTCTCTCTGTCGTTGTCATGGACAAAAAAATCAGGAAGCCTGACAAGGACCCCTGCAAGTCACCACAGTCTCTAGATTTGCAATGAGGTTAAAGTCCATGTAGAGCTAAGCTGAGAGAAGGGAGGAGCTTGGGTCTTCATAAGCCTAAGTTTGCCTACCTTGAACCTCTTCTGTGAGATCCTGGTTTCCTTTCCTTACTGCTTCAACCAGTGAGATGTTTTTCTATTCTGCACAGCAAAAAGCATCCTAAATTATATATGTTGAACTTCTCCAGAGAACCAACATACAATTTTTATCACTTAAGAACCTGACACACTCCTCTAACATTGTTTTTCCTATATTTTTGGTTGCATATCTTTGGCCTCTCATGTAACTTTTGTCATATAATTTTCTGTAGCAGAACAGCTCATCTTTCCTTTCATGTGGTTGATTGAAGCACTGTTTTTCTTCCCCTTAACGATAGTTTGGCAAAGTATTCCACCTTATTCAAAGTTTTGCTTTCTGAGGTTCCAGTTACCCGCAGTCAACCAAAAACATTATATGGTTGACTGTGAAAATAAACGCACTTTAAACTGCCCACTGTTTTAGCAGTGTGATGAAATCTCATGCTTTCCCCAGCATCCCATGTGGGATGTGAGTCATCTCTTTGTCCAGTTATCCACCCATTACTCAGTAGCCATCCAGGCTATTAGATTGACTGTTGCAGTATTGCAGTGTTTCTGTTCACGTGACCCTTATTGTACCTAATAAGGGCTCCAAAGCATGAGGGTAGTAATGTAAGCAATCTGCACGTGCCAAAGAGAAGCCATAGCATGCTTCCGTACCTGAAAAGATAAGTTACCTAGTTAATTAGAAAACCGTTTGCTGAGATTGTTGGGATCTCTGGCAAGAACACATATTCTGTCAGTGAAACTGAAGAAGGAAAAAGAAATTCACGCTGTTTGCTCTCATGCCTCAAACTGTAGCAGTCACAGCCATAGTGTGTGGTAAGTACGTAATTAAGATGGAAAAGGCATTAAACTTTTACAATAAGATATTTCGTGAACGAGAGGGAACACATTCACATAACTTTTATGACAGTATATTGTTATAATTGTTCTATTTTATTATTAGTTATTGTCAATGTCTTGCTTATTTTTATTGACGTATAATTGGTTTATTACATTAAATGTTTCATGTGTATAGCATTACATTTCTAATTCTATGCTCACCACCAAAACTCTACTTTCCATCCCTCCCCATACAGCTGATGCTCTTCTCTCATTTTATCCTCCCTGTCCCCTTCCCCTCTTGTAACCACTACTCGGTTCTCTGTATCTACATAAAAATAAGCATAGTGTATGTAAGGTTCAGTATTATCTGAACCTGGATGGGGTGGGGTGGGGGCAACTGTATATGTAAACTTTTAAATAAATATACTTATTGAATTGCAATCTATATAAAGAAAGGTGCACCAATCATAAGAGGGAAACAATGATTTTTCACAAAAGGAGAACATCCTTCTAATTATCATCCATATCAAAAATCAAAGTTTTGTTAAGAAGTGGGAGCTCCCATCAAGTCCCTTCCCAGTTACTAACTCACCCTCCTAGCCAAAAATAACCTATATTATGATAATTAAGCCACAGATTCATGCGACTTATTTTTAAACTTTCCGTAAATGAGTCAAACATACTCTTTCCGAATAACGAAAGTGTGTGTTCTCGTTTGTCTGGCCTCCTTTAGCTCACTATTGTATCCGTCACATTCATCTATTGCAGTTAATTTATTCTAACTGCTGTATAGTTTTTCATTTAAACCATTAATTGTTTATGCCTTCTACTCTTTGGGTATCAGAGTTGTACTGGTCTTGTAAAATGAGTCAAAAATTGTCTTTTTTTGTTTTTATGTATTTTGGATGAGTCTGTGTATAATGTTATTTCTTCCCAAACACTTGAAAAAATAAGATGTGAATATATCTGGTCCTAGAGTTTTCTTTGGAGGATAGCTTTCAATAACATATTTGATATATTTAATAAATAGAAAACTAATTAGTGCTTGTAATTCTTCTTGTATCAGATTGGAAAACCTACATTTTACTAAGAATTTGTTCATTTAATATAATTTAAAAATCATTAGCATAAAGTTATTCATAATATTCTGTTATCTTAATAATATTGTTTTTTCTCCCATTCCTTAGTTTGATTGTTTGGTTTACCTTTTAGTTTAGCAGTCTTTAACATAAGGAGCTTTTAACATTACTATTTTGTATATAGTATTCAAAAATTTTTTTGACTATAGGTGTGCTCTAATTTGTTGTTTCCTTTCTTTTACTCTTTTTGGAGTTTAATTTGCACTTCTATTTTTAATGGTATCAAAGATACTTAGCTCACTGATTTTCAGCCATTCTTCTTTTCTAATAAATACTTTCAAGACTACCATTTCCCTCTATTCATTGTTTAGGTTGCATCCCACATGTTTTGAAAATTTGCATTTTAGTCATCATTAAAATATTTTCTAATATTTCATCATGAATTCTTTGATTCATGATTTTTTTAAGAAATGTATAGAAAAATTAAAACTTTACTATTTTCTATTGATTTGTGGTTATAGAATACACTCTATGATTTCAATCCTGAGAAATTTGTCAGGGCTTACTTTAGGGCTCAGCATATGATTTTAAGCTGCTGAGTACAGATTTCTGTGTATATAAATAAGGTTAAGTTTGATGATCATGTGATTGAAATCATCTATCCTATATGATATGGAAGTAATTTTAATCTCTCTCTTCTATTAGTTACTGAACAAGGTGGTTAAAATAACAAATGAATTGTAAATTATCTATTTCTCTTTTTATTTTTATCAATTTCCTTTTGCACGACTATCCTTTTGCTGCTGCTAAGTTGCTTCACAAATTTAGAATCTTTGACATCTTCTTGGATTGAATATCTCATCATTATGCCTTTGTTCCCTGGGGTGGGAAGATCCCCTGGAGAAGGAAATGGCAATCCATCCCAGTATTCTTGCCTGGAGAATTCCATGGACAGAGCAGCCTGGTGGGCCACAGTCCATGGGTCACAAAGAGTCAGACACAACTTAGCACACCTGCACTGTGTTCATGTAGTCTGCACTCCATAAGATTTCTACTTCAATTTTTAGACATTCTTTATCTATCAGTTCAGTTCAGTTCAGTTGCTCAGTCGTGTCCGACTCTTTGCGACCCCATGAGTCGCAGCACGCCAGGCCTCCCTGTCCATCACCAACTCCTGGAGTTCACTCAGACTCACGTCCTTCGAGTCAGTGATGCCATCCAGCCATCTCATCCTCTGTCGGCCCCTTCTCCTCCTGCCCCCAATCCCTCCCAGCATCAGAGTCTTTTCCAATGAATCAGCTCTTCGCATGAGGTGGCCAAAGGACTGGAGTTTCAGCTTTAGCATCATTCCTTCCAAAGAAATCCCAGGGCTGATCTCCTTCAGAATGGACTGGTTGGATCTCCTTGCAGTCCAAGGGACTCTCGAGAGTCTTCTCCAACACCACAGTTCAAAAGCATCAATTCTTCAGTGCTCAGCCTTCTTCACAGTCCAACTCTCACATCCATACATGACTACTGGAAAAACCATAGCCTTGACTAGACGGACCTTAGTCGGCAAAGTAATGTCTCTGCTTTTGAATATACTATCTAGGTTGGTCATAACTTTTCTTCCAAAGAGTAAGCGTCTTTTAATTTCATGGCTGCAGTCACCATCTGCAGTGATTTTGGAGCCCAGAAAAATAAAGTCTGACACTGTTTCCACTGTTTCCCCATCTATTTCCAATCCTTATCTATAGTTATTCCCTTCTCAGATATCTACAGATTATATCTATATTTTATATATCCTACACATATATGTCATATATATCATCTATACATTTCAAATATATATGTGTGTGCTTCTTATATATGCGATTACCTTCTTGTTTTATTCAGTTTGATCATGTTTGAAAAAATTATGCCATCTTTTAAAATTTATCTAATCTTTTCATTGGCACATGTAATCTATACAAAATATGGTTCATTTTCTGATACATTTAAACTTAAATTCCCCTTCATCTTTCCTAATTACCAACATACTTTCTCTCCTTTTTCCTTTCTTCACTTGAATGAATCTGGCATTTTTATCCTGTTTTAGCTCATTACTACATATTCTCCTTTTATTTTTTAGCATAGAGATAACTACACTCATCTTTGGCTTTAGAAGCTAATATAAATTAATCTAGAAATTAAACTTGATCACATCTTTGAGAGTTCACAATCATTATATACTTCAAATAATGCATTATTCTGTATATTTAAAGTTTATTTAGATATATGTACATATTTTTATCATTAATACCTATTTCTGTTGCTCTTCATCCCTTCCTCTGTTTCTTTCTCTTAATCTTTTTATTTTAATTTAGTGAACTTTCTTTATAGTTCTTTTACTGTGTGCTTCGGGAAACAAACTCTGTGGGGTGTGTATGTGTCAAGGTACCTGTAACCTTATTTTTTGAAAACTATTTCTGGTGGATAGAATTCTAAGTTAGTAGTTACTTTGATGGAGAAGGAAATGGCAACCCACTCCAGTATTCTTGCCTAGAGAATCCCGTGGACAGAGGAGCCTGGTGGGCTGGTGTCCATGGGGTCGCACAGAGTCAGACATGACTGAAGTGACTTAGCATGCATCCATGCATTGGAGAAGAAAATGGCAACCCATTCCAGTGTTCCTGCCTGGAGAATCCCAGGGATGGAGGAGCCTGGTGGGCTGCTGTCTATGGGGTTGCACAGAGTCGGACACGACTGACTGAAGCGACTTAGCGGTTACTTTGAATCCTTTAAATATATTATTCAGTTTTCTTCTCATATTATCAACTCTGCTGTGAATTCAACTGTCACATTTTCTATGGATATTTTGAGTAATATATTATTGCTATTTAGCTACTTTTGAGATTTGTCTTTGTTTATTTTTTAGTATTTTACCTCTGATGTGTTGGCATTCAGTTGTGTGTGTGTGTGTGTGTGTGTGTCTGCGTTTATCTTGATCCACACATATAAAGGATCTTAAAATCTGGGGCTTTATGCTTTTCATTAGTTTTAGAAAATTATTATCGAGTACAACTTCAAGCCTGTCTTCTGGATCATTCTCTCTCCTTCTTTGAAGATACTCAATTGCATGCATATTCTAATTTTTCATTGCATTGCAAATATAATTTTGTTATTCTATGTATTTCTTGTTTTTTTGTCTCTATGCTTTAGGATGAATCTCTTCTAGTGAACTGTCTTTTAGTTAACTTGTGTTATCTTTCCACATCTGATCTGCTGTCATACCCATGTATTTGTCTTAATCTTGCTTATTTTATTATTCAATGCTATGCTTTCCTTTTGACTTTTTCACTGTAGATTACTTGAGGAAATCAACTTGGGATCTATTTTTTAAATATATTAATCACATTTATTTTAAAGTTTATGTCTAATAATGTCAGTTTTTAGAGTTTGGGGTGGGATATATTTCTATCTTTTTTTTTTTTTTTTTTTTGCTGATGCTTTATAATCATTTAATCCAACCTTTTAAAATGCTTGAAAATTGTTGATTAAATGATTAAATAGATTTAATTTAAAATAGATATTACAAGCTTGAATCAAGATGCAGGGAGAAATATCAATAACCTCAGATATGCAGATGACACCACCCTTATGGCAGAAAGCAAAGAAGAACTAAAGAGCCTCTTGATGAAGGTGAAAGAGGAGAGTGAAAAAGCTGGCTTAAAACTCAACATTCAAAAAACTGAGATCATGGCATCTAGCCCCATCATTTCATGGCAAATAGATGGGGAAATAATGGAAACAGTGAGAGACTTTATTTTGGAGGGCTCCAAAATCACTGCAGATGGTGCTTGCAACCATGAAATTAAATTGCTCCCTGGAAGAAAAGCTATGACCAACCTAGACAGCATATTAAAACACAGAGACACAACTTTGCCAACAAAGGTCTGTCTAGTCAAGGCTATGGTTTTTCCAGTAGTCATGTATGGATGTGAGAGCTGGACTATAAAGAAAGCTGAGAGCTGAAGAACTGATGCTGTTGAACTGTGATGTTGGGAAGATTCTTGAATTCCCTTGGACAGCAAGGAGATCCAACCAGTCCATCCTAAAGGAGTTCAGTCCTGAGTGTTTACTGGAAGGACTGATGTTGAAGCTGAAACTCCAATACTTTGGCCACCTGATTCGAAGAGCTGACTCATTTGAAAAGACCCTGATGCTGGGAAAGATTGAGGACAGCAGGAGAAGGGGACAACAGAGGATGAGGTGGTTGGATGGCATCACCAACTCAATGGACGTGAGTTTGGTAAACTCCAGGAGTTGGTGATGGACAGGGAAGCCTAGTGTGCTGAAGTCCATGGGGTCGCAAAGAGTTGTACATGACTGAGAGACTGAACTTAACTGAACTGATGCTGAAGCTGAAGCTTCAATACATTGGCCACCTGATGCAAAGAATTGATTCATTGGAACAGACCCTGATGCTGGGAAAGATTGAAGGCAGGAGGAGAAGAGGACAACAGAGAATGAGATGGTTGGATGGCATCACTGACTCGGTGGACATGAGTTTGAGCAATCCATGGGAGGTGGTGATGGACAGGGAAGCCTGGTGTGTTGCAACCCATGGAGTCTCAAATATTTGGACACGACTGAGGAAATGAACTGAACTGAGATATTACAAAGTTGTCTGAGGTTTTCACTGCAGTCATCTCCCTCCAGAAAGTATTTTCTTTTGGTTTCTGGTAGACAATGAGAGTGAAGATCATCTTAAATATAGCCTGCCTATACATTCAGTTGTATCTGACTCTTTGCAACTCCATGGACTGTAGCCCTCCAGGCTCTTCTGTCCATCGAATTTTCGAAGCAAGAGTACTGGAGTGGATACCATTTCCTATTCCATGGGATCTTTCCATTTTCCTATTCCAGGGGATCTTCTCAACCCAGGGATCAAATCTGGGTCTCTTGCATTTTCTGCATTGGCCAGCAGAGTCTTTAACACTGAGTTGCTGGGAAGCCCTGAATCTAACCTAGAAGTGATCAAATTCAAACCTCACTTTAAGTCGTTGTGAGGTCTAGCTTTTTTCTGACTCACCTTTATGCAATGCAATTCAAAAGAAATATAATATGAGACAAACACCATTTCAAATGGTTCATTTACAAAGTAGGAAAGAAATGGAGAAAGTGCCTGAATTCTTACTTTATTTAATCAAAATAAATCTGAACTATTATTGCTTTAGCATATTATCAGTGTAAGTTTGTTAATGGGATAATTAACAGTCTTCTTTTTTTGTAGTAAGACTTTAATACCTGCTTTGTATTTTACAGTTACAGTATATTCCGATCTGGACTGGGTGTATTTTACATGCTTCGTAACCACATTATAGCTTGTGGCTGCTTTATGGGACAATAACTTACTCCTAAATCATGGCCTTCCGGTAATTGTAACTGGAACTCTAGACTGTTTACTGTGATGCCCTTTTTTTGAGGTTCCTGGCTTCCAATTTTGTTTCTCAACTTCATGAGTCTTCCATAATTTCTGCTTGACTTCCTAGACTTCTAACTGCTACTTTGTGTTCCATTTAGCTATGAATCAGCAAATTCCTTCATGGGAAACATGGAATGGAATATCAAGCTCACCTAAACACACTTAATTCTCTCTGGCATTTTGGTCTCTCAAGTCCTGGTTGCCTGGGTAGCACCAAACTCCAAGATTCTGTCTTTCCTTGTAATACTGTTGCAGGAAGGGGGACCGCTTCCAGGGCCTGAAACTGAACTCTTGTCTAACACTCAGAAGTGAATCGTCCGAGGAGACTCATGTGCTGACAAAGCAAGAGATTTTATTGGGAAAGGGCACCCAGGTGGAGAGCAGGGTAAGGGAAACCAGGAGAACAGCTCTGCCACGTGGCTCACAGTATTGGGTTTTATGGTGATGGGATTAGTTTCCGGGTTGTCTTTAGCCAATCATTCTGACTCAGAGTCCTACCTGGTGCTGCCAAGATGGCATCACTCTGCCATGAAGGATGCCAGAGAGAAGGCTTCTGGGAGGTGGTCGGACATGTGGCGTCTCCTTTTGACTTTTCCCCAACTCTTCTGGTTGGTGGAGGCTTGTTAGTTCCATGTTCCTTACCAGGACCTCCTGTCCTAAAACAACTCATGCATATGGTTACTCTGGTGCCTGGCCAGGGTGGGCGGTTTCAATCAGTGTGCTTCCCCTAACAATACTGTCAACAAGCAACTCAGATTCCTGGCTCTTTCCTGCCATTCTTCATTTAACTTAGTAGTCTCTTGGACCTGTGTTCATTTTTTTTCTTGAAAAATAGAGAAGCCCTGGTGTAAAATATACAAATATCACAGTACATGCCACAGAATAATCAGTGATAAATATTATCCCTGTGAGATGTAGGGATACATGCCCCATTCACTTATTCACTGTAAAATGAGAACAAGAGAATTCCAGGCCTTGAGTCATGTGTGATTTATGTTAAGAATGATGCCTCATCTAATTCTACCTTTATTGAGGCAGAGACTATTGACAACAAAATCCCCAAGCTAAAAGCATTAACAAAAATTAATTTAAAACTGAAGGGAAAAATGAGAAGTGCTCAGTAACCAATTCTCAGGAGCCCTAAGGGAAATCTCAAGAAAAAAATAATAAAATTCCAAAAATAGTTTCTGAAATAAAGAAAAAATATTTCTAAAAGATATCTCTTAAGTGTGGAAAAATCTTGGAATCTTACTTGTTATCTGAATTCAATATGATGTGGAAAATTATGTTTTATCCAAACACTAGTTAACTCATTTCTCAAAATAATTTATTGGATTTATTGATTTGCACTGTTGTGCTAGTTTCAGGCGTGCAGTAAAGTGTATCTGTTATATGTTTACATATATCCACTCATTTTTAGATTCTCTTCCTGTATAGGTCGTTACAGAATACTGAGCAGAGTTTCCTGTACTGTACAGTAGGTCCTTATTAGTTATCTATAAGTCAACTCATTTTTTTAAGTAGATAGGAACTATAGTCAAATTCAAAGAGAGCTAATCTGGGATAAAAATGTCAACCTGGAGAATGCAAGAAAGTGTTTGAGTTTCCTTATTGCTTGTACTGATCACAGTTCCTAGGCCAGGCAATAACTGCTTAGTATGAATGTAAGTAACTATTTATTTAATTAATTGCTTTTTCATGTGTTAAAAACCCATGTGAAGTGACTCAGTCATGTCCAACTCTTTGCAACCCCATGGACTGTAGCCTACCAGGCTCCTCCATCCATGGGATTTTCCAGGCAAGAATACTGGAGTGGGTTGCCATTTCTTTCTCCAAGGTATCTTCCTGACCCAGGGATTGAACCCCGGTCTCCCGCATTGCAAGTAGACTCTTTATCATCTGAGCCACTGAGGAATCTATATGTCAATATAATGCTTCCTCTTAGGATCAGCTTCACTTTCATCTTGTTGCATATTCACTACCACACCAAAAACAGAGGATGGACACTCAGTTGCTTAGAAAATATTTATCTGGATGCCAGAGCATTCCTAAACTATTTCTCTTTGTTCCACTTCGATTTCTTCTACAGAACTGTTCAGCCTCATTTGCACGGTCACCTAGCACTAGAAGCGAAGGTCTTGATACAGCTATCACAAAGGTAGTATGTTCAAATACTGGGTGAGCCATGTTCAGAAGTAATTAGAAGAGTACATATGTCCGGAGAGACAAAAGTGGGGAGCCTTCCAACATTACCCTTTTATCCCAAAGCACGATGACCATATCCCTGAGGAAATAGACAATTTTTAATGGTGTTCTAAGACCAGTCTCTGCCTTTTTATCCATCCTCACCTTACCTATCTCTCCCCACTGTCCCAACACCACTGGATCTTTTCTGATTCTCAAATGTATTCAACTTTCATTCTACACTGTATGGAGAGGGAAATGGCACCCCACTCCAGTATTCTTGCTTGGAGAATCCCATGGATAGAGGAGCCTGGTAGGCTACAGTCCACGGGGTCGCACAGAGTCAGACACGACTGAGCGACTAACACTACACGGCATGGGCTTCCCTGGGGACTCAGATGGTAAAGAATCTGCCTGCAATGCAGGAGACCTGGGATGGATCCCCGGGTCGGAAGATCCCCTGAAGAAGGGAGCGGCTATCCACTCCAGTATTCTTGCCTGGAAAATTCCACGGACAGAGGAGCATGACAGGCTGCCGTCCACGGGGTTGCTAAGAGTCGGACATGACTGAGTGACTAACACACTCCACATTTACCCATTCTGCTACTCTCTCTAAACCTCAGGCCCTCTCAGACAGGTTCAGTTCTACATATCCCTAGAACCCTACCTTCAGTTAAATTCCCCGTGCATGTACTCTCAGAACCTCTGGATCTCATTGAATTTATGAGTTTAGATTTGCAGTTTTGTGAATGATTCTCTTCCTTTGATCAGCAAGGGCATGGATCACTTTTCCTTGTGTGACATTATCCCCAGTGCCTTTGTCAGACCTTGTGTCAAAGTACATAGCTTTTCATCTCCTAATAAACTTTCCTAGGATTCTAGGAACTTTTGAAAATTATTTCTTACACAAAACAATCAAATTATTTTGATTTTAAAATAAATTAAACTTAGAAAAAATAAATTTAGAAGTTGGAATGGATTTTTGATAAACTAACATATAATCACTTTATCTTCACTTCAATTTGCTGAACCAGTCCATCCTGAAGGAAATCAGTCCTGAATATTCATTGGAAGGACTGATGCTGAAACTGAAACCCCAGTACTTTGGCCACCTGATGTGAAGAATTGACGCATTGGAAAAGACTCTGATGCTGGGAAAGATTGAAGGCAGGAGGAGAAGGGGACTGCAGAGGATGAGATGGCTGGATGGCATCACCGACTTGATGGGCATGGGTTTGAGTAAGGTCCAGGAGTTGGTGATGGACAGGTAAGGCTGGCATGCTGCAGACGATGGGATCATAAAGAGTCAAACAGAATTGAGTGACTGAACTGAACTGGACTGAATCACTTCATCTCACTGGTAAGAAAGTTGAGGTCCAGAAAGTACCAGTGATTTGTTACTTCAGCTTATTTTTTTTCTTTTTAAAAATTTATTTAATTTTTAATTGAAGGATAAAACCTTTACAGAATTTTGTTGCTTTCTGTCAAATATCAACATGAATCAGCCATAGGTATATATGTATGTCCCCTCCCTCTTGAACCTCCCTTCCATTTCCCTCCCCAGCCCACCCCTCTAGGTTGATACAGAGCCCCTGTTTGAGTTCCCTACTTCAGCTTGTATTGATGATGATGACAATATCCAAGCCATCACAGTCAATAGCAGACTAGACCACGATGAATTCCCTTTTTCCGCTACAGAGATTCTCGGCAATGATATAAGAGCACGGCAATGATATAAGGGCACAGCAATGATAAAGTGCCAAAGTTTTTAGAGGATTTGTTTTCCTCAGAGAATCAAACTAATGTTACCCCTAAAACTGAGTCACTCTAATTTACACACACTTGAAGAGCAATTTTAGTTTTTTTTTCTCTTTTTGGTAATAAAGACATTTATTAAATTAGCTAGAACATTTTACCTACAAGTACAGAAAGCCTAACAAAAGATGGTTTATGTAATAATAACTTTCATATGTCACATAATAATCAGTCCAAGGATAGGGCAGTGTGAGGATAATTCACATGTTTAATGATATAATCCGTGAGTCAATTTCTTTTTGTCTTCCTGCCCTGCAAATCTTAACATATTGGCCCCTATCCTCATGACTTTTCCCTTTTATTTGGTTGCAGTATGACTGCAGAAGTTTGAAGCATCATATCCTCACAAAAAGCTTCTCCAGTTTGTCAGTGCTTCTTCTCATTTTAATAGCAAGAGAAACTTCCTCAGGATATCTAAAGTCTCACTGGCCAGAGCTGTGCTACAGGCTCACTTCTGAACCAATTACTGGCAACACAATAATATAATCACTAGGGCTAACTCAAACCAATCAGCGTTTTGCTTTTCAAAATTATTTTTATTATGGAAACATAGCTGACTTGCAATGTTAGTTTCAGGTGTCCCGCAAAGTATATTTCTTCAGATTATTTATAGTTATAAGTCATCCCAAGATATTGAATACCGTCCCCTGTGCTATACAGTAAATCCTTGCTGCGTATCTGTTTTATGCATAATAGTGTGCATCTGTTTATCCCGGCCTCTTAATTTATCCTCCCCTCTTCTCCTTGGTAACCACACAAATTTGTTTTTTATATCTGTGAATTTGTATCATCGTTCTAGATTCCATATATATGGTATAGTATTCGTCTTTGTCTGACTTACTTTACTTAGTATAATAATCTCTGAGTCTATCTCTGTCAATCAGCATTTACTTTCTTACTTTGTATAGGGGTATAGTTTCTCTTGAGGGCTTCCTTGGTGGCTCAGTGGTAAAGAATCTGCCTGTAATGCAGGAGACCCGGGTTTGATCTCTGGGTTGGGAAAATCCCCTGGAGAAGGGAATGGCTACCCATTCCAATCTCCTTGCCTGGGAAATCCCATGGACAGAGAAGCCTGGAAGGCTATAGTCCTTGGGGTTGCAAAGAGTTGGACACAACTGAGGGAATAACACTTTCACTTTTTCACAGTTTCTCTTGAAGCAAATGGCTACTCGGAAGAAGGGCAAGTGTGGAAGAAATTGATGTCCATAGGTAATGGATAGTCCTTGCCACATTTTTGTAAATATCAAATAACTGGCTAATCAGGATTCAACAAGCATAACGTTAACTATTTTTGATCATTGTCAAATTTTACATGAAGCTTGAATGATATTATTTCAACTTCCTCCTGAGTCTTAATCATGGGTAAAATACTTCAAATTGTAAACATTTTATAAGATCATACTTTAATTATTCAGAACTCAAACTGCATCTATTAAGCCCTGTAAAAATAAATGTATTTTTTTGTCATTACTCATCCAACAGCTACTTATACGCTTCTGTCTTAAAAGGAACAAAGACCAACTATTTATATGAAACTGATCGATATGAAGACACATCCGGAGGATCTGACTGTATTGTGCCAGATAAAATTAGTATGCCAGGCACTCAAATGTCATAAAGACAGAAGACGCAACTTCATAAGGAACTTATTAGTAGTCAGACATAGTGCATTGTCCTGCACAGACATATGCTGTCTACGCCAAACATCCATGATGCTATCTTAATGAAAAGAGGAAGAACTCATTTTGGATCTTTAAAGTTTACCATCAAGTTGAATAATTACACTGACTATTGGAAAAAAAGGAGCTCTCGAATTTTTCATGCTCCTTCCTCATATAAAAATATTATTTCTCTCCCAAATCTTCCCCCGACACTCAACCATTGTACACCATATCAAATAAACAGATAAAAACATTAATTTCCCCCTCTCTGTTCTACACTATGAGTGTTCATGTTTATTTATAATCACACAGATTCTCTTGGGCTGCAAGCAGACTTAGAGAGAAGGCCCCCATGCCCATTTATTCAGTCTACATTACACTTAACACAGAGCCACACAGAAATGGGCTTTGTGATCAATATCAGGAATTGGACTGTGAAAGGTAAAATTAAAATGGACTTTATACTTATTTAAAAATAAATGTAGCTTCCCATTCAGGAGAAGAATACTGTTACAGGAAAAATATGATCAAAACTTCATCTTCTCATGAATACCAATATTGGATGTCAAATTAAAGAATGGAAAGAAAAAAATTTTAAAAATGTTATAATGACTCAACAAGAACTAGACACTTTGTTCTATATAGCTATGTATACATATTTAAAACTATATATATGTACACATAACTGTACATAGATATATAACTATACACACTCACACCATACACACATAGGAAACTATACAAATATTAACAAAAACACAAATAATTTTGCTTTACTAATTGAAGCTGGAGGCCACAGAAACCAATCCCATTAATCCGACCACCGAGGGAGGCTATGAGAGAGCTCAGAGTCTTGAAGGCAGAGTATTTTTTGGAAGATGATGGAAAGTAGAGAACATAGACCAAGATCTGGCCCAGGATAAAGGCTCTAGGTTAGAACCTCCTCTGGCCCCACTGCCCCTACCATCTCTGGCAGCTCATTTCTGGAATTGCAAGGTGGGTGGGGGGTTCATGTTTGGGAACGCATGTACACCCATGGTGGATTCATGTCAATGTATGGCAAAACCAATACAGTATTGTAAATTAAATAAGGAAAAAAAAAAGTCAACTAAATACCAGAAAAAAAAATAAAATAAAATGACTGGCTCACAGTTCATTCACACCCACACACACACACAAAAAAATCCCCACCCCTGATCTCCACACTTCTGAGGCCAAAATAAATTATCTCTACAATGTCTCTGTATCTTTCCATTACTCCTTTAACATAAATTCCTGGTTATGTAAGCCTAAGACCAAAACCTCACTCCAGCTACTATGGAAAGAGAAAACAGAACTGCAAATTCCTTTTCTTTTTTTTTTTCTGAAATAGGGTTCCACCAAAGCAATGCAGTGGGGAAACTGTCCAAGCTACGAAGGGCATAGAGATACTGAGTGGCCAGGAGAACAAAAAAGTGCTATCATCATTTGTCGTTTGTGTGAATACTTCTTCCTGTGCTTAGATTTCCAGAAAGGAATAAAGAAACGGAAATGTGGAACATCACACAACCTTGCAACAATAAGCAGACCCACTCTGTCCCCAAAGGGAGGCGAAGTGATGTCTTGTTAATTATTTCAATCCAGCTCCAAACCCAGTGATACCCATTCCAGGCGCCATCCCATGTTGAAATTTGGCTTTCCAGAATAAAATCTTATGTAGTGTACACCATATACAATAATGAAGGAAAATAAACATAAGTTCGAGATTAAGGTATGTAAATTCACTCATCACATGGCAAAACCAGAAATGTAGGCGTCATTACCCTCACTTCTTCAAGTGTGTGAAAGCAAAGCCCCTGTTTATGACTTCTCTCCTTCATCACTTGCTCTGTGTACTCTGCCTTCAACCAGCCCTGCAGCTGACCAAGCCGTTCTTAAGCCTAGCAAGTTACCGAAGCCTCTGCTCTTGTTGCATCCAAGCCTTTGGCAGTCTTCCTAGTTTATGATTTTTTTCTTTCATTGAACAATACCATCATAAATAAGATAAGAAGGTGCCCTGAGAGATCACATGTGTTCCATCCATAACCCTCCTTCTTCACTGTAAAGTAACAGCCTTATTTTTTCTTCACAATCAAGCTCAGTCACACCAGCCATACTAAAATGTGTATCATTTCATTTCTTTTCTAGAGTCATATGAAGCTGAAAATGACCAGGCTGTGAAAGAGCTTCTACGCCTGGTGAAACATGCTTATTATGGACCAATATCTCTAAACCTATAGACCTCAAATTTATGAGAATGAAAAGAAAAAATTTTTAAAGTAACCAAGATTTCACAGTAGGTTATTCAAGAATTCTATAGAGAATGAAACTTCAGGGTTATGGAAAATATATAGTAAGTCTAATGACTCAGAACACAGCAATCCTTTTCTTTTTTTCCTCTCAAGTGTTTTCCCCAGGAGAAGAAATAATATGTGGAAATCTGCAACAATGGTAGAGCAGTAAGAATCCTTATTGTATATTTCTTGAAGATGCTCAATGGGCAAAGACACAAATCCATATTAAATATCTGTTCCAGAGAAGGAAACTGATGCAGCCTATTTTGGAAGTATTCCTATGTTATTATCCTGCCCTGGACACCTGGATGGTCCTCTTAGATATAATATATATCTACATTTTTGTGTCACTTCTGGTGCATGGTGATGTGGACATCCATCAGTGGGCACAGCCTGAATGGTCTTGGTAAAGGGGAGGTCTGAATTTTTTAATCCATGATGAGCCATCGTGGAACCTTGCTCCATGGCCACTTGAAATACACAGCAGAGCAAAGAAGGATACTTCAAAAAAATCACTACTGATTAGTAAGAACCTCCTCTGCAGCGGGTGTGACCTTTTGTAAGCATTCCAAAATTACCTTACAATGTGTGATTTTTTTCTGAAAGATACATACCTCCTCCTTAAATGTCCTTGCTACACATGTCCAAACTTGACCTTCTAATCCCCTGACTACATCGTCAAACTATTAGCCAGATCAGTGGGTCACTAGAAAATCCACTGTAGTGGTAAAACTGTATTTTTGTGAAATTTATCTTCAGATTTGGGGCTTTTTTGATTTGGTAAAAAATCCAAACTCAGTGGTAAAGAATCCACCTGCCAATGCAGGAGATGTGAGTTTGAACACTGGGTCAGGAAGATCCCCTGGAGAAGGAAATGGCAACTCATTCTGGGAAATCCCATGGACAGAGGCGACAGTCCATTGCGTTATAACAGTCAGACACAACTTAGTGACAAAATAACATCTTCAAACTTATACCCTGCATAAACCTTGCCCAAGTATTTAAGATTGCCTATAATGCTTTCTCTCCAGATGCTATCACTATGGATTATCTATGTATCAGTAGTACACCATCAAAATATGCTTGGGAATGATGAGACATTCAAAGTCTCACTGGAAACTAACAGGAACATAGTTGAAAACATAAGACAAGACGTTTAGAGTATATTGCCGTCCTTGCTTGTTCAGGCAAACTTCTATTGATACTTTCTGTTGGGAGATAGAGGAAAACCATTCTCAAATCCACAAACGCATTCCAAGTGCCAATGAATGTACTGAGTTTCTCCAGCACAGAAATCACGTCTGGAACAGCAGTTACCCTTAGAATCAACTCTATTTCACCTAAAGTAATTCAGGCTTACTGTGCTTCATTTTCTACACTTCCCCTATTGGAAACATGGGTGGAGTTATAGTAGGATCACCACTCCTGTATTTCTCATCTTTGATAGCATCACTAGTCATACTTCAGAGAAAAAGATTTTCTAGGGATGGGTTATTGCTTTTCATTTTCTAATTTACCATATTTCATTAAGAACAAGAAAGTCCAGAGGAAACTACTTTATGGCTAATCAAAACTAGTGGAGATTTTGCTAGTATTGGGGTGTGTGTGTATTGTATTCCGAAAATAGGATGATTTGGAGGTCCATTGAGCCAAATATTTATTATCCAATATTATCTGCAAAAGATCTATATACTATCATTTTCCCAGTGGCAAATGACTCCATATTCTTTTGAGAAAGACTTGGAGAAAGGCTCATGATATCTATTTGATATTATTGCAAGATCCAACCACAATGCTATCCGCCTCTCTGTCATTCAAGGAGACCTAAGTCTAGGAATGGATTCAGGGGTTGGGACTGGGTTTAGAATAATAAATTTATATGTAATCTCTCAAGTTTACCAGAATTCATCATACATGAAGTTCCACCCTCCCTCAACATTCACAAAGTATTGTGTATATTCTTTAGGAATCTTCTAGAAACTTTGAATCTGCTTTGTTGTAAAGAATTTCCAAATGATTAGCCAGTGTCAAAGACTCTTGAGGGTCTGTTTACCATGATAGCCTTTTTATTGAGAAGATTAAATGAAACTACTTGGCCTCTGCTCCTTTGCCATCCTCCTACTTACTGAAGCTAGAAACCGGTTTCAAGTACAGTCATTCTCATAAGCATCTTAAATCCTAAGCAAATTACAAATAAGCACATTTCATAGATGTTGACACTCTCATGACACAATGTTTCTCAAAGTCTTGTTAAGGAGAGTGTCTTTTGATCTTTCTCAGGGGAAATAGTTAAGAAATGATTTGTAGTAACACAAGATAAATGCAGCCCCATGTTCCAAGCCCAAAGTTATGGAACCTCTCCTAGGTATTATGCCAAGGAATTATTTTGGTATTTCATCTATTTTCTTTCTTTTAAGTACAGGTTACACTTGAGCTCCAGGTTTTAGATTTTAGGCATTCATCCAAGCAAATAATTAAATCCCAGGAAATCTAACCAGCATCCTGAAATCATATCAATTAATTTGATCAAATCAAAAATAATGATCTTCCTTCATTTTAAGAATAAGCTCAGATCCATTCCTACACATATTTTCTAGATTTTGGTCAACAGGAATTGTTAAAGTCATATAGATTTTTTAACATGAAAGCATTCTCAGGAAGGTTTGCTATTGTAATTTCTTCCAGAAGTATTCTGGAATATAATGCTTATTACATTCGGGTAGGTAAGAAGAGTTTATAAATGCTCACAACAGATGGCTAAGAAGAATGTTCTACTTTTAAGGTAAAATTCTTAAGAGAGAGAGCCTTCATGCAACAGTGAACTCAAAATGCCTTCATGCAACAGTGAAAATCTCATCAATAAGGAAGTAGGGCTTCTAAGGGAATTGGAAGACCCCTGAATTTTCCGCATATATTTTCATGTAAATTCTATTTTTTTTCCTGATCACTATCCTATTGATCTAAGATCTAGAGAAGCTTTGAATTTAACTGATATTATCATTCAGTGTCTGCTAATTAAACACTGAATTTAGCTTATGCTGCTTTACCTCAATGTCAGCATAAGCTCAAACAAGAGATGAGGGATTTAAATTATCTGAATCTTCCCATGGATCCTCAATTTAATTCTTTCGGTTCTAACCCTTTTCAATCATTTTCCTAACTTTGACATAAAATATTTAGTGAAGCTTTGAATTTAGTAGATATTGTAATTTGGCCTAAACTTAAAATTTTGGCAGCTTCCACTCTATGGATCAAGAAAGTCGCTGGAATTTAACTGATGTCTTCAAAAAAATTTTTCAGGTGATTTTAGCTTGTTATCACCTTTCAGCCACCTTGGCTTCCTTTTGTCTTTCATACATGGTAGTGACAGAAAAGACATTCAAAAACTGCCTTTCAGGAAGTGCATAGATGACCACAGGTCATCACTTGCGGTATTCTATTACATATCATGTGTTTCCATATTTCCAACCTAGAAGACTATACTAACTCCAAACAGGCAACACAATCCATTCTAAATACGTATACTAATCATGGATTCCAATGCTGATAAGTAACTCTCTATTCCCAATGTCTATAAAGTTTGAAGTTCTTGATTGGAAGAAACAGAAAACAACTGACTCTAACTTAAGCAGAATAGAAATTTACTGGAATGAATTTGTCGCAAAACTGACAGTTTAAAAAAAAAAAAAAAGAAGTTAAGAGCCAGAAGAGATTATATAGCAGAGAAACATGCAACGCTAAAGCTCAGAAGCGCGACATGGCTGCAACGGGACACCAAAGCCATTGTCCCTTCCAATACTGTTGTCTCTGCCTTGACTACTTCATAAATGGCTTTCACATTACTTTTTATACTGGTTTTCTAATGCCACCACAATAAATTACGCAAACAGTTTAAAGCAACAAAACGTTATCTCACAGTTCTGTAGGTCAGAAATCTAGGCACGGCATGGCTAAGCCAGTTCTCGGCTACAGGTTTCGAAACATGGAAATCAAGGTGTCAGCAGGGCTGTGTTCCTTCCTGGAGGCTCTGAGGACGAATTAAGATTGTTGGCGGAATTCAGTTCCGTTTGCTGCGGCACTAAGATTCCCATTTTCTCAATAGCGTGTAACGCGCATCACTCTCAGCTTCTTAAAGGCCACAGTTATTCTCTAGCGCATGGCTCCCTGTCTCCATCATCACAGCAAACAACGGCAAGTAGCGTCCTTCTCCTGCCTAGAATCCCCTCCGACCTCCTCTTCTACGCAACTTGCCTCTGCCTTTCTTTTTTGCCTCATCTCCCTGACTGATTCTTCTGCCAGCTTCTTCGAAGGATTCATGTGATTACATTGAGCCTATCCAGATAATTCAAGATGGTCTCCGTCATTTTCTATTGGACTATAATTGCCTTCCAGTGTTGCTTTAGTTTCTGCTGTACAACACCATGAATCAGCCACGTTAGAGACCTGCTCCTTCACCAGCCTCCCTCCCGCCCTCCCAGCCCACCCCTCTGGGTCGTCACGGAGCCCCAAGCTGAGCCCCCTATGCTATATAGCAGCTCCCCACTAGCGCTCTGCGTTACATGGGGTTGCTAAGTCGCGTCAATCATGTCTGACTCTGTGCGACCCAATAGACGTCAGCCCACCAGGCTCCTCTGTCCCTGGGATTCTCCAGGCAAGAACACTGGAGTGGGTTGCCATTTCCTTCTCCAACGCATGAAAGTGAAAAGTGAAAAGGAAGTCACTCAGTTGTGTCTGACTCTTCGCGACCCCATGGACTGTAGCCCACCAGGCTCCTCCATCCATGGGATTTTCCAGGCAAGAGTTCTGGAGTGGGGTGCCAATGCCTTCATTACACGGGGTAGTGTATATATTTCACTACAACTCTCTCAAGTTGTCCCTCCACTCTCAAGACATTCTCGGGAGACAGAAATGTTCTGAGATTGTATGACGGCTGTGGGCTACGAGTGTGTATTAATTTGTCAAATTGTAGAGCTGAGATTTATACCTGACAGTGTATGTATTTCACCTCAAAAAAAAAATCACATAAAAATTGTGATGATTAAAAGAGAAGTAGAGAGGCGAGGGCTTCCCAGGTGATTCAGTGGTAAAGAATCCACCCTCCAGTGCAAGGAGGCAGAGGAGATGCAGGTTCGATCCTGAGTGGGGAAGATTCCCTGAAAGAGGAGATGGCAACCCATTCCAGTATTCTTGGCAGGAGAATCCTGGACAGAGGAGCTGGATACTGGTAATTGTTAAATATGTGTGATGGATACTTTGGGGTTTATTATTTCTTTCTCTTTATATATATTTGCGTTTTTCATAATAAAAAGTTTTATAAGTGTGTAAAAAAAATTTTTTTAAGATACTTTCAGGTCAGTTGATTAGTAAGTTTAATTTCTCTGCAAAGTCCTATATTAGCACTACCTAGACTAGTGTTTGATTGTGTAACCAGGGGATGGAATCTTAGAGACATCTTTGAAATTCTGCCTCTCATACTTCCATAAGCTACAAAAGCTAATCAGAACTTACAGTCTAAAAAAATAGCATCTCACATGCCTTAACCTTGCTTTCCAGGGAGGAGACAGAAACAAGATCTAAGAGTGTAAGCCTCTAGAGTGAGGCCTAACATTCTACTTGTCCTATCACAATGAGCTTATCAATCAAACAAATGGGTTCAAATCCTGAATGCCCTCTCCACTAGTGAAATAACGCTTGCTCTTGGAAACAAAATTCTTTTGGTTCTTTAAATTGATGCATTTTATTATTTTAACCACATTAGTGAAATTAAACCATTAAATTTGCATCATTCAAATATACTTTCATTAATGCTAATCAACTAATTGAGGAGCAATCTACAAAAAGTTTCCTAATTAGCACTCGGCTCCCCAAATATCCATTTGCAGTGAATAATTTATCACTTAACTGTGTCCTGAAGAAAAATAAAGGCCTGAAACTTAAAAAAGTGATTCTACATTTACTATTGGCTTCATACTGCATAAGCACATGATATAATTGTAAGGCTTTCTAGGATTAGAATTATTAGAACACACTGCAGCTTCTTTGGTTAAAAAAAAATTCTCATCAAATGTTCTTACTTAAACAGGTAAGCTCATAAGTCATTCAAATGAAGTATAGCAAATATGAAAGCATTTTTTTCTTTGTGAGGATAATTATATTTTATTGTCAAATCATATCCTTGTTTGGGTAATGTAGTGCTTCAAAGCCTGCTTCTAACTCCAACAGAGAACTTTTTTGTCCTTGATTGGGCTTCCCTTGTGACTCAGCTGGTAAAGAATCACCTGAAATGCGGGAGACTTGGATTTGATCCCTGGGTTGGGGGATCAAAGGTACCCTGGAGAAGGGAAAGGCTACCCACTCAAGTATTCTGGCCTGGAGAATTCCATGGAGCCCATGGGGTTGCCAAGAGTCAGACATGACTGAGCAAATTTTACTTCACTTCAGTCCTTGACTAACTTATTCACTCCATGCACTTGAATCATGTCAAATGTCTGCTGCAGACTTTTTTTTTTTTTTTTTCAAAAAAAACAAAAAAACCTGAAAGGATTTTTTCATAGGAATTAATATTTTTAACTGGATTACATTTTATTTTTTTTAATATGGCAATATAAACATACTACAAAATGAATAAAAAGGGAATAAGATAAAGTTTCATTTAGTTTCTATTACTTTCACGATTAAGATTCAGTTGTTATTGCCTAGCCATAAGCAGCTCTAGTCCCAAAGAACTCCTAGTGCAGAAGGAAAAACTAAATATAAACAATGCACAAAAAATAAAAAAAAAATCAGGAATATCTCTCAAAAAGGTTAACCTGAATGGACTTCAGAGGTGAGCAAACCACCACCTGTGTTCCCAAAGCACCAAGTCTCCTGTTTTGGCGAATTAAGTTTTGCCGAACAGTCTTGCCCATCCATTTATATACCATCCATGGACTCTTTCACGTTCCACTGGCAGAGCTGAATAATTGCAACAGACATTGTGTAGCCTACAAAACTAAAAAAGTTAGTATCACAGGAAAAAAGACACAGATGTGTATAACGGACTTTTGGACTCAGAGGGAGAGGGAGAGGGTGGGACGATTTGGGAGAATGGGAATTCTAACATGTATACTGTCATGTAAGAATTGAATCGCCAGTCCATGTCTGACGTAGGGTGCAGCTTGCTTGGGGCAGGTGCATGGGGATGACCCAGAGAGATGTTGTGGGGAGGGAGGTGGGAGGGGGGTTCATGTTTGGGAACGCATGTAAGAAAAAAAAAAAAAAAAAAAAAAGAAAAAAAAGTTAGTATCTCACCCTTTCAAAAAAAGTTTCCTGATCTCTGACTTTTCTCTCATGGGAATTCTTTTTCAATGAATAAAATAAAATGTTCATCGAGATGTCAGCATCATTCAAGCCCAAGTCTAGGTGACCCAGCACGAAGTCCATTCTTGCCCTTCCAGCCATGTTTCTCTCACTGCCCAAGTGACATAAGACCAGGAAAACTACCTCTATCAGCTCCATCCCTTATTTTTATCTCCAAAAGTAAATCTTTACTTCTTATGCCAATCTACATTACACCCAGCTCCAAACTTCCACACAAGCTGCAGACAATTCTCTCTTTGGATTATAACTACTGAAATTTCAGAACTTTTCAGTTGAGAAACTACATTCTATTGTGCTATTTAATTTGTACAATTTTGAGACCTAACAAAAGTGGTCCTTCTGAACTAAACTCTTTACAATCTTTTCTGTGTCAAAATACCTAAGGAAAAATTTCAGCTTTAGTACTTTCATTGCTTTCAGAAAAACCAAAAATTAGACTTCTCTTTCTAGGACAGAATAGTATCTAAGAGTCATTGCTATCAACCCCTCTCTTCTTTAAAAAAAAAAAAACATTTTTTTAAAATAAAACATTTTAAACAATTGCTTTAAAAGATTAGGTGTACTTGAAAGAAAGTAAGAGATATCAGGGTCATGAATGAGAAAGGAACATAGAGTAAAGATAAAAGCTATCCAATAAGCAACTTGCTTTCCTGAGGATACACAAAGGTGCTGGAGTACCAGTGGCAAGGAGTGACTACAGATGATGCTCTAGAGTTCCTGATGGACAGATTTTGCATGAAGGTGGAACTCTCAGAAAAAGAATGAACTAGGTAAAGCAACTATTTAAGATCATCTACAAAACAATGAGTCTTGCTTCTGTTAGGAATATGAAAGAAAAGAACAACCTCGACAGTGTAACAAATGACCTGTCTTCATGTAAGACTGGGGATGAAATTTTTTATGCCTTTAGAAATTGCAAACATCGAACTATAATTTCAAGCAGACCAGATCTCTGATGTTCTTGCACACTTGTCAGAAACATAAATCTTCCCTGGGAGCAAGTGTGAAAAATTGTCCATAGCTTGTTCAACAAAAGACAACTTCTTAACAAAAGCTCAATATACAAAGGAAAATAAGGCACTGTAAGTGAGAGACAGCAGAAACAACCAAGAGCAAAATTAGGTCTTCAATGACTTCAATTATTGTAATTATCAGGTATGTAACTTGCTTAGTTATACATTTGGAAAGCAAGGGGAAAAACATTAATTAGGAGCAAATGACTTCCAAAATGTGACCAAATTTCTTACATTGTGCAAAGTGAAGTAAGTCAGAAACAGAAACACCAATATAGTGTATTAACACATATATATGGAATTTAGAAAGATGGTAATGATGATCGTACATGCAAGGCAGTAAAACAGACACAGGTGTAAAGAACAGACTTTGGACTGTGTGGGAGAAGGTGAGGGTGGGATGATAAGAGAGAATAGCATTGAAATGTGTATATTGCCATATGTAAAATAGATGACCAGTGTAAATTTGAATCATGAAGCAGGGCGCTCAAAGCCAGTGCTCTGGGACAACCCAGAAGGATGGGGTGGGGAGGGAGGTAGGAGGGGGTCCAGGATCGGGGACACACATGCATCTGTGGCTGATTCATGTCAATGTTTGGCAAAAACCATCACAATATTGTAAAGCAATTATCCTCCAATTAAAATAAATTAATTTTTTAAAAATCCCAGAAGTGACAAATTCAATAGTTGAAATTAAGAAATTAATAACTGGTTTACATGTTCGTTTAGACACAATAAAGGAGAGAATTGTTGACCTGAAAGATTCATCTGAAGAATTATTAGTAATAGTATCCAATGAGACAGGAAATATGAGAGTGAGGTTAGAGAGTCTAATAAATATATGTGTAATTAAAAATACATGTCTAATTATACTTATAGGAGAAATTTAGAGAATAAGAGAAAGAAAACAGAGCTTGAAGAAATCAACTCTGAAAGTTTCCTACAATTGTTTAAACACGTCAGTCCTCAGATTATTAAATCCAAGTGAGTCCCAAGCAAGATAAATTTTAAAAATCCACAGATATTTTGCAATAAAGCAGCAGAACCCCACAGAAAAAGAGTGAATTTAATAACAGACAGAAAAAATAAAATGGATTACTGTCAAGAAATGATATTTTTTACTGACAAATTCCCAAGAGCAAAAACAAAATATTGAAAAATAAAAAATTGCATTTTAGAAGCCTGGGAGTAAACATCTATAATTTAAATGGTTAAATCTACTGAAGCAATTTTTCAAGAAGATAAAAACTGGATGTGTTTGCCCCCAAAAGATGGAATTTCTAAGGAACTGCGAAAGAAGAAACAAAATAAGCTCTAAAGGACACTCAAAAATAAAAAGGGAATGGCAATTAAATGAGATACTTAACATTGCATTAATTTTAAAAATTGATATTCAACAGATGATGATAATGTGCTTAAATTTATCATTGTAAAGTTATCATTATAAAATGTTAAACAGTGAAAATTATGAACAGATATTGTAAGTAAGAGCCGACCAGAATTAAAATACTCCAAGTCATTTGTTGAGAAGGTTGATAATACTTCCTTGGTCTTTGTTACATGAAGTCTGCAAATTAAAACTTACAGCAAAACTACTAAGAAAAAGAAATAAGATTAATAATATCTAAACCAATGGAGGGGAAGATGCAATATATAGATATATATGGATTTGGAAAATTGCAAGGAAGTAGAAAAAAGTAGAATAGAAAGGAGACAAATTTAAAACACAAAATAAATCCAAATAATCGTAGTAATCATAATACAAATTGATGAATTTTTTCTTTAGAAGTTACACATTGTCCCAAATCATTCCACCCTCTCCCTCTGAGTCCAAAAGTCCGCTCTACACATCTGTGTCTCTTTTGCTGTCTCACATACAGGGTCATCATTACCATCTTTCTAAATTCCATTTATATTTGTTAGTATACTGTACTGGTGTTTTTCTTTCTGGCTTACTTCACTCTGTATAATCAGCTCCAGTTTCATCCATCTCATCAGAACTGATTCAAATGTATTCTTTTTAATGGCTGAGTAATACTCCACTGTGTATATGTACCACAGCTTTCTTATCCATTCATCTGCTGATGGACATCTAGGTTGTTTCCATGTCCTGGCTATTATAAACAGCGCTGCGATGAACATTGGGGTACATGTGTCTCTTTCAATTCTGGTTTCCTCGGTGTGTATGCCCAGCAGTGGGATTGCTGGGTCATAAGGCAGTTCTATTTGCAATTTTTTAAGGAATCTCCACACTGTTTTCCATAGTGGCTGTACTAGTTTGCATTCCCACCAACAGTGCAAGAGGGTTCCCTTTTCTCCACACCCTCTCCAGCATTTATTGCTTGCAGACTTTTGGATCACAGCCATTCTGACTGGTGTGAAGTGGTACCTCACTGAAACATGTATACTATCATGTAAGAATCGAATCACCAGTCTATGTTTGATGCAGGATACAGGATGCTTGGCGCTGGTGCACGGGGATGATCCAGAGAGATGATATGGCGTGGGAGGTGGGAGGGGGGTTCATGTTTGGGAACTCATGTACACCCATGGTAGATTCATGTCAATGTATGGCAAAACCAATACAGTATTGTAAAGTAAAATAAAGTAAAAATAAAATTTTTTTTAAAGTTACACATTGTCAAAGTAGACTTAAAAATAGAAATATGAACATAGCAAGCATGAAAGTAAAAAATCAGATACACCAGGTAAGTAAAAGCCAAAAACGTCAGCTGGTGATATATATTAAAATCGTAAACTGGACTTTAAGAGAAAAATATCACTAATGAAACAAAAATGGAAGAAGTAACAATACTAAAATAATATTTTCAACAAGAAAATAAAAATATGAACCTAACCATCTAATCATATGAATATATTTTACATATTGTTGTATATACTTTAAGGATATGATGGAGGAAATGACAGAATTATAGTGAGAATTTATATTATTATACTGACAGGTAACTCTAGTACACCACTCACAATAACTGATAGTTAAATGAGAAATTCAGTCAGGACGTGAAATATTTAAAACCACAATCATCTAACTAACATTTAAGCCATGTTCCAAATGTTAAAACACACAATCATTTATAAAACATAGATAATATTAGCCAGGCATAAGGTAGGAGTGAATTTCAAAGGAAAAACAATCATATAGAATAGAATGCTTATTTGTACATATATATTTATTTATTTAAAATATAATAAATATATTTAAATACAAGTTTTCATTTGACTATTTACATATTTAAATGTCATACTGAATATTCTATATATATTCCCTTAAAACAAATGGCCAAGCATATGAACAAGTATTTCATACTGTGATTCATTAGTAATTAGAGATAAGCAAATTAAATTTTACATAGTAAAAATAATACAATGACAATTTACAATAAGCCCTCCATATCCTCAGGCTCTGATAAGTGAATTCAACCAATACAGATGAAAAATATTTATAAAAATAAATTCCAGAAGGCTCCATAAAGCAAAATTTGAATTTGCCATGGCTGGCAACTATTTATATAACATTTACAAATGTATCAGGTATTATAGGTAAGAGATAATTTAAAGTATAAGAGAGAATGTGTGTTGCTTATTTGCAAATACTGTGCCATTTTCTATAAAGGACTTAAGCGTATGAAAAATTTGGTATCTGCAAGGGTTCCTGGAACCAACCCACAGTGGATACCAAGAGATGACTATATTCAGTTTATTGGCATATGTTTAAATGTCTGGACAATTCCCAATTTTAAAAGTCTGCAAAGTTCCAAATTTGGCAAGGATGCCAAGAAGTGGTAGCTCTTATTCCCTGCTTGTGGAAACATTAAGTCATACCATCCCTCTGATAAAGAGTTTGTACTAATCTCTTCAAGGTTGGACATTTACACAGCTATTGAACCAGATTCCACATCCAGATCTATATATTTAGTACATGGGAATTCATTTTCGTAATTTCGTAATTTCAAGCTTTTCCACTGAACCTAAGGTTTACCTGCTAAAGATACTGAAATAGCAAAAGAGCTGCTAATATTGTCTTAGGTAAGAATGGAACACTGGACTAATAATTAATAGAAATCTATAGGTTTTTATTTTGTTTTGGTCTGTTCTGTTTGGTTCTTTGAGATGTTTTTTTTTTAGTGGAATGGGGGTAAGAACTGCAAACTATACTGAAAGCTAATCTAGAATCACTGGCCAATCATTGCATCTTCTCCATTTCATGGTGAGTGTTGCAGGTGGGTGGAGATCCTTCACCTAAAGCTCAGCAGGCTAACTAACTCTTCCCTGGAGACCGGGACAGGCTCACTGATTTCACTGGTGAGAAGCAGACTGTGAAACTGCAAAAGGATCAATCATAACCCTGAGTGGTAAAGCCGGCATTTGGTCTTAGAAAAACCAAGGTAGGCTATGAGAATCAGTCCTTTTGGAGATAGCCTAAGGAGAGCCAGCAAGCCTCTCAGTTTTCTTACACACTGAAGGACACTTTCACCTTTTCATACCTGTTGATATGGAGACCACAATTAGCATGTGTATTTAATCCATCTGTAGACCCAGCTCTGGGCTCCAATCATTGTCTGAATGCCTCCCAGTTTTGATCAGACCCAATAACGTTTGCTTGGCTTTCCTGTTTAACTGAACAGTTCATTACTAAGGATTCTTCTGCATGAAGGGAGAAAGAACATAGAAATGAACATTAAAAATGTTGCTCTTGAAAATGACGATGTGTCCAGTAAGATCTCCAATTAAGTAAGAAGTCTCATTTTCAAATCACCCAACGAACATGCACTGAGGATCTGTTATCTGAACGGCACTGTACCTCATGTTGGGAGAATATGAAGCTGACTAAGAAACTGATTTTTCTCAAAGAATTTACTTTTCAATGAAAAAAACCACAAATCAATAGCTAAAACAGAAGTTAAAATAAAATCGGTCTCAAAAGAGACCACACATCTTAGAGTTGAAGTAGAATAATAAACAGATTGTGACTACAGTAACCAGAAGACTCCCTAAACCAATGGCATTTGCACAAGGAACTTTTAGAAGCACCATGAAGACAGGCACAGAGTTACAAACATGCCTGCTAATACAACGAGAATAGAGAGTATATGCGGTGAAATCGATAAAATTTGGCAGCAGATGCAGCCAGAAGATTTTGAGACTTGATTATAGAAGGCCTTAATGTCATTTTAGTGCACCTCAACTTAATTCTGCAGGCTGCCCAGGCCCTGAAGACTATGATGAATGGGAGAAATGTCAGTTGACTTAGATTTTTAGAAAGATAACTTGGGGAGCATGAGAATGATAGATGTGAAGACCCAGTTAATGAGAAATACAGTGGTTAACGGGCTTCCCAGGTGATACTAAGGGTAAAGAACTCGCCTGCCAATTTGGGAGACATAAGAGATGTAGGTTCGATTCTTGGGTGAGGAAGATCCCCGGGAGAAGGGCATGGCAACCCACTCCAGTTCTTGCCTAGAGAATCCCTATGGACAGAGGAGCCTGGCGGGCTACAGTCCATCGAGTTGAAAAGAGAGGGACACGACTAACGTGACTTAGCGTGCACACATGCACAGTAGTTAATAAGATACTGAGGGTATCCAGGTGTACTCATGCGATCAAATGGATAAAAAGTTTCTTGTAGGAAGCTTTTAAGTTATGTTTTTCCCATTTTGTTTCCTCAAGCTTTTGTTTTGTTCAGAACTATTCCAATTCAAACATCTACAGAGTTTTCTTCAAAAACATAACGGCATTTCAGATACATAAATACAACATTTCAACAAGGATTCTGAGAAAAATATTAAACAACTGATATAATCTGGCCTCTTAATATTGGATTTTGAGGGACTTAAAAATATATTTCCTTGTGATAAAAATTCACATTGTAAGAAGAATTTGATTTTTGAAAAGAGGAGAGCTGGTTGGAGAAAGCAAGTAAGTTGTGAAAAATATCTCCTCCCCCCAAAAGAAAACTTGGCAAAGAGACACTTAATGGTTTAAGTAATATGCATATTTTAGGTATTAGGCTTTGCCATTTTTACAAAGCCTTTTAATAGGTTGGAAAGATCTAAAAAAATTACCTGCATTGAGTATAAGAAATCGTAACAAAGTCTTTTTATATTCAGAGTCAGTGTTAATTAGATGTGACTTTGAGAAATCTTTTAAAGTGCAGGTGAGATGGAGAGCAAGCCTGATACAGAAGCCAGCCAGTCAAGAACAAGCTATTGAGCACATTAGTAGGAAAGGCTTTCCCCAGAGACTCGTTATTTGAAGATTGAAAAAGAATGTCTAGACATCAAATGGGTTTTGGACAGTTTAAGGTACTAAAGTATTTTCCTGGGGAAAAATTTATATTAGAGGCAGATCATAGAGCTATACAATGGTGGAAGAGAATGAAAGATGAGCGATACTCGGCTCGTAAGATAAAATATGTCCCTGTAGCAATGTATTTGCATTTTCCCCCAAGAGTCTCAGGAATGAAAGATGGAGGTATGTTTGCTGAAGCTGTTTTCTGGGTAATGGAATCACATTAGTGAATTATCCTTAGTGTCCATGCAAGGCAAAATTCTCTGCAATCAAATCTCAGTAAAAAGTTAAGGAAAATTGTCACCTGCTTGTAACCAATCTTGCTTCTCTATAATATTCTCTGCCAAAGATAAATGCCTGCATACTAAGTGGCTTCAGCAAGGTCTGTGGACCATAAGGTGCCAGTCTCCCCGTCCATGGGAGTCTCCAGACAAGAAGACTGGGGTGGCTTGCCATGCCCTCTTCCAGGGGATCGCCCCGACACAGGGATTAAACCCTTGTCTCTCGCATCTCCTGCACTGCCAGGTGGGTTCTTTACCACTAGTCATCCAGGAAGCCCATCGCCCATCCGATCATCCTAAGTGAAGTGAAGTTGCTCAGTCGTGTCTGACTCTTTGCGACCCCATGAACTGTAGCCCACCAGGCTCCTCTGGCCATGGGATTCTCCAGGCAAGAGTACTGGAGTGGGTTGCCATTTCCTTCTCCAGGGGATCTTCCCAACCCAGGGATCGAACCCGGGTCTCCTGCACTGCAGGCAGAAGCCATTTCAGTTCCTGCCAGTTGAGAGGACAGGAATGAGAAGTGCCCGCAGACATTCTGTTGTTGGGCAGCTAGAGCGGAAACTGTCTCATGGGTTGACCCTGGTCAAGGGTCAGTGTGCTGTGGGAACAGTGTGGCTCCTCTCTCCTGACCCACGTTTCCTCCTTTGAAATTCCTTCTGCTGCTGCTGCTAAGTCACTCAGTTGTGTCCGACTCTTAGCGACCCCATGGACTGCAGCCCACCAGGCTCCTCTACTTTCTCTCATTTGTTTTCTCTCACATTTGCTCTGGTTTTCAGGATAACATTTCTGCCATCTTGATAAAACTGCAATGTCGAATAAATGAAGACCTAGTGAATCAGGAGATCATTTTTTTTTTTTAATCCATCCTCACCAATACCAGTCATGTTTTTGGAAAAAAAATAAACATCATGTGAATATTGGGTACCTTGGTTCAGCTGGACTGTAATTTCGCTACTTTAGTAAAGTGGGTCTTCTTCCTCTATTGAAGGCGAAAGGAGAAGCGTTGTGGCATGTATGTGTTTTCAGGGCTCGGGTAATGAATGAGAAAAGTGTGAGTGTCTAAAGGAAGACAGGGCATTGTGCTTTTCCTCATTGTTCTCCTTTGCACGTTAGCCTGACAGGCTGCTTCTTGTGTTCCAGTGAACAGACAGCTTGGGATAGAAGTGAGAATTTGAGAAGTTACTTCCATCTGGTTGGTTCCAAGTACAAACTGTTCTTTTTCCAAGTTTCAGTGATGCTGTGTGACAGAAAGCTGAGAAGAGCCCATTTTCTCAATTGCCTCGACAAGGAGCATGGTGAAGTTGACACCTGGGGCTATCAGCTGGCCATGCTTGGTTGAGCAAGGTCTTCATGGGGACTCTGAGAACAGAGACTGTGAAAGTAGTCAACCAACAAGTACTTCATCCCTCGACCTTGGCGGTTAGGAAAGATCTGAAAGTGGTTTTAGATTTTCAGTTTGCAATGCTTAAAAATTATGTATAAATTAAAAAAAAATTAAGATCATGAGTCCCAGTCCATGTAGCAGAAAAAAAATCATGGTTGTCATATTTATTAGAAAGATTACTGAGATTTTTATTTTCTCTAAAAATGTTAATGAATTTACACTGATTTTTCCACATACACTTTCTAAAACCATTTGCCTTTATGTAGGAATTTCGGTTCCAACTTCCTGAATCAGACAATTGCAGAGCCTATTTGCCTCCAGTCTTGATGTTAAACTAGTCTATGAACTTGGGCAGAGGCCCTAAGGGAAGCCAGAAATTCAGTCACCTTAAACACTCTGCTTCAGCCTTTGGTAGAGTTAGGTAAAACACGGGACTCACAGTTAAGTTTGCATTACAGATACACAACAAAAATAATTTTTTTTTAATACAAGTAGGTCTCATATATTGAATGGTGCTTACTTACATTGGAAATTGTTGCCTATCTGAAATAATATTTAACTTGGAATCCTGAATTTTTATTTGCTCTTTATTAGAATGTGTCTGAAAACAGATATATCAATGGATGAAGAGAAATTATTACTGGGCAATGGAATTACAAATTATTTCACTTTTGTTCCTTATGATTATCAGTCTGCCAAATGTTTTAAATGAGTTTTCATTACAAATTATATACATAATTCACCGCTGGATTAAGATGTTCAATTAATGAGATATTAAGCCATATTTCTTGAGCTGGTTTTGTGCTCTAAACTTGACTGTTATATTCTGATTCATAGGATACTGAAACAAATAGAAAAATATTATACTGTGAATATTTGACCAAAATGGCAGATACTAGTCAAGACAAAAATTCTGAAATCAACAAATAGATAAAATCCTTTAATATGAAATGAGGATGTTTTATTAAAAAATAAGGAATAATGTGATATAACTGAAAGGAAACCATATGTGTACTGTTTCCGAGATCTGAATGCTACGTCTTAGTGTTGTTGATGTTGTTTTTAAATTTTTCCAGAAACGAACAGCCTGTATTTAAAAGTAGATGAAAAATGTGGGGGTGGTAGAGTGGATAAAAAAGTGTATTTTAACAAAACATCGAAGAAAAACTTTAAATATTTATATAATAAAATACTTCATTAGAATGTTGTAAAGACTAATGAAACCAACATCTGTGTACCCACCTTCCAGCTTTTTAACTTATCAGATTTTAACATTTCACTACATTTGTTTTTTATCTTGTTAAGCTATAAAACATTTCAGATAATGCTGAAACTGTTTTCCTTCCAAACACATTACCCTGTAATCCCTTAGCTGAGATGTTAGCTGCTATCTTGAATTCAATGTTTATAATCCTCAGGAGAGTCCTTTAATCTTGTCTGCTTTACATGTTTATATATGTCAATATCCATAAAACATATATACTATTGTATTGTGTTATTATTGAGTTTTTATAGATGATAAAACAATATCACATCATTATTTAATTATTTGTTTTGTTCTAATACTATGGTTTCTTTTGTAAAAACTCACATTAATAAATATATTTCTAAATCACTAATTATAACCACTGTAGCATTCTTTCTTACAGATATAATTTATTTATCCACTTGTGTTTGGTGAAGGTACTTTCCAATTTTTATTTAGTAGTAATCATCCTGCAGTAGAGTTTCTTGCATGTATGTCACTGCACATAAATAAAGAAGTTTCTGGTAGAATTAGAAAGATCGAATCAAGGTTGTGGACATCTTCAATTTCACAAGATGGTATCAGATTGCTCAAGAAATCGGTAGTAGCAATTTACATGTTTTCTGAAAATCTATGAGTTTATTTCCTCACCTTCTCACCAATTTTTGTTACTATCAGACTTTGAAATTATTTCAGTCTCTGAAATGATATCTCATAATTTTATTCTCCATTTTCTGATTTGTTAGTAAGTTTTAAACTCTGTTCTGATAGCTATTGGTCATATATGTGTTATTTTATGTGACTTATGTGCTCATGTATTTACCAAGTGTTTATTTAGATACTTGTCTTTTTTCTATTAAGTTTTAGAAATTCGATGTCAGTTCCTGATTATAATGTCTATATGTGTTCTCCTGAGCTGCAGATTATGCTTCTTAACTTCACGTATGTTTTTCTAACACTCTGTAAGTGTTGTTTTGAAAAAATATATAGTTTCTATAGTCAAATGTATATTAGTCAAATGAAAGATAGTATATCTTTCATTATTAGTCAAATGTATATTTGACTATATTACATTATAGTCAAATCTATATTATCCTACCTTATTTACATATTCTTATCATATAAGATATTCTATACTCCAATATCATAAAGTTAGACTCCTAACATTTTTTTAAATGTTTAAAATTTTGCTTCCCACCTTTGCTTTTTAAATATACAGGCAGGGATTTTAGAAGAGATACAATGTCTTATAAAATTTAGATAAAATGACCTAAAATGATTCATTTGTTGCCACTTTTCACCATTTATTTATTTATTTTTGTTCCAGTGTGATTGACATACAGTTTCATATTAGTTTCAGGTATGCATAGTAGCGACTCAGTATTTCGAAATGGTCATCACAATAAGTCCAGTTATAAGCTGTCACTATATAAAGCTATTACATTATTGTTGACTGTATTCCCTATGTTGTATCTTATATCCCCATGACATTCATTTTATAAACAGATGCTTGTATCTCTTAACCCTTTTCATCTAAAATGCCCATTCCCCAACCTCCTACTTCTCAGCAATCACGGGTTTGTTTTCTCTGTGAGTCCATTTCTGTTTCGTTTTTAGATTGCACCTGTAAGTGACATCACACAGTAATTGCGCTTCTCTGATTCATCTCACTTAGCGTACCCATTAGGTCCATCCATGTTGTCACAAATGGCAAGATCTATTTTTTATAGCTGAGTAATACTCCACGCATGTGTGTGTGACATACTTGTCCATTCATCTACTGGTGTACATACAGGCTGTTTCCTTGTTTGTGCTCTTTATTTATTTATTTATTTTTTTTGTGGTCAAGACATGCAAAGTTTTGAAGGCCATGTTAAAGAATTGTCGGCCTTTATCCTAAAAGCAGTGTGAACCAATGGCTATGTTATGAACAGGGGAGTGTTTTGAGAGATGTATTCTTACTGCTCTGCAGAGAATGGGTTTGTCAGGAGCCATCATCAACATAGGGAGGACACTTGGAATCTATTCAGGTGATCAAGATGAGATGATGGCAATTGATTTAGGTAGTGACAACAGCAATGGAGAGAAGTACAGAGATTTGAGAAGTAAACAGTAAAATAGGTAGAAATTTCTATCAGTATGTGTATGAGGGGGAAGGAGATATCAAAGATTTGTGGACACCACCTATTAAGCAGTTCTGCAAATCCTTCGTGTCTGTGCTCTTATAAATAATACTTCAGTGAACATAGAGGTGCATGCATCTTTTTAATTAGTACTTTGTTTTCATTCGATAAGTAGCAAGAAGTAGCATTTTTGGATTTAATGATAGTCCTATTTTTAATTTTTTTGAGGAACCCCCATTATTTTCCATAGTGACTGCACCGATTTACCTTCCCACCAACACTGCAGGAGGGCTGGCTTTATTCCATGTCCTCACTAATGTCTATTTTTTGTTTTTGTTTTTTTTGATAATCACTCTTTTGACAGGTATGAGGTAATATCTCACTGTGGTTTTGATTTGCATTTTCCTGATAAGTGATGCTGAACATCATTTCATGTGCTTATTGGCCATCTGTTCATCTTCTTTGGAAAAGTGTCTATTCAAGACCTCTGTCCTGTATTTAATCAGGTTGTTTGTGTGTTTTTTCTTCATATTAGGTTGTATAAATTCTTTATATAAGTTGGCTATGAAACTTTACCAGTTGTTTGATTTGCAAGTATATTCTCCCATTCAAGTAGGTTTCCTTTTTGTCTTATGGATGGTTTCCTTCTCTGTACAAAAACTTTTAGTTTGATGTAACTCTATTTGTTTATTTTTGTTGTTGTTGTCTTTCACTGAGGGCATGTGTCCAAAAAAATATCACTGAGACTAAAGTCAAAGAGCTTACTGAAGAGGGATACTGCTGCAGCCACTTGCACTTCCAAGCTCCAGCTAGGGAGTTACTGAGTGTCATCACCTCTTGCACGCACAGACTTTAGCTAGAAAGCAGGAGAATAGTGCAACCATCTGCATCCACAGACCCGATGGAGGAAGTGGGGGAGTGCTGCAAGGCTCATAACTCTTCGGCTTCAGCAACGTGGAAGGATAGTGCCATGGTTGCTATTCCCTTTCCATATTAGAAAAGACCCTGGTTCTGGGAAAGAGAGGAGGCAGGAGGAGAAGAGGATAGGGGACGAGATGGTTTGATGGCATCACCAACTCAATGGACATGAGTCTGAGCAAGCTCTGGGAGATGGAGAAGGACAGGGAAGCCTGGCATGCTGTGGCCCATGGGGTCACAAAGAGTCAGACATGAGTGTGGAACTGAACAACAGCAACAACTAGCAAGATTGGTGGCAAGCACAGCAGTGGCATCCGCCAGAGCCTCCGCCTCTGCAGAGCATTTCCACTGTTCTCTGCTCCTTCAGCCAGTGCGTTTAGATTCACTAATGGCTTGCCTTCACATACAGTCTGGGCACTTTTTGAACTGCTCTTATTTTACTGGCTCTTAGGGTGAGTGAAGCTGCCTGTAAGCCCTTTGAGAAGGGTGTCTCTGTTTCCTATACACTTTGATTTTCTAAGCCAAACATCTTGGGGACTCATTTTCTGGAGGAGACCCCAGGGGTTAGGATGTCTCACGGGGGATGCCAAGCCGTCACTCCTCCAGGAGAATCACCCATCTGGTGAGATCCTTCCCTGTTCCGTATCACCATGCCCATGGTAGGGTTTTTGTCAAGAGCATGTATCTGCTTCTCCTACCCATCTCCACGTGGTTCTTTTTCTCTTTCGTGGTGGAGCACGTGTTCGGCTATTTCTCAGATTCTTTTCAGAGGGAATTGAGCCATAGGTATTGTGTATTTGTTATGTCCACGGGAGGAAGCAAATTCAATCTCTTCCTACACTGCCATCTTGAACCTCTTCACCATTTGTTTATAATGTCACAACTATCATTGATCAAATTCTCATATAGATGAATCTGTTTCTGAATCCTCCATTCTAATCCACTGCTTTATGTATTATTTCTGTGACACTGTTTGACTTTTATAGCTATTATAATAAAGGTTGAAAACTGATGAGAAAAGATTCCTCAGTTCAGTTCAGTTCAGTCACTCAGTTGTGTCCAACTCTTTGCAACCCCATGGACTGCAGCACACCAGGTTTCCCTGTCTACCACCAACTCCTGGAGCGTGCTCAAACTCATGTCCATAGAGTCAGTGATGCCATCCAGCCATCTCATCCTCTGTCGTCCCCTTCTCCTCCTCCCCTTAATCTTTCCCAGCATCAGAGTCTTTTCCAATGAGTCAACTCTTCACATCAGGTGGCCAAAGTACTCTTACTTGCTCTTAAATATTACATTAGCCACTCCACACAAATTTGAGAAGGAGCCTGTCCAATGTCATGAAAAAGAAAGTTTGCACTCTAAAGAGAAATGTATTTATTGATTGGTTGAGGACAAATGGAAACCTTTAAATATCTCACTTTTGTTCATGTCTCCTTTAGTATCTTATGCTATTATTTTGTAATTTTTTTCCATGGTGATACGAATTGTGAATGGAATATTTTTGTATTGCATTTTATAAGAAATTAGGTCTAGTGAGTAGGAATTTATTTATTACTCATAATTATATTTTGTCTTGAGCTTAGTATTAGACAAATTCTAGCAGTTTGTAGACTTTCTTTCTAGTCAATCCACATATTCTGGAGGGAAATACACTTTTATCTCTTTCTTTCTAGTTTTTATATCTTATCATGTTTTCTCTTATCATGGTTAAAGCATCCAAATTTAAGGTTTAATAGAGATACTGATAATGGGCATTCTTGTCATTACTGAATTAAACAATAATGCTTCTTTCACTTTTACAGCCTAATCTGATCTTTTCTGTTGATATCTGAACTGTATCTTTTATCAAGTTAAAGAAATTCTGTTCTCTTCCGAATTCAATGTGTGTTTTTATCATGAATGAATGCTGAACTCTATTGAATGCTTTTTCTGCTGTAATTGAAATGACTCTATGGCTTTTCACCGTAAATCAGTTAACCCAAGATCAGGGCTGCCGTATTTCTGTTCAAACCATGGTCCATGCAAACCTAGGATGGTGCCATCACCATGTCCTACCCCATTATTTACTCTGTGAATGAGTTGTGTCCTGGAGCTTTTCAATGTGTCACGCTCTATGGTGGATATGTTAAAAGATTTTCTATATTAAACCATCACTGAAGGTTGTAGGTTCTTTCCTTCAAGCATGGAGTCTCCAACTTTAGTGGGTAGCAAAATCACCAGGAGAAATTAAAGCAAGTCTGGCCCCATCAATAAATGAAATTCAGTACATCTGGGATGGGAACTAAGAATTTACATTTCTGATAAACTTCTGGGGATAGTGATGCCCCTGGTCCATGCACCACCGGATTGAGAAATGGTTGAACAAGAAGAGGAAGATAACCCAATTCCCTAAATAATGAATGGATTTTACCCACCCAATAAAAAAGAAAGACCACTCACCCCGTGGAAGGCATATAAACTTCCACCTTTAAGCACCACGTTTGGGATTTCTTTCTTATAAGTAGCTTATGATTATGTTAACCAAACACACTTAACGATGTTTTTATAGATAGATTGACAGATGAGAGTGAAAGTGTTAGTTGCTCAGTCCTGTCCTACTCTGTGACCCCATGTAGTCTGCCAGGCTCCTCTGTCCATGGAATTTTCCAGGCAAGAATATTGGAGTGAGTTGCCATTTCCTTCTCCAGGGGATCTTCCTGACCCAGGGATTGAACTCAAGTCTCACACTGCAGGCGGATTTTTTACCATCTGAGCCACCAGGGAAACCCAAACACACATAGGATGTTTTTATAGATAGACAGATGGATAGATGTGTAAATAGACACAAAGCTGAATTCCATTTGCTAGTATTTATTGAGGATTTAAAATTTTATATTCATATATGAGATTGGTTTATGATTTTGCTTGATGACTTCTCTGTACTTGTTATACAAAATAATTCTCATATTTTATTTTCCTAAGGAATTTGTATAGACTAGAAATTACATATAGCTTGATGATTTGATAAAAAGTTACCTATTAGGGTGACATCACCCAGATAGTAGTGTAGGAAACCCCAGACTCTGTCCCCTGACAAAGATGAACTACTAGACAGCTATCCATGAACAAAGATAGCAAGAGCTCTGGCATTCTCTTAAGAAACTTAAGAATGCTTTTGTTGTTGTTGAGTCACTAAATTGTGTCTGACCCTTTTGTAATCTCAAGGACTATAGCCTACCAGGCTCTTCTGTCCATGAGATTCTCCAGGCAAGAATACTGGAGTAGGTTGCCATTTAACTCCCCAACTCAGGGATCGAACCCATGTCTCCTGCATTTCAGGTAGATTCTTTACCTCCAAGCCACCAGGGAAGCCCCAACTTTAACAATACAGTGGGACAAAAAAACTTGATCAGAATGAGTGACCAGCTTTTCCAGTCATTCAGGACACCACACAGAGGGCCTACTTTGGTTTCATCCCACCCAGAGAGGAGCAAAGCTGAGACAGATAGAAAAAGTTGGGAACAAAGGAGAAAAACAGGGGCCACCAATCTCAGCTCTGCAGGGGCAGTGCCTACTGTTCCCAGTGACACTCTGCACACAACCCCAGCAGCCTTTGCCACTAAAGGAACCTCTGGCCATCAAAGCTACTGTGAACTGTCTGCAGATTTCACTAATTTTCCCACCACAGTTATTTGTTATCATCAGCTGCTTGAGGCCCTTCCCACTCTCTCCTCTCTGCTCCCACTAGAGTCCAGAACCTTCACTGACATCCACCCCAGGACTCAGCAACAGTGAGAGAGCAAGATGGCAACATAGACCCCCACACCTGACCCCCACGACTATGCTCAAGCTCAGAGCAGTGCCCTCCAGCTGTGCCTTTGCACCAAGTTGGCATGACGCCCATCGCCTGCCTCCACTGCCATGCGCACACCCTTGGTAAGATCCTGCAGCCAGAGGTGCACACACAGAGAGCCAACCAAGGTCCACAACAGCTGCGTGTGGGCCCGGATTTGGCCCTGTCTCTTGTCACTGACCTGTCCCCCTGCCTTCATCAGCCACCAGCCCCACCAGCTGGGCACGTGCATGCCCCAAGACTCATCATTGGCTTCGACTGCCCTGTAGCCACAGTGAATCCTATTGTCAAGGAGTATATACCACAGCCAGGGTTACACAGCTGTGTGTAGACCTGGAGTTGACTCCACGTTGTATCACTAGCCAGCATCACGGGGTTCACCTGCAGGGGGGCCTTTCCAGGTGTATACATGCGATTTTGACCTGACTCTTGACGCTGGTCTTCACTGATATGTGCCTGTGGCATGACTCAATGGCCACAGTAGTGCTTACGGACAGCCAGGGCCCCAAGGGCTGCTGGTGTGCCCCCAGTTGGCTTCAGCCTTTGCTGCTTGCCCTGGCCCACCTAACACTGTGTGTATGTGTGCAACTGGCTTCTGCCACTGCACAGGCACCTGTAGGTGACCCCACAGACAAGGGTGAGCACACCACTGACCCTGGCCACTACTGCTGCCTGTCCTGGGCCCTATCACATTTGCAATTATATGAAAATAATAAAAATTTGAGTAATTCATTAACAATTAAAGAAACTTATGGGTAGTAAGCCATACAAAGAAACCAATTCAAAGCCATAGGGTGCTTATTTCTAACTATGCTGTTCAGTTGCTCAGTCATGTCTGACTGTCTGGGACCCTATGGACTTCAGGACACCACGGTTCCCTGTCCTTCACTGTCTCCTGGAGTTGGCTGAAATTCATGTCCATTGAGTCAGTGATGCCATCCAACTATCTCATCATCCTCTGTTGCCTCCTTCTCCTCCCACCTTCAATCTTCCCCAGCATCAGGATCTTTTCCAATGAGTAACTTCTTCACATCAGGTGGCCACAGTATTGGTGCTTCAGCTTCAGCGTCAGTCCTTCCAATGAATACTCAGGGTTGATTTCCTTTAGGACTGACTGGTTTGATCTCCTTGCAGTCCAAGGGACTCTCAATAGTCTTCTCCAACACCACAGTTCAAAAGCATCAATTCTTTGGTGCTCAGCCTTTGTTATGGTCCAGCTCTCACATCTGTACATGACCATTAGGAAACCCATAGCTTTGATTTATACAGACCTTTGTTGGCAAAGTGATGTCTCTGCTTTTTGATATGTTTGCCATGACTTATCTTCCAAGGAACAAGAGTCTTTTAATTTCATGACTGCAGTCATCGTCTGCAGTGATTTTGGAGACCAAGAAAATAAAATCTGCCACTGTTTCCATCTTTTCCCCATCTATTTGTCATGACATGATGGGACTAGATGCCACAGTCTTAGTTTTTTGAATGCTGAGTTTCAAGCCAGCTTTCTCACTCTCCTCTTTCACCCTCATCAAGAGGCTCTTTAGTTCGTCTTCACTTTTTGCCATTAGAGGGATATAATTTGCACATCTGAGTTTCTGTTTTGTTTTGTTTTTGATGAGGTATTCCAGACACCAACCTTTGAGATGTGATAATTAGATGAGAACAAGCAAGTCCTTTCCACCAGTAGATACAAAACAAAGTTCTGAAGCCAAAATGAACTTGGTGTGTTGAGAAAGCAAGGAGTTCACTGTAGTAGGGAAAAGGGTCAGTTGGAGAAGAATTGGAGATGGAGGTAAGCAGAAAGAAAGATTATATGATGCTCTGTGGACACAGTAAGGAGTTTAGACATCATTAAATGCAATTTAAAAAATCAAAATATTTATGACTGGTAGTGACAAAATTTAATTAGTATTTTAAAGATTATTTATGTCTACTCTAGGAAGAATAATATTATACAATGGTAAGAGTAAAAATGTGAAGTCCAGTTGAAGATGACTTTATTAGTCTAGAGAGACATCACCGATGCTGCTGGGGGAAAGTCAATAGATCTGAGCTGCATTTTGAAGAAAGATTTGACAGAATTGACTTGCTGATGGACTGGCTATGGGGATGCAAATTTAATATACAAGCTTATAATGTGCCCCAAACTCAGCCTACCTGGAGACAAAGGGTTGTACCATACCTAGAAATGACTTTGTTACAAAGGAGAAAACTTGTTTCTACATAGGTATTTACCGTGTTAATAGTATATTATTGTATTTTCTTGATTTACAACTGAGGATTTTAGCTTGCAAGCTGGAACTTGAGTGGCTTCCCGGGGGGCGGGGGGGTGGTCCATGGTAAAGAATCTGCCTGCCAATGCAAGAGACGCAGGAGACATGGGTTGGGAAGATTTCCTGGAGGAGGAAAGGGCAGCCCACTCCAGTATTCTTACCTGGGAAATCCCATGGACAAAGGAGCCTGGTGGGCTAGAGTCCATGATGTGGGAAAGAGCTGACGTGACGCAGAGACTGAGCATGCGCACGAAGGACCTCAACGTTACTCGGTTTACCGACTGCCGATGCCTAAAGTTTCAGTAGGCTACAGCTTTCCTCTAGGATCCTAACAGTTAGGATGTACACATCTTTGCTTTTCAAGATAATGCTTGGCATAGAAGTTGGTAATCATCAGAGCAGATATGAGTAACTCTGGGTTATTCTCTACTGAGGCCTTCTGAACAACAACAACAAAAATCCTAAAATAGCTGTCTACAAAGTGACTCCAAATATAGGAACTTGAAGTAAATAAGTCATGTAAGAATCGATCACCAGTCTCTGCCCGATGCAGGATACAGCATGCTTGGGGCTGGTGCATGGGGATGACCCAGAGGGATGTTGTGGGGAGGGAGGTGGGAGGGGGCTTCATGTTTGGGAGCGCATGTACACCCGTGGTGGATTCATGTCAATGTATGTCGAAACCAATACAGTATTGTAAAGTAAAATAAAGTAAAAATAAAAATTTAATTAAAAAAAAAAGAAATGGGAAAGGAGGTGCTATACCGGAAATCTATCAGAAGAGAGACAGTTTAGGGGACAAGCATGGTAAATGTGGCTACCATGACCAACAGCTTTATACGTATTTATTTCGTTTAATGTCTTGTGAGTGCCACATCAGTTCTATGAAGCTAGTACAATTTTCCACCTTTTCAGCTAGAGAAACAGAAAAAGAGAAAAATTGACTAACTTGCACAAGGTCACACAGCTTGAAGGGAACAGAAGAGAGAATCTGAGCCCAGGTCTACACAGCATCAAGGTCAATGCCATTTAAGGACTCTGCCTCATCTCATACGTGTCAGGTATAGAGTTCCACGGTGAATACCAGGATTTGAAGGTTTGCTCCATCCTGAATATGACACCTTTGCACTAGCAAGAGTTCTTAATTTGTCCTAAGGGATAAGACAGGAAAAAGCCAAATTATTTCCAGTAATCTTTAAGAAATAGTTTTAATAAAAGACACTTCGTGTAGCTTCATGTAGTTGGGCTACTTTCAAACTTGCTAGAACATAGTTCTCATATTTACTTTTGCTTTTCTTCATTTGAAAAAACTTTACCTGTGAGTAAGGGTAGATAGAGTTATAACAGGTTCATCAGGCAAACACAGCTCCATGTGACGCAGGTCAGGATTTCTTCTTCGAGATTGGCTGTATCGGCTTGACTCCAATCCTCTACCTCACAAACAATCAGAGATGATTTTCTGCCACAACAAACAGTTGCTAAATCTCCCCTTCTGCTTCAGCCAGGCAGATGACCTCCATGCTTACGCCACTCACCAATTTCCACTTGCAATCTAAAATCATTTGCTCCAGAGCCAGCCCATGTGCAATATTCTATGATTCAATATTTCAATCATGTGTCTCTCTGACATGTTTTTTCCTGTCCACATGAAACCTGAGTAAATTGCAACGAGCTTTGAATAGAACTCTCAGAAAGTAGTCTACCAACTTCTGCCTCCTGGAGCAAGATCAGGGGACAGACCACCAAGTTCATTCTACTACCAACCATTATTAATCAATCCACCTTGCAGAAGACATGGAGTGCCATCACAAAAAACTCCAGAAATCTTCATTAACGCCACCGTTTTTCCCAAGTGGAAATAGCGCTGAACACAACGAACTGATGTTTATCAGCTCGATTAAACTTCAAAGTGCTAACCCACCTCTCAGTATTCCAGAATATTTCAGAGCAGGGTTGTTGTTCTTGTGTTCAGTTCTCTCTGCCCTGAGATTCAAAGACAAGATACCATCTCATCCACTTGGGCAGCATATTGAGATTTGATGCCATTCTCTCATTTTTGCAATGTTTTGAAAAAAGAATCCATTTGATTCATATTCTTATTAAGCCAGTGTTGATCATCAAAATGATACTGACAGCAGAGTCCTAAATTAACACTCATGGCATTTAGGATCCAACAGAGCCATCTTTTTAAGGATCTCAAAGAACCACTGATACAATTCTTCAGTAAGTTTAAAGTGGAGAGAAAATAGGAAAATGAAGAAATGTGGAGGCATGAATAAAACCCTCAGCACCAAATATTTCTGTGTCTCCATGGACCTTAAAAATAAAACTCTTCTCAACATCCGGGGGTGATGTTTTCTACCTTTCCTGTTTAGCCTTATTGTTAAAAGGAAAGGCATAATGATCAGTGTCAGGAGACCTGACCTCTAGACTCAGCTTATCTATTAATAGCAATTTTTCTTTCACCCTGGCTATGTGGCTTGATCTCTCTGACTTTCAGTTTTTCCCCTAAATTTGAAGATTACATAAGATATGTCATTCTCAAACTGTTATCAACAGAACGATACACATAGTTTTACTCCTGTGCCTCTGAGGTTGCCAAAAGAAGGGAATGGGTTACGAGAGTGTCTGAGTAGGCATAGGTTGAAAAATCTTATTGACCTTCTTCAGTCAGCATTTATACTGAGGCTCCATGTTAGAGTCCACACCTGAAGATTGGGTTCAAGTACTAGAAATGTGTGTTACCTTGAGTTACATGCAGTTTTAAGCACCCTAGGGCCCCAGTACCTTCAGGGTATAGGCACAGTAGCGGGTGCATTCTAGGTATAAAAGATGAAACATAACCAGTTCTTGACAAAGTCATTTAATCAGAAGGATCTGTGGATAACAGAGCCAGGTGAGGGAAAACAAGGCATCAGAACTGTTTAGGTCCTGACAGATGCTGACCTGACGTGCAGGAGATTAAGGAAGACAGGATGGAAGATGGAGAAGTTTCCTGGAGACCTAAACTGTGAACCAAGTGTTATATATACTCATCAGGATTTTGTTTCCCTGAAAGACAATCATTGCATTGTCTTTCCGAATTTTTATTTAAGTTTTTATGAGCTGTATCCTTCTTCCCAAGACCACAATCCCTTTACAAGTTAGATATGCTCCGACACACTTTAATTTAATTATGTTCAGTGCTCTCAAAAAGATCTGCCACAATTACTACTTTGAGTTTCTTAGAAACTGGTTGGTTGTGTCAGGCATATGTAAACAGTCTCACTGTAGTAATATTTTTCAGCTTTCTTCGTGAAATTTTAACTTTGAATATGATTCACTGTGAATTGGCTGGCATTGAAGTAACTCTGTCAACCCACCTTCCCAACATACACACTTCCTAATAAAGGGTGATCAAAAAACAAAGAGAGTATAGAACAAGAATATAGAAAGAAGTGGTACTGCAGTTTAGAGTGGGCTGAGAGAACTTTGGAGAATTTGATGGGAAAGGGAAGCAACTTTCTAGAAGGAATAGTGAATGGGTGCTAAGTTGCTCAGTCGTGTCTGACCGTTTATGACCTCATGGACTGTAGTCCACCAGGCTCCTCTATCCATGGGATTCTCCAGACAAGAATACTGGAGTGGGTTGCCATGCCCTTCTCCAGGGGATCTTCCTGACCCAGGGATTGAACCTGAGTCTCTTAAGTCTCCTGCATTGGCAGGTGAGTTCTTTACCACTGGCGCCACCTGGGAAGCCCAGTAAAAATATTAGAATTCTCAAGGTAACTGATAGTACAAAGTGGATAAAAAGTCCTCCTCTCCAGGGACGTAAAAGCCAGCTCCTATGATGCTGGTCTGTGTTGAGTGGGAGGAGAGAAAGAGCAGGTTACCATTACTAGGCCTGTAGATCTATTTTCTAAAGTCTGGAAAGTGAGAGGACTGGGATGTGAGCCTTCAGAACTGGCAGCAGGGCCAAGAGAGTGGTGGGGTTAGACTGCAGTTCAGCTGAATGGCTTCTCCTCACCTAAGAGATTCATTTTCTCTTGGAATCCCATAAGAGTGCAGAAGAAAGCACAGCTCTTGTCTCATCTCTGACCTCAATCCATCCACGGCCAAAGGCATGAGAGTAATTCAGGTGAGGCGTTTTGCAAACCGAGTTAGAAATTATTGATGTAATTATTGTATAAAAATGCATGTTCTATATTTAGGATAGTCTCAGATTTGCTGGGAAATAGAAAAAAATCCCCTCAATAATAGTCCATGAACTTAATTACATAGAGGGATTTATGCGAGATTGCATGGATTTTGGTGTTACATGTAAATAAATATTTAAATGCACAGTGTGAACTCTTACTTATAGGTGGCCAGCAGTGAAGTGAATCCTTTTGTGAAGATTCTTTAAAAACAATTGGAAGAATACATAATGATGTGGGAAATATTCAAAATACACTGTTATATGGAAAAAAGTAGATTATGAAATAGTACCATAGGGGACTTACTTCCCTTGGTGGTCCAGTGGTTAAGACTCTGAGCTCATGGTGCAGGGGGCCTGGGTTCGATCCCTGGTCAGGGAACTAGATCCCATATGCAGCCACTAAGACACAGTGCAGCCAAATAAATAAAATAAGAAATTTTTAAAAATAGTACCATAGAACGATCTCAAATTTTCTAAAATGTAGGTTGTATGCACACACAATAATATACAGTTACTGATACTTATTAGCTGTAGATGTATGAACGGATATTTGTGTTAGTGGCGATTCCCTCTATGTGTTGAGATTTTCTATCATGGACATGTATTAGTATTATAAAACAGGATGAAACATTTACATTTTATAGATTCAGGAGCTAGTTATGCTCACAAAGAAGTGGGTTAAAAATACTGTCAATTTCCCAACTCAGTTCTTGGAAATTTTTTTTTGGTATTTTGAGGTTCACTTATTTAAATATTTCTTCAGCCATCTCCCTTCCTCCCACAGAGGACTGAAGACTGAAAAAGATTTACCTACATAGATGTTGCTGCTGCTGCTAAGTCACGTCAGTCATGTCCTACTCCGTACGACCCCATAGATGGCAGCCCACAAGGCTCCTCTGTCCCTGGGATTCTCCAGGCAAGAACACTGAAGTGGGTTGCCATTTCCTTCTCCAAAATCCCCCCAAACAGACATCATCATTGATTTAGAGTTGTCTGAGAAAAAAATAATGCAAATGGGCACAAACCTGAGTTCTGAGTTTCCCAGTGGTCACGGTAAATTTAAAAATGTGATATACTGGAGAACTCACCAAGAAACAAACAAGGTGATTCCCTGACTCTCCAGTAGTTAGGACCCCTCCAGCTCCATGCTTTCACTGCCAAGAGCGTGGTTCAATCCTGGGTGGGGGAACTAAGATCACACAAGCCACACGGCACAGCCAAAAATTTTAAAATAGATGTAAAATAATGAATAAGTGAGAAACAAACCAAAGCAAGAAACATACACTGTCTCCTACCCTGACCTTATCAGGGAGTGGGTGGGGCATGGGGGTTGGGTTGGCCAAAAAATCTGTTTGGGTTTTTCATGAGAGATAATGGAAAAACCCAAACAAACTTTTTGGCCAACCAAAAATCAAATGCAGGGCGTGTGTATGCTCTGCTGCTGCCGCTGCTGAGTCGCTTCAGTCATGTCCGACTCTGTGCACCCCAGAGACGGCAGCCCACCAGGCTCCCCCGTCCCTGGGATTCTCCAGGCAAGAACACTGGAGTGGGCTGCCATTTCCTTCTCCAATGCATGAAAGTGAAAAGTGAAAGGGAAGTCGCTCAGTCGTGTCGGACTCTTCGCAACCCCATGGACTGCAGCCCACCAGGCTCCTCCACCCATGGGATTTTCCAGGCAAGAGCACTGGAGTGGGCTGCCATTGCCTTCTCCGGTGTATGCTCTGTCGAATCTAATTTTTTGTGACCCCGTTGACTATAGCTCTTCAGGCTCCTCTGTCCATGGCAGTTTCCAGAGAGAATACTAAGGTGGGTTGCCATTTCCTACTCCAGGGGATCTTCCTAACCCAGGGTTTGAACCCGAGTCCTTGCATCTACTGCATTGGCAGGCAGATTCTTTACCACTGTGTCGCCAACGCAGAATGGTGGGGGAGAAAGTCAGGTGAACAGTTCTGGAAACATCATCTATGTGAACGATCTCATGCCAGTTACAAAGGCAATTTGTCAAATGCTTAGTTCTCTTGGCTAATTATCCATTAAAACAAACAAACAAACTCTGTTTTGCTGACAGAGAGTATTTTGTAGGATCAAGCATTTGTGTCCAGACCAGACTCCCTGGGTTTGAATCCCACTGCTATGAACTACTCATTCAGAGCCTTTGGGTAAGTAACTTCTCCGCCGTTTCCAGGGTCTACATCCTCATTTATGAAATGGCAACTGTAATAGAATCTATCACAAATGGTGGTGAAGATGAAACGTGTGATGTTTCATTTCATGTGTCTACTTGACTGGCCATGGGGTGCCCAGATTAGACATTGTTTCTGGACATGTCTGTGACAGTGTTTTCAGATGAGATTAGCATTTGAATCGGTGCACTCAGTAAAGTAGATTGCCCTCCCCGATGTGGGTGGGCATCATTGAAGCCACTGGGGGCTTGAATAGAACAAAAGGTAGAAGAAGGCGAAATTCATTCCCTTTAGCTTCCTGCCTGCCTGCTTGAGCTGAGACATCTCATCTCATCTCATCTCATCTCCTCTGACCCTTTGGACTTGGACTGAATCACACCACCAGCTTTCCTGGGTCTCCAGCTTGCACATGGCAGATCGTGGGACTTCTCTGCCTCCATCATCACATGAGCTGATTCTTCATAATAAATCTTGTTTAACTCCTACTGCTTCTATTTCTCTGGAGAATCCAGACTGATATAAAATCGCAAAGTGCTTAGAACATAAAAAGAATTATATAAACGCTATCATCTTCATTATCATCATTATCACCATCACCAAATAGAGCTATGAAAAAACACTATCAATAACATCAATGCATAAATAAATTTGACTACAAGTTGGTGACATTGTAATGGAACCCATTTACTTCTTGAACCACGGGGCCACCTAATCCTACCAGAGGAGCCGAATCACTCATAGAAGTTTCTGCCTTCCAGTTGTCATTTTACATGTGACTTAAACCTAATCCCAGTTTCACAGGTATTTTTATGATGACTCTTGGCTCAGGTGGTAAAGAATCTGCCTGCAATGTGGGTTCAATCCCTGGGTTGGGAAGATCCCCTGGAGAAGTGAATGGCAACCCACTCCAGGATTCTTGCCTGGAGAGTCCCATGGACAGAGGAGCCTCGTGGGCTACAGTCCACTGGGTCACAAAGAGTCAGACATGACTGTCACACACTTTAACATGACTTCAATCTATTGAGCCCACATCGTTTTAAAAAATGATGAAGCTATCTGCAGGGCAGCAATGGAGACGCAGACAAGAGAAGACGTACTTGTGGACATGAGAGGAAGGAGAGTATGGGACAAGATGAGAGAGTGGCACTGAAACATATTATCATATACAAAACAGACAGCCAGTGGGAATTTGCTGTGTGACTCAGGGAGCTCAAATCCAGGGCTCTGTGATAACCCAGGGGGTGGGTGGGGTGGGAGGTGGGAAGCTGGTTCAAGAGGGAGGGGACCTGCCTATACCTATGGCTGATTCGTGTCGGTATATGGCAGAAACCAACACAAAGTTATAAAGCAATTATCCTCCAACCAAAAATAGATGAACATAAAAAGATGTATTTTAAAAGCTTGTATGGAACCATCTTCAATCTCTTCTCATTTTGTTCCACCTCCTTGTGGGCTCCTTTATCACGTGCCGAATGCCCACCCTCCTTTTCCAAAACACACAAACCCACGCAGACATACACACACTGCCTCGTTCTCCGGACAGATTCAAACATCCTGAGAATTCAACAAGGAGGATTATGGATCACTAAACTTCAAGGGTTCAGAGAGGAAATATAGACTTTAATTTCTTTTCCAGGGAACATTGGCCCTTATGCCCCAAACTGTAGTACGATTTAATGAAATTCAAAGTTGTTATATGCCAGAAGGATATCTCTGAAAGGAATCCACACGCATGTCTGTATGAACACATACTCGAAAGAGAGATGATAGACCGTAATTACCCCATAACTTTGCAGATGTATGCTCTAGGATGACCTTGGCCATGATCAACTTGCATTCCCACCATATATTTCTACTGATGGATGAAAGAATCAACATTTATCATAAATGATATCAGATCTACTCTTCTCTTGCTTTTTCTCCATGAATTCATGTTCAGTTAAAATTTAGAAACATTGTTTTCAATGTTTAGAAATAAAAGACAATACAATTGTCTCCATTTGCAAGATGTGAAAACTGAGGATGGGTGCCATGCTGACCTTTCTTTGCTCCTTCTAGCCACTCTAATTGTATGGCCACGGGAACTGTCTCCAGCAGGCTGATGTGGAAATTAAGCTAGTCCGAGAACCCACAGATCTGGATTCTGGCCACTGATTTGGTATGAACTGCTCATGAGAACCTGGATCTCATTTTATCTTTCTGGATCTTAGTTTCCTCCTCTGTAAAGGCTGGGGAGAAAGGGAGATTACAGGCTCACCCACACTTAGAATTTTAAATTTAGCTGATATTCTTTCTAATTTCTTTTTTTATTTGTTCTCTGATTTAGTGTTTTGACCTCAATCCTAGCTTTCATAAATGTTCATTTATATTAACATATTGCCATTCTCCTCTAATTAATTTAATTCAATATTTCAAATAATGTGACTAGGAGAAATATTTCACATAGGCTAAAAAATATGTTAATAAACAATTAACAGAGTCCAATACACCACTGTTCAAAAATGTCCATACAATTACATGGACATATTTTTAAAGGAAAATATATTGGTAAGGGGAATTTGAGTTTAAAATGACTGGGTATTCAGCCAAGTTTAAAAGATGAACCCTGTAGTTTCTTTTTTTTTTCCAGAGTGATCCTACGCAGGAGGCCTGCAGATGCCATATTTCAAATCATAGGAAATTATAGCTTAGTGAGCACTCTCTCCCCGTGAGCTCAAATAAAATTTCCTAAAGACTCCAGATCGACCACAGGCAGGGAAGGAAGTGTAAATGCTCGAAAAAGGAAATGTCTCTGTTATACTGGGAAGGCAGTCATGATCCTTTCCTTCTCCCCAGATCTCCATGCAATGTCTCTTCACTGAGATTCTGGCCATTAAATCCATACCATCTGTCCAGGAAAACTGAGTCTCGTCTGCTTCAGAACTAAGCAGAGTACCCACTCTCAGAGCTCAGAACTAGCTTCCTCTCCAACTTTACCAGTTTGTTTGAATTGCTCCTTTTTCCAGTGAATAAGTGGTATAGGGAGGGAATATCTTTCTGCAGTGGATTGAAATAAACTACTATTTTTCTAAATACTTTCAGTTTTAAACTTCTTAATTTAGCCACTTCACATAATATATTTCACCTATTTTTGGTCACTTTTTTCTTTCTCCTTTTCTGGACCGAATGACTACATAGGATTTTTCTAAATTTATTTTTAATTTTTTTTATACCTGTTCTGAAATATTTAAAGCATGATACACATCAAAAAGTAATCTTCCTATTCAAATGCAAGGACCATGAACTTTTTTACACTTCACATAAAATAAAGCCATTTAAAAAAATCTGTCAAATATAATTTGGGTTCAATCAGGATTCATAATCTATGTTGCCAATTAGACTACAGGACATTTTACAATGTGAAAAAAAAAAAAAAACAACTCAGGGGGACAGATAGACATAAATGGAAAAGCTCCGTGAGATAAAAGAAACGTAATTGATGCACCTTTCAGTCCATAGCATTGATTTCTATTTATTATTACAAACTCTTCAAAATACAAAGATTGGATGTCATCATGTTATTCTGGAAGCATACAATTGAAGCAAGCATTACCTGCATGACTTACTTCATAAAATTTGTTTACCAGAATTGGATTTGCACGTTCATTTCAAAGGACTTTGAAGTGAGAGGAGGAAAGATGATTTAAGGTATTTTTCCTTTCCCTTAATGCTTTACTTTTGAGATTTACCAGACTTCAGTTAAATAGATGCCTTCTTGACAACCAGGAATCTTAGTAATATGAGTGAAGTGGAAGAAGTTGAGTTCGCCTAAACTTCCCTGTAGGCAGAGTGGAGCTCCGTGCAGGACCACTTTTATCAAGCACAGCTAGCTGACTTTGAAAATTCCTCCTGAGGAACAATGATCAGCGGACCCTTCTTACATTCATCTAATTTCCAAGCCTTGATGTGACATATGAAACAAGAAGAAAGTGGCAACAAAAATCAATGTGTCTAAATAGTTTGCTTCGAAACATACCTGTCACTGGCTTAACTCAGAAATTGGGTGGGATATTAGATCTGATATATTTTTGTTGTTGTTGTTGCTGTTTTATTTTTGGTTCAGAATTTATTTCAGTCCCTGCAGGGAGAAAGTGGCAGAAAATCTCCCTTTAACTTGCACAGAGGGGAGTGTGCCTTCTTAGAAAGAATTTAAAATTACAAAAACATAAAACGTTCAGTACCTGCCCACTCTTGAATTGGGTTTTTATTCTCTCCTTTATCAACATGCTTGTGATTAAAATGAATCCAGTCACATCATAGTGGGATCATGGGCTTTAAAAATTGTAGCTAAAATAAATCCGTAGAAACTTAATTTATATATTTTAAGTTATGAAAGTATAACATATTGGAGATTATGACTTTATAACTCTGATAGTTTTGCCATTAGAATTTAGAGATAGGAGAAAACTAATATTAGATTGAATTTGGAATGCATTTATCTTATCTTAGATTTTCTATAAAATATGGCAGAAAGTCAAACATTCTGTAAGCTATCAATTATTTCTCTATTTTATATAACATTTTCCTTGTTACTAAGTTTCTATACAGAGAGATAATATAAAATGTAAAATTTAAATAGTCCTCTGAAATAAAATACCTTGTTTCAGTCAGTATATAAAAGTTTATTCTGCATATTATAAAGTTTAAAAATTACTTAGATACTTTTCTGACACACTTTTAAAAAAACAGTTACCACATCAAGAAAAATTAGCATTCATAAATAATAAACACATTATGATCTTTTATGAAGCATTTTTGAAAAATATTCAAGTTGCCAAAAAATTACAAAGATGATTGTCTACTTTTAAACAAAGCAGTAAAAGCCATTCAACCTCCCATTCACACATAAATGCATTTTCTTTTCAAAGGATATTTACCCTTGAAGGGGACATTTTTAACCTTGTGACACCATAAAATTCCATGCATGCAAAGTTATTTGTTTTTATTTTGCTGACATTCATCGTTGATCAGATATTTTCCATGGGTTTTATCATGTTATTCAACTAAAGGCATAGTTTTAATAGTTCATTTTAATGCCTTGATTAATAGGAGACAATCTCTTTAAAAATAATATTAGTGTTGGCATTTTGTGATGAATTACAAAAGCTAAGCAGACATGCTCTTTTGTGCCTTTTTTGAATTTCCTTTCAAAATGTGCTGAACTCACCAGTGTTTGGCCAAATCTACAAAGTTTTAACATTAGCTAAATATTAAATGAACTTTCAAATCTGAGAACAGTGTTCGCTTGCAGTGGGTGATGGGGTAGAAAGGGTTCAGATGGAGAATCCAGAATTTCAGCCTCTGTGATTACAGGTGCTGGCAAGGGAGAACCAAATGCCCTCTGTCTGGGAGACCTAGGGCACTGCAAGTGCTGCTAACAGTCTCCAACCAGCTGATTTTAAAAGACCAAAGGCTCTTTCTAAAGTGGCAATAGTTACAGACTTGCTATCTAACAGCGGCAATTGCCCCCCAAAAGAGGCATTATCCTAACAATTTACAATGAAATTTTTCTGTGATACCAGACCTATAAGATTTTTTTTTAATTGACTGTTGAAGATTTTTCCTCCAAAACTAATAATGTATATCTCTGATCTATAAAATAAAATGTTTCTTTGGAAAAGAAACATAAATAAATATTCCATTTTTTTAAAGTACTTAGTAAAGTGTTTTTAAATTTCTCAAATATATTCAAAATGTGCAATAATACATTTCTGAGAAGGGAATGATGCAAATGTTTAATATGATTCCCACAACTTGTTTTTAGCATAACTTGTAAGCAGCTGGACCAGCCAGCATCTAATACCAAAGATAAAAAAGAAAAGGTGTTTTCTGGAGAGATGGGGAGGTGTGCACCCTAGAACAAGAACGTGCTAGAGGCCTTTGAAACGTGAAAGAGTACATTTCAACCATCAGCAATCCAATGACAATTAATATTTGTGAAATATCATCTTGAAAACAATTTTGTTCATTGTCTATTTTGTGAAACTAGCAGAGTACCTTATCCTACGTCGTATTCTAAGTGGTACTTCTAAAACGCACTGGGATGTGGCACTGGTTCTGACATATTCAGGGTCAATTGCGCGAAGAAGCAAGGCAACAAACTCATCAAACGGCAGTAAATGGAGGTCTTTGTCTTTAAGTTATGAAGAACGCGTATGTATTTGATCCTGACAGCCAGCAGTCCTGCAGATTTCCGGGCATAAGACAGATGGCAGTGCAACCAAGCTAGAATTCAGAACTTCCCTCTTTCCCTCTGGGTCTAACTCCTATTATCCACTTGTAAATTAACCTGTCAATTTATCAATCAACACCATCTTGATTCTCCCCTGTTCCGCAGCCCAGCCTTGCAGTGAATTTGCCTCGTAAATAACTGGGAGCCCCGTGTTTGTTAGTATTGTGAATGAGTTTATTATCACTTTGATGGCTGCTATGAATCACAAATGCTGCTGAGAGGCTGATAAGAAAAAAGTACATGCACATATTAACAGGGTTGAAACTATTTTAGAGATAAAAGATGGCGTAACTGTGATAGCAAATCATTTAAATTGAAAAAAATGACTAAAAATTGTATTTGTGTGTGTGTGTGTGCGTGCTTCTGTGTGTGTTGGACAACCCCCTGCTTCAAGTAAAAGAGAGAGAGAAATGAATCGACTTTCATTTGTACTGTTCAAAAAAAGTATCTGCAAGAGGACCCCGGTGGACAGCAGGGTGGTTCCAAGGCCCTGCAGGACAGCAGCTTTATTTAACGGTCTGGGGGCAAACTTGGGAGAGCACCAGCTTCTATTCTCCATGACTCGCTGGCCAGGTTTGCATTTTAGATGTTGCAGGGGAACTTTAAAGAGAGTAACACAAAATCTAAAGTTCTGTGTGTGCGTGTTTGCGTATATAATTGCATTTGAGTAATATACAAAAGTATAGCAATATCTAGTAAGCAAATGAGGCCGTTTGGTGGACTTAGCACATTAATTAATAAACAGTTAACATCAGAGTGCTAATTATTTTGCTTCACCTGTTGTCACTGAAAGAGTTCCTTACTTGATACGGAAAATTACATTTAAGTCATTTTAAGTTAGAAATTCTTCAGCAAATGCTATGTATATTAAAATACATGTGTAATTATGAGACTGTATGTTGTCTAGCATTTCAAGTGCCAGTTTTTCTAAACATGGTTATTCTTTTATATTTTAAAATATCATATTAATATAAATCAATGCTTTTATAGATTACATAGCATCTTATTCTGATGATTACGAACTAGACTACTATATTAGCTTGGATTATATTTGGAAACACTACACCAACTATAAAACTATATGTTTGATCATATGTAACTTTACAGCAATTTTCAGTTTGTAACAAGTAAATATAAACATAAAGATATTTATCTTATTGAGTGTATATTACATTTCAAAACACAATAAGACTATTTCTTACAATAGTTCCAATTTTGCTCCTGGCTTTTGTTGGGAAAGTTGCTATATGTGGACCCTAAATTATTTAGGTAGACATCATGAAAAATATTGGGAGGCATACCATATGCGTAAAGTTCTCAAACTTGTATGTCAGAGGCAAACTATTGTCACATGGGAAATATTTTGGTACAATTAAGGCAGTGCATAAAAAAGGAATATTCCTTGAACATTATTATCCCCAATATGCCGTCAGTAGAAATGTGATAAAAAATGAAACTATTTATTAGAATGTAATTTAGAGAACCTGATAGGTTGTCCATTTTGTTCAGTTTATAATTAAGATAGTGTTTAAATCTGAAATGAATTCTATATATGCATGTTCAATAGGCTATAGCCCAACAATAAGAATGGAATCACATCTCATTTTATCGTAAATTGTGTAATAAGCGATAAGGTAAAAACGAGGGCTAAAATCCTTCCAGCAAAAATGAAACAGAGCGACCTCAATTGCCCTAATTCATTCTGCCTTTTTTCCTTTTTTTTTTTTTTTAAGTCTCTTCATTTTCCCTCGTTCACATTATTAGCTTACACATGAGTGCATTATTAGAAAATAACAAAGCCAAACAGGGAGACTTGGAAGGAGCTGGAGATAGCTGAAAGGTATTCTCATTTCATTTGTTAGGAGTTGCAAAAATAGTTTTATAGCCAGGGAGGGACAATGACCTTTCTCTTTCAACAAGCTTGGTGGTTGGTCTTTTGATGGAAAATCTAGGGGATACAACATCTGGTAATTTGTGTTACTGAGCTTAGCTGAGGTCTTAACGATGTAAGCAGATTATTCTTGAAGAAGAACAAAAAAAATTCCGGAAGACTCAATGGACTATTTAAAGTTATTAGGCAGTGCATTCTAACACTTCAGAACTCTTTTCTGATTCGTTTTCCCTTTAAAGCTATGCCTTCCAAGTAATTTTTTTGAGGTCTACCTCCTTCCAATTCCAGTTGACTTTTTTGGTGGTCCACAGATGTTTTTTCATTCACACTAGCCTTTTTTTTTCCCCCCATCACAGCAGAAATGATTACTTTGCTGATTAAATTTTCCCCTTCAGAACTTTAGGACACTCTCCTCCACCCTTGGGAGTCATTGCTGACCGGCAGGGTCGAGCAACACCAAATAGCAACAGCTAAGCTTCAGCAGTTTAAAGGGAAAAATGTGAACAGGAGCAGTGCGTGAAGGAAGCGACCCACCCCGCCCAGGATTACAGGCAAAAAAGAAATGAAGGATGGTAGTGAATAGTCACTGTGGTATCTTTTCCTCACATGCATCATTTTAAAATCACATCATCTAAAACTTGAGCTTCTTACTCTGATAAAAAACAGGTTGGGGTCCATGGAATATATTCACATCATCCCTTGCAGAAAAAAATACAAACGAGATTAATTGTGCATGGCTTGGAAAAATTCTTAGCACTCTTTAGAAAAAGAAATATGCTACATTGGAGTAAGTCAGTGGGTACACATGAAGACGAATATAGAAGTTTATCTGACTTAATTCTGCTAAAATAACTTGCTGTAACTTTTCAGTTTTAACTCAAACTGTTACAATATCAAAGTGCAGAAGACGGAAGATGGACTGACAGACTGTGACCCACCTGGAAAGCAGGGGTACCTGGGGCCGTCAGGCCTGCCACCACGACGGGGAGCTCAGAGAAGCATATGGATTGGCTCTGCGATTAGCGCCTTGCTTTCCTCACCAAGTTCCATCTCTCCCATCCCCACAGTCCTTCCGCGTGACAGGACCTTGTACTAGGCTGCTATTTCTTCAAGTCAAAGACCTTCACAGAAGCCAAAGCAGTGCAGGTCCCACCCACCCTCACCAAAATAAAAAATCAAAAGTAAAAAACCCACTCACATTGAAATTTCAAGGGCTCTTGACACCAGACAATTGTCAACCTTAGACTATGTCTTCGATAAAGAAAAAGTTAACAGGACTTTGTCAGTATTTAGGCAAACTGCATGCTGATTCATAGCATATTGAATACCGAGTATAATTTCTCACATTACAATAGTTTTCCACATGTTGTCTGGACTTTCTGAAAGTGAGAGGAATAGGAGAGGTCTATGGTACATAGACACGATTCCAGTTCAGGTTATTTTTGAAGGGCATGCTAGACTAAATATATTTGTGTTAAATATTACCTTCAGTTTTGTTTGCTATATTTGAGATCTATCAAATATGAAACATGTATAATGAAAGATACCATTGGATAAAAGAGCGACCATCTACTTTCCAACATTCTTGAAAAGGTTTGCCCTTTTACTAAGATGCACACATAGATGAGCATTTTTCAAATTAAGCTGAAAACTACACTGATAATTTTATCAATTTTTGCCCATTTGCGGTTTGAATTTACACTATTTGAAGCAAACAGAAAGGGTTAGCCACTTTATACTCTCAATTTACCTTTATATTCAATATATTTAAAGAAAATAGTAATTTATTTCAGTTTAGCAATTTTTCCCCCTCATTGCTAAAAAGCATAGCATCTCAAATTAGCCATATTAAATATTCCTTGAGCATTTGGTATTTGTTTTTCCATTAGAAAATTAGGGCTTCGCTAGTGGCTCAGAGGGTAAATCGTCTGCCTGCAATTTGGGAGACCTGGGTTCGATCCCTGGGTCAGGAAGATCCTCTGGCAAAGGAAATGGCAACCACTCCAGTACTCTTGCCTGCAAATGTCCATGGATGGAGGAGCCTGTTAGGCTACAGTCCATGAGGTCGCAAAGAGACGGACATGACTGACCGATTTCACTTTCACTTTCCATTAGATCTGTTCATCTCCAGCTATTCAAAGCAGTATTTGTGAAGTTCTACCTCAGGAAAACACGAAATATCCATCGATAGTTAGAAGGGCAATTGTATAATCAGGGTATTGACAGGGAGGCAACTGCAATCAAAAGCCTATCAAAACAGAGAAACTGATAAGACCACGAAAAGATAGTTTCTCCTTCAAACTTAGCTAGATTTTTTGGCAGTAAAACTTTGAATCACGCTATATTTCATAGACTGATTCATTTTGTTAAACCAGAAAATGGTCTCTGCTTTACTTATGAATACAGGTTACAGAAAGCTCTGAAGCCAGTTTATGATTTGATACATCGTAGAACACAAACATGGCTTCCATAGTGGGATTTTATATTTACCCTTGAACCATTCCATAATTTCAAATACTTTCTGTATATGTCAAATTCTTCAAATAGGACAGAAGGATGGCTTAAGAAAGACCTCAATAGCCCAGGAATCTCTCTTCTTTGGTTGATTTCTCTCCTTGCTCTAACAATATCAAGTCATAGCATGGCTCAACACTCGATTTCTGGTTTGTTCCATGTTGAACCTACCTTGCTACTTCTACCCTTCGGATACCACTCCTGAATTGTACTTTCTTAACCATGTATCTGGGCTTCCCTGGTGGCTCAGGTGGTAGACTCTGTCTGCAGTGCAGAAGACCTATGTTCAATTTCTGGGTCAGGAAGATCCCCTGAGAAGGGAATGGCTACCTACTCAAGTCTTCTTGCCTGGAGAATTCCATGGACAGAGGAGCCTGGGAGGCTATATCCATGGGATCGCAGAGTTGGACATGATGGAGTAACTCACGCTTCCACACTTTCAACCCAATCCTTGGGTTGCTTCATTGACTATTTACAGTTTCATTCCAGGTTCCCCTCTTAGCTTTTCCTAGTAGGAAGATTGTATACTGGCAAAGCACAAGACTTAGATTCCGGTAACCCAAATTTGAATACCAGCTTAACAAAGTCCCTCTTTTCCATTCAGTAAATCACTTAACTTTCCTGAACCTCAGTTTTCACATACAGAAAGTTGACAATTAGTGGTCTCTAGGCCAGATGTGGAGCCAGATGTCTATTTTGCCCCAGAAAGCTTTCTTCACTCTCGCATTATCTGAATGGCTTTGTGATCACGTGTGTGTGTATCCATGCCCCATTTGTAGAAAAAAAAAAAAAAAAAGAAGAAGTAATAATGCTTACCACCGCATACAACTAGAGGGTTAACTTAGAAAATCTATGTGAAATGCCCAGGCTGGGGCTTATTAAATAAAGCTTCTCAATAAAATTTGGCTAAATCTGAGGCTGAATCACTTCATTACATCCATCGTCTGATGCTAGGTGTCTAAGTACCTACAAATAAGTCTGGTAATTGTCTACCTTTGGATTTCTTCTCCTATGTCTTTGAAGACCACTCTCCCTTCCTACTCTGCCCAGAGAAATCTTACTGATTCCTCAAGACCAGGCCTAAATCTACACTCTTTCCATAAATCATTACCTGCATTTTTGAAGAGGGAATGACCTCCAGCATTGGTCTGAATGGCAGCAATAACCTTATGAGGCTTAGCATCTTCAGGCTCAACAGGAAATTTGAGATCTTGGCAACCAACATTCTTACAACTGGCCAAAGGCCAAGAAGTTAATAAGAGGAACTCAAGGCCAGAGAACAAACAAGAGAATGGGACTTAAACCTGACTCTCTGATCTCTCCCCCCAGTGCCTGTTTTTGGTTTCTGCTTCTCAGATTACTATGCGCAGGTTTTTCTTTTTTTTTTAATTACGTTGTTTTCTATATTTTTTTTATCTTCATTCAATTGCAAAACACTGAAATTCAAGGGTGGCATTTTATGCGTACGTTTGTTTATTTCTTTGAACCTAGCCAAGCACCTCACAATATTCAACAAATGTTTTGAAAAAACTGGAGAAAAAAGGCAGGAACCTTTTTAGGACCTGAGTTTCCCATAAGCAGATACTCAAGGGCTCCTAGGTAAAATTATTTTATGCAAAATTTTCAATGTTCCAAATACACAGAGATTAAGCATTTGCTCATCCGTCTTATAACTGGGCACTGTATTGAGTGCTATACACGGATCCTCTTATTTAAACTTCACAATGCTTCCAGGGAATTACATTATTGTCAACACCATTTAAAAATTAGGAAAATAAATCTGAGACAGTTTAAGTAACTTGCCTCAAGCAACAGACCTGGAAAGGATCAGGGCCCAAGCAAGAACTGTCTCAGTCTATAGCCATGCTGCTCTTTACCAGCAGAATGAATCAATTTCTAATGCCATCCTTATAGCCCTTCTTAGATTCATCTCTTACTTTCACCTATTGTCATCACTTGATAAAAATAATATAAATCATCTAATTGCCACTGGAAGCGTTTGGGTATTGTCTTGGCCATCTTAGACATTTTGATCTGCCCTCTACCACCCTCCAAAGAATTAATGCTTTCGAATTGTAGTGTTGGAGAAGACTCTTGAGAGTCCCTTGGACTGCAAGGAGATCCAACCAGTCCATCCTAAAGGAAATCAGTCCTGAATATTCAGTGGAAGGACTGATGCTGAAGCTGAAACTCCAATACTTTGGTCACCTGATATGAAGAGCTGACTCATTTGAAAAGATGATGCTGGGAAAGATTGAAGGTGGGAGGAGAAGGGGATGACAGAGGATAAGATGGTTGGATGGCATCACTGACTTAATGGACATGAGTTTGAGCAAACTCTGGGAGATGGTGATGGACAGGGAGGCCTGGTGTGCTGCAGTCCATGGGGTCTCAAAGAGTTGGACTGACTTAGTGAGTGACTGAACAACCAGCACCACCCCAGTCTAGCTCTCATGAGATCACGCAATAGACCACTTTTTCTATAACACCTCCCAATTTTGTCTTTTGGGTTGTCTTTACTGTTACAACTATTTTAATATTACAACTATCTTCAGTGAGCCTGATGGAGTATTTCTCCTTGACCTATGCTTCTTTCTCCAGATCACTCATGTTTTCTGCCATTCATTTAACCATTCAACCTTACTAAGCAGTATTATATGATAAACACTGACACAGACTTGTCCTGACGAAGGAAAGGGCAAGTCAGGTAAAAGGAGGTAAAAATGGCAGTCAAGTGGTCCAGAGAATCACTGGGCGAGTATGAGAGACATCTTTGCAAGACACAGGGTGGACACACAAAGTGAGTAGAGGTCACTTCAACTTCCTTTTGGAAGGAGGGTCAGGGGAGAACGGGTCATTTGAGCTGAGGGTTAGAGGATGGGCATATCTCTCCCATCTTGACATTGAAACAATCATAAACAATCTTCCTAAGCAACTTTTTACCCAGGTTGATTACCACTGCCATTCCACTAAAATATCCTTCTAACTGCCTCATTATTTTTGCCTCTTGCGGAATTTTAGCCCCAGAGAAAAGAATCTCTCCAGGAATCTCTGCGTGAAGAGTACAGGCAACAAAACATAGTGCAACAAAACAAAAATACCCAGAAAATTACAAGTTCTACCTCTTTCATTTACTTTCTGTGTATATAGTCCTTATTTTTAAGTATAATTTAAATCAGTTAATAACATTTATACATAATACAGTGACTGCTGCATAATCTCTCATTAATATAAATCATAAAATCATGGCTGGAAGTCACGTGTTTAAATTGGAAAGAAAATTTGGGAACAGGTTAAATTCAGGTGAGACAAATAAGTCCAAAGATAGCATGGGGGTCAGGGTAGGCACGGAGAAGGCAATGACACCTCACTCCAGTACTCTTGCTTGGAAAATCCCATGGACGGAGGCGCCTGGTAGGCTGCAGTCCATGGCCTCGCTAAGAGTCAGACACGACTGAGCAACTTCACTTTCACTTTTCCCTTTCATGCATTGGGGAAGGAAATGGCAACCCACTCCAGTGTTCTTGCCTGGAGAATCCCAGGGACGGAGGAGCCTGGTGGGCTGCCGTCTATGGGGTCGCACAGAGTCGGACACGACTGAAGCGACTTAGCAGCGACAGCAGGGTAGGCATCTAACTCAGCATTGAGAGCTAATAGTGATGCTAATCAGAGAATTAGACAGAAAACAGATTTAATACTTTGTCCCTAAAATATATATATCTAATTATATTTTAGATTTCTATGGTGTTTACAAAGGACACCTTTTCACATGACCATTTTCTCCCCTAATGTCTCTGTATTTTTAAAAAACTAATTTTGTTGGACTACAATTGCTTGACAATGCTGTGTTAATTTCTAGTGTACAGTAAAATTAATCAGCCACACACATACACGTGTCCCCTCCTTTTGGGATTTCCTTCCCATTCAGGTCACTGCCTTGCATTAAGTAGAGTTCCCTGCGCTGGACAGCATGTTCTCATTAGTTTCTACTTTTTGCCCGGTAGCACCTCTCTATCTTAAGTATCAGTACCTTCTAAAACTCTACTTTACTGGTGAGAAAGGTGAAACATAGGTGGGTTAAGCGATTTGCTCAGGATCACACTGCTGATAAGGAGCAAAGAAAGGACTTGAACAATGGTTGCCAGACTATCATTTCTACTTTTTTTCCATTAGAGTAGACAGCTTCTCATGCATAATCTCCCCCAGTAGCAAGAATACACACACAGGGCTCAATTCAACAGACCCTCAGTGAATGGCTATAGGACAAACATTGTTCTAGATCATAGGGAGAGCACACAAAACTAGTAAAATAGAGTTGCCTCTTACCCTCATGACGTTTGCTCTCTTTGGGGAAGCTTGGCAGACCAAAGAGGTTAATTTCCATGCAAGAAGCTGCAAGGTTCTGCAGTGGCCTTTCTGTGGTAAGAACAATAGTTTCTACATAAAACAAGGAAGTATGACAAGTCTAATTCAATTAGTCCAAAAAAATTAAAGCTGCAAGGCTACAATGGTCTTTCAGTACTAAAACCAATAGTTTCTTCATAAAACAAAGAAGTATTACAAATCTAAATCAATTAGTCCCAAAATTTCAGACCATTAGCTGCAAAAACCTGAGGCAGTTGTACTCTCAAGAGAACAATTTGGCAGTGAGATACCACCCACCATGAACCAAGATAATTATCCAAATCCTTGGACTGGGAAAAAAAAAATACTAGTGGGCGCCAGAACTTACGAAGCAACTCTCATCAAGGGCATCTGAGCTTTTGCATGCCTATATTCTACCCCAGGGATTTCTATTGCAAACATCAAGGCGTGGAAGAAATTTTCAGTCATCATCAGTCAGTTCAGTTGCAGTCGTGTCCGACTCTCAGTCATCATGCCAACTAGCAAAACCAGGAACTGGGGCCACAGCACTGTAGAGACCTAGACTCTTTCTTCCTTCTTCCCTTTGTCTTGTCAACTCACTCATCTTGAGCAGCAGGTCAGCATTCACAGGCCACAGGAGATCACGGTATTGGCCTCTAAAGGATGCTCTGCCTTCATTATTTTGGACTCTGATTCATCAGCAATTAGAAATCTTACATCCTCCAAAATTTAACAGAAACCAGAACTGTGGAAATTGTAAATGATTATAAACAGTAATAAAAATGTAAATTTTCATATATTTCCCATATTTATAATCAAGATTTTTATAAAACCAAGCTTTTCTAATGTGTCTAAGACATCTGAATAGCATAACTCTTAATAAACATTATACCACTCTCCCTGACTTTCAAGGCAGAAGAGCTGTGAGACTGAAAAACTTACTGATTGGTTTTCATTTGTTTTTAAATGAAATATGCTTCACTTAGTCTTTAAAAGGAAACTGCCAATTTAGGACAGGAACTAGATCATCTGCTTGGGGTATGGAAAGCATTGCTTAAATAATTCATGGCAAAAACTTACCCTACTTTTGTGATATGAAAATGCCTTGTTGCTTTTCTTGGCTTGTAAGTAGATTCATCCAGTTGACTGTTTTGGTTTCTTGGTATTCAGAAGTAGGAAAGCCTTCTGAAATTTGAATCATATTTCAGATCCCTCCTGAGTAGTTAAGTGCACACCCACACATGCAACTTTTCCTATAAACACCACATGCCTAAGCACGCATTAAAATTAGACTTTTCCTACCAAGAGAGCGGGGGTGTAAAATATGCATTGCCAGAGAGAAGCACTCCTTTCTGCAAGATGCAGTGTGACATGGGGCTTCTTCAGGGGTATCAGAAATCTAACTCTGACTCCCTGAACTGCATACTTTGTCCTTCTTCACCAATAGATCCTCTTTCTTCATTCCTTGTGAAATGCAAACCACCTATTTTAGTTAGAAAATGAGGACCCCAAATATCAATCTGGCATTGGAAACTAACAGTTATGAAGGATGCGTCCGTGTTTCTTTCTGTCCAATATGGAATGGCTTTATATGAGTTGACCTTGTTGATATCCTTTAGCACCAATATGGAGAAGGCAATGGCACCCCACTCCTGTACTCTTGCCTGGAAAATCCCATGGATGGAGGAGCCTAGTGGGCTGTAGTCCATGGGGTCGGTAGGAGTCGGACACGACTGAGCAACTTCACTTTCACCTTTCACTTTCATACCTTGGAGAAGGAAATGGCAGCCCACTCCAGTGTTCTTGCCTGGAGAATCCCAGGGACGGGGGAGCCTGGTGGGCTGTCGTCTATGGGGTCGCACAGAGTCGGACACGGCTGAAGTGACTTAGCAGCAGCAGTAGCAGCAGCAGCACCAATATATGTGGGCTTGAGTTTGACTGGATATATAGCTGGAAGAGAAGTTTCTATCATTCAAATATCCCCTTTCTACACAAGTCAGAGCAATTCTAACATCATCAAACATGCTATATTCACATTTTAAAATATACTCGAGTGTGTGTTTAAATAGTCCTCTATTATACAGGTTCTTTTTTTGGCATTTTCCATATTCACTTCTAAACTGAAGCCCAATGCTTCAAGTCTTAGGGCAATGATGGGGTAAGGGTTAACTCAATGATCTTCAGTAGCTTTTCTGTTCTTCCTAACCAGGAGACAATGTAGTGGTAATTGGTGCTGCCAAGGAGAGAAGGTATGTGAAAAGCTCATGGTAAGACTGGGAAAGAATGTTTCAAGGGTTTTCCCCATGATAAAGATTAGCAGGGGAAATCCATATAAGTTTGTAGCATGGAAAGTATAACTTTGTATGGAATCTTCACTAGGCCCCAAAGCAGATGTTTTTCATCAGCAGGTCCTTTTTACTATTAGATTTGTGAGGCCTGTTAAGAACAGCTTTGGGAATTCCTATGCAGGGGCAGCCAGTGTTCAAGTTTAAGTCAATTAAACTAAGTCTGCCAAAGCAATTCTCTATGCTTACTGCCAAATCCTGCCTGTGAACAAGGAATCTTAACTTTTATCTGTAGAGCAGGGATAATGTGAAGCTGCTTCAGAACCCAACAACAACAACAAAAACAGCTTAACTTTTGTTTAAATTAAAAAAAAAAAAGTAAGTTCACTTTGAAATCAAGCCTGTGTCCTAAAATGATTTTAACTTAGTGTTCTGTATGTGATCACTCACTCAAGTTTGAGAAGAAAAGCTCAGCGGGGTATGAACAATACTATGAAAATTTGCATTAATAGCTTAATTGCTAATGTATAAGAGTTTTAGAGAAGAACAGGCTCATAAGATCAAAAGTAGCTCAAAAGTTTTTATACTTTACATCTTTAGTATGAAGTTGTAACCATTCTCGATTAAAAAAAAAGCTTTTAACCAAGAGCATGCTCATGTACCGTACAACAATTTATTTAGCATCAGCTGTGTGCCAGTCACCAGTGGGGGTACTGGCAAGGCACAACTGCTATCTCTGAGAGGTTTGCTCTCTGGCATGGGAAAACCATGGGCAAATACTAATTCCAACAGGATCCAGATCATGAAGGGTTTTGTGTGTTTGGCTGGAGAGATCTTAAGTCAGTTGCAGTGTTGAATATATTTCAACAGTGGAGAACGTAGTCAGATTCACCTTCAGACAAATCAGGCCAGTCTCAGTGCAGTCAATGGATTCCGAGGCACTTGCACTGGAGACAAGAGGACTGTAGAAAGTGCTGGCAGTCACTGATCGGGGATGAGGTAGGGCAATGATAAGGAGAGAGACAGATTTGAGAGGAAATGCTAACACAGACGACTTAATGGTATGGCCAGAGATCTCCCAGAGAATGTGGAAGAGATTGGCTGGAATCATTTGTAGGCTTTACACTCAGGTAATCAAATGCAAGATGTCATTTATCAAGATACAAAGAAGGAGCTTTGGGGAGAAGGTAACAGGTTTAAAATGAGTAGAAGTCTCCTCATGTACACTGACAATATCCTTATCTTTAGCAGAATGTTCCTGAGCAATAACATAGTTAGGACATCATCAGTGTATTTTAGGGATAGTTGAAGCCACGGGAATGGATGAGTTCACTGCATGGTCTGGTGGCTCAGATGGTAAAGAATCTGCCTGCAAATCAGGAGACCTGGGTTCAATTCCAGGGTTTGGAAGATCCCGTGGAGAAGGGAATAGCAACCCAATCCAGTGTTCTTGCCTGGAGAATTCCATAGACAGAGAAGCTTGGCAGGCTATAGTCCGTGGGGTCGCAAAGAGTCAGATACAACTGAACGACTAACACTTTTACGGTCTTGTGGCAGGTTCCTCCCAATCAGAGAAAAAGAAAGGCATCACTGTGGGTAAAGGATGCAGTCTCAGCATCAGACGGCCAAGGGTTTATGTTTGAATGTCTACTCCGATATTTGCTTGCTATGTTATTAGAGCAGTCATTTGGCATTCTGGGCATCAACTGATGATCCTAGGAGATAAAACGTAATCCACTCATAGGATTCTGAGCAGAAATAAATTAATTAATCCATATGAAATATCAGTGCATAGTAAGTGGTTAATGGATGTAAACCATTATTATTGTTGTTGTTGTTATTGCTATTATTACCAAAGTGAAGATGCTTAGAGGACATAAAGCCTAGATAGCAATCAATATTTAAGCACCAGCAATGGAGCTCAATACCAAGATAGATTTTATTAAATGCAAAGCAGAGAGAGTATGTAATCAATGTTTTGATTTGATCAATCCACTTATGCCACCCATCCCAGCCAACCCTAAGGCTTTTCTTTTAGTCTTAGGCAGGTGAATTTTATGGTCATTCTGGAAATTTCTCTGGCTTATTTATTTGGTGATATGCAGATTCACCACATCTAGCCTGTCTCAGCTAAAGTATTGTTTACGTGGAGATATCAACTGCTGCAGGTGCAGTCTGGCACACAGCTTACTATTGCCCACAATGTCCTGGGGATCCTGAGGAGTGAAGAATAGTTGTTTACAGCAGCTTGAGGGAGGGGAAAAAAAGGACAGCCTTCTCCTAGCTCTGTAATCATGATCGGTCATAATGTGCCTCAGTTTCTTTATCTGTAATTTGTGGACTATAACAGCTTCCCCCAGGGCAATCATTAATAGTAAATTAAATAGCACACATAAATGAGTATTAAATTAGATAACAGAGGCAGAGTGCTGGACTCAGAAGAATACTCAAGAATATTAGGATCCCCTTTTTTCAACAGCTAAAATTCTAAGCATTGATCAAAACCAACGTTATGTGTGAAAACATGCTATAATCTAAACATATTTAAACAAATTTCCTTAGACTGCAGAAAGAGGTTCAAACAACTGTATGCAAATTTAAACTTCCCTGGTTCAAAATTTCCCAGTGGTATGAATGCCATTTTGCCATGGGGGAGTGATTCAAGTTGCCTTCTTGCTGTCAATGAAGAGTTATTTATGTCAAAAAAAAAAGAATATTCTTTTATTTTCTCTTTTGGAAAATGATCAGAGTACCCCCCCCCCAATAATACAAGATTACAAATCTGGCACCAGGAGATATTGGCAAGACTTTGACTAAATCTGCTACTATTTATGCCAATAAATGCTGTCAGGTAAGTGGCAAAAAAGACCAGTACACTATGCCAAGGGACAGTGGAGAAAGCAGCTGACTAAGAGGAAGCAAGGCTCTATCATGGGAAATGGACTTGTGAAATAACGAAAGGTGGTTTTGTTGCTCATACAGCTACATAAAACCTGCTGCTGAAGACAAATTGTTCCCTTCTTTTCAAAAATTCTAGAAAGTTGGCGCAAGTGGAATAAAGTGAAGACAAAGAGAAGAAAATGCACAAGAAGAGCAGGCAGCTGTTCACTAAGACACTGAAATCTCTCTGTGATGCCCAGAAGCAGAGTGAGATCACGGCACACCTAGAAAGTAGCTCAGCGCTCTGTCTCACAGCTTCATCACGCCCGTTTCCAAAGAGCTGGGCCTGAGACTTTGAGGTTTATGCAACGGTTTTTCTTCACAACAAACATCCATTTGGAGGATACTTAAAAAACATTTAAGTGGCAACTATTTGACAGACACGGCCACAGTCAGGTTACAAATAAGATCATGTCCTTGCCTTCAAGGATCGCGATCTAGCAGGAAAGACAGATATACAAACAGTCCTTAACAAAGTAATTAAACACACATACATGCTTACATATTATATCTATTATCTCAGTGTTTTCCTCCTAGCACAAAAAGATCAGACTCACAACAAAAGTATATTTGATTAAGACTTCAGTGAATATTTCATGTTCCCCTGCAGGAAATATATATGGAGATCTTGCAGATTTTTTGCTATATCCTGCTGCTGCTGCTAAGTCACTTCAGTCATGTCCGACTCTGTGCGACCCCATAGACGGCAGCCTACCGGGCTCCTCCATCCCTGGGATTCTCCAGGCAAGAACACTGGAGTGGGTTGCCATTTCCTTCTCCAATGCATGAAAGGGAAAAGTGAAAGTGAAGTCACTCAGTGGTGTCCGACCCTTCCTGACCCCATGAACTGCAGTTTGCTATATCCTAAGAGTTGTTATGTAGTTGCCAAGTTGTATCCAGCTCTTTTTGCAATCTGAAAACTGTAGCCCATCAGGCTCCTCTGTTCATGGGGTTTTCCAGGCAAGAATATTGGAGTGGATTGCCATTTCCTTCTCTAATATTCTAAGGGTTAGCAACTTAAAAAAAAAAAAAAAAGCTAGATAGTGTATATTGTAGGGTTTGGGGACCATATGGTTTCCATTTCTCAACTCTGAAGTGAAGGTAGCCATAGGCAACACACAAACTTATGAAGAGAAGTGTTATTCATTCGGCCATGTCTGACTCTGCAGTCCTGTGGATTGTAGCCCATTTGGCTCCTCTGTCCATGGGATTCTCCAGGCAAGAATACTGGAGTGGGGCAACCATTCCCTTCTCCAGGGGATCTTCCTGATCCAGGGATCAAACCCAGGTCTCCTTCACTGTAGGCAATTCTTTTCCATCTGAGCTGTCAGGGAAGCACACGTAAACTTTACAGGTATGGCTATATTCCTATAGTGTTTTATTTACAAAAGCAGGTGGCAGCCTAGAACTGACCTTACTACACTTAGGCCACGGTCTGCTGACCTTACTATACTTAGGCATTGTTCTGAAGCTTTCTGTGCTAGGGTGAAACTTTTTGCAAGACTGCATCCACCAGCTTTCCCTCCCAGCATTATCATCCAAACTTCCCTATTTCATGAGCTTTGTAGAGAGGGAGGGGGGCAGATGAGCAGGAGGTTGCCAATGTTACTTTCCTCTCATTTTCTACTTTAGTGCATAAAAATTCACACTGGCACAAAAATTATCACAAAATCTAATGAAAATTCATCATACATCCTATGACATAAGTAGATCTGCTACATGGCTAAGCGGATAAATTAATCTGTTGGAAATTTTTCTGCAGAGCAAGCTGATAAGTGAGAGGAGGAGAAAAGGAGCAACCTAAACAAGTGAACATAAAGCAAGAAGACAAAAGGAATAACAGATAGAAAGAAAAGCAAATACCATGAATGACAAGTTACTTTTACTTTTCATAAGTCAAATGCTTATGGGGGAATAGCTTTCATATATATGGTCCTTAATAAAGCACAACAGTTGAGGAACCTTTCTTGGAACATGAGGTATAGGAGCTCTGAGATGAGCCTCACTATTTATAATGATCCTTGGATATGGACAGACCAACATGAATATATTCTTCCCTTCACAATGGACCTTTCATTGCTAAATCACTGCAGGTCTGAAGCATGAGAGTTACTGTATGTGCACTGCGGTCCATGGCCCAAACAGATAAAGACTTACTATGGCAGGAAGGGGAGAATTCCTGGTGATTTAGTCTCACAAGTCACAAGAACAAGTTTGGACCAAATGGTTTGACAAGCCACGGCAGGTGTGAATTGCAGGACAAGTCCAAGAAAGAAAGAGAGATCAGTTTAAAGAAAAAAAAAAAAAGCAGGAGAATCAGATTATCCAGGGAGTGGTCACTGAGTACAATGAAGTTCATTCATTCAAAGGAAATTTACAGTCCTTCCATCACCACAGTCAGAGGAGTATTTTGGCTCAAGATGGAAGTCAGCATTCAGATAAGTTTCATTAGAATAAATACACACATTTCCTTCTCCTCTCATACTCCACTTGGCTCTTTCCCGGAAGGAAAGCACTGAATTCTAGAAGGAACCTCAGTTCGAAAGTTTCGGAGAAAAAGGCAACCCTTTGAAAGGAGGATAACACAGGGGCATCTAAAAAGCACACACCATCCTAGAAACTGGAAGACCGGCTTACATGTTATGCGAACTCTCCCAGTATTAGGCTTGTGATTTGCAAAGTGCCAGAGGAACAAAAATGAGAGCCCAGGACTCCAGAGCGTCTACCGAAAGCGTACCTGGAATCACCCCAACAAACTGATCGCACACCTCCACCATCAGGTTTGGTGGCCCCCCTCTCTGGGTCTTCCCCAGTTGGTAAAGTATCCGCCCGCAACGCAGGAAACCTCAGTTCGATCCCTGGGTTGGGAAGATCCCCTGGAGAAGGGAAAGGCTGCCCACTCCAGTATTCTGGCCTGGAGAATCCCATGGACTGTATAGTTCATGGGGTCACAAAGAGTCGGACACGACTGAGCGATGTTCCCTCACTCCCTGGGTCCTATTTTATTGATATGTCTTCCTCACTGGCTCACCTGGGCAGCCTCCTTCCCCTAAGAGTGAGCGAGATGCTTTCACCGGCAAGAAATACATTACTCCAGGAACATTTCATTCCTTACTCAGATGCTTACCAGGTGTCTTTCTTCATCAAATTGATTGTGTTGTTAATTGTAGTAAAGACTGAAGTGAGCATGGGGGGAGGCCTCCGAAAGACCAGAGTTATTTGCAAATCAATTTCCACAGCTGCAACTTTGAAACAGTTCTCTAGTGAATAAGAGGTTCAGTTTCCTTGTATTCAAGGTGAGCATTCTTTTCTTGTGGGATATCTTATTGTTTCCTTCCACTTCAAAGAGAGAAACTCTTTTTTAACTTTGAGAATTTGCACACACTTTAATTTTTTCAACCTAGGGGGAAAAAAAAGAATACTACTAGTCAACAAAACAGAAGACTACTCAGTTTTGGTAGTTGAACTATTCTAGGTGCTTCTCGTCCCGTCCCATCCCCCACCCCAGATCCCAGCACTTCAGCTGAGTGTGTGAAGATCCCTTTCTTGGATATCTCTGGTACCTCTTTAAATTATTTTTTTTTTTACCTTATTTTGACAAAGAACCAAGGAAAATTGCATCTTTCATTTTCAAATAATGCTAGAAGGTTTCTGTGCATACCTCCAACGGGAGCCAATCACGGCCTGTTAACAAGAAAACCAGTGATCTGGGGATATTTAATGCCGCATTGGCCCTGGAAGAAGGAGGACTCTTTCATTTCGCATACTTTGTCTCCGCCATGGAGCTGGCTGACATAATGGACTTTTACAAGGAGCTCTGAAGCAATTGGCAATTAAGTGGTTTGAAGGGGTGCTTCTGGGCTGCTGTGAAAGGCTTCAGGTGTGAAACGCTTGTTTTCAAGAGCACTGAACAAAATGTATGGTTGCTTTCAGCGCCCCCTTGTCCTTCCCGAGGAAGGGGGAGAGCCGGGGGAAGCAAGGACACTCAAGAGCAATTTGCTATTCAGCATCTGAATGCCGGGCGCTTTCTTTTCCCCCCAATCCTTGTGCGGCCGGGGAGGGGGGCAGATTGAGATGGCACAAACAGCTCTCGGCACAATGGTAGATCAAGAGAGAGGCAGGGAAAATGAGGCCGGGGAGAATGGACGCCTGAATGAAGGGAAGACGGCTTGATTGTTAATTGTGGGTAAATGTGTTGCAAGAGTGAAAAGGGTTCATGGGCTACTTTAAAGCTATACCCAAGCAATAAGTATAGAGAGCGGGGAAATAAGGAGACGGTCCTGACCCTTTTAAGGACTATAGTAGTACATCTGGCCCACTTGAAAAAGTAAATTGAGAACTGTTCAGAAAGGTAGGCAAATGCATACGTGTGTTCGAATCTCATTGCTTACAAGGGAAAAAAAAAAATCTGGCAACTCCAATTCACATGCAATGTGCACTTCAAAGTATACATTATTCTTTTTGAGTATTAGTCAATAGGACAAAGATAATACGCAATAAGGATGCTGTCGAATAGATAAATATTTAAAATATGACTTTTCCTCAAGAATACAGCCTTCTATTCTAGGATAAAATATATTTGCACTGAAGCTAGCACAAGGGTAAAGGAAACTTCAAACAGTCTTCATGAAGGATATTGTTCCCTTAGTTCTGTTTCATGTCACTTCCTAGGCTGACCTTTACTTCCAACATATTGATTTTTTCCTAACCCAGCCTTGCTTTGCAGAAAAAAGGGGTATTGAGTCTTTGAGCTGCTTACATATCACTATTGTACATGCATCCTTAAAGGTGAAGGAGGCCCTTTCAGGAGATGACTGTCTGACTGACAATGTGATTAGGATTGTCTGAAGACTTTCATTTTAAATGTAGGAGGCCACATGTATCAATCTGGGAAAAGAGACAAGCGGACTCAAATTGAGTGGTCTTTTAAATGCTTCTCAAAGAGTTCTGGTTTTACTCTAAGCAACAGCTTCTCAGATAAAGTATATACTACATAAAACTTAACTTTGTCAAACAAGACTGGAATTCTATATTTTTTGTGAGGATTTCTTTTCCAAATATATACATTTTATTCAAAACATAATTCATATCAGTTTTCTGGGATATGCTCTTTTTTCCAGGATTCTGGTTTTCCGGGGGTGGGTGGGGGGAATATTTGTAAGACAGAATTTCACCAGACACCATACTACTGAAGCTAAATTCTTGGTTCATCCCTTGATGTCATATAATCTTTAATGAAAAGAAAAAAAAGATAAACAGTTAAAAACTGAATTTTTCCTTCTCCTTGCCCCAAGAAGGCTATTAAAATCTTTTGAGAGATTGCCGAATTCTGGAAATTACTTGGCCGTTGCTGCCACACAGTCCTTCTTAGGGCCAGAGGAGAGCCTTAAGAAGACAAGGAATGAGCCGTATTCTCTTTGTCCTGTTCCATTCCAGAATGCTATTATGACCATGTCAGCACCAGGACCACCTTGTACTGACTGATAGATTATGAATAGTGCCCCTAGGGTTGTGCAATAAGCAGTTTTATCTGAGGCCTTGTAAGAAACCGGAGTCAAAGAGTCAACACTGCATCCCTTCATCCCACGTGTCGTTCCTAACATGTTGGATGGTGTGCTCATTTATGTCCAAATTTTAAAACACACCCTGTGCTCTGCTTCTGCTACTGCTGTACAGTTTAGCCTAATGTCAGAGAAGAGAGAACAGCAGTTCTAAACTGCAGCACGGGAGATGGTTCATCTAAACCAGCATTCTGTTAGTTTCGACTTGGGTCCAATCATTTGTGAGATTGTGAGGGTCTTATTTATCTCTGGCCTCACCATCTCCTAAAACCCACAAGGGAGACTTAACCAACTTGATTCAAATGCTCTTTTTCCAGTAAGGAATGAGGCGTCTTCATTTTCTCTGAAACATTTGAGGTATCAATAATCCTAAGGTCCCGAGTCTATTAGCAAACTGTTTCCTTGGACCTACTTGCTTCACTAATATAGTGCATCTCCAAAGACTATGTAAAATCTGTAGGACTGAAGCCAGATTCAGCCTCTGTACCCTCACACCAAATTAAATCTCAGAGACGGAGTTTGAGGTGAAGTGGAAAAGAATAGCTTTATTGCTTTCCAGGCAATAGGGCCACAGTGGGCTAATGTTCTCCACACTGTGTGTCCCACCTGGAGAATGTAGTAAGGAATTTTACAGTAATGGTTTAAAGAGAGTATGATGAGCTCAAGGATGTTCTTCTGATTGGTTAGTGGTGAGGAAAGTGGGAGTCAGCATCCTCAATCTTCTAGTTCCAACTGGTTTGGGGTCTACACGCCTGTGGGCAGTGTAGAGTTAACTTCTCCCACTTGGTGGGGGTTTCAACATCTGCAAAATAGCTCAAAGATAATTGTCATGTATATCCCTTAAGAGGGGAACCAGGACCCTGCCCCAGGGCTATAGTATTGTTTCTTGACTTTCCCACTCTTGTTTCAGCATCCCATCCCTTCCCTAATTAGCACTGTTTGAACCTGCCCCTTGGAACTCCAGGAAAATCATGAAGGTTGAAGGAAGCTTGTTTCCTGTTTCCCCATCCAGAACTGGGGTGGGGTGGTGGGTAGGGGGTTGCTCACAGGAAGGATTTTTTAGCCCAGGAGCCACAGGGTCTTGCTTGGTTTCAGGATCAGCATGTCTTCAGCTCCATCCATACGACCAACTTCTTCACCCGTGTGTTGATATCATAGCAACTGGGTGAGCATTAGGTTTCCTCATGGAGATAAAGAATAGGCAGTACTGAGGCGGGAGTGGCACCCCTGCAATAAAAGTTCTGAACAGTGGCAACTAAAATCATGATCGCTGACCTCAGAGTTTCTAACTCTAGTCTGAAGCTAGTCAGAAGACTTGGATCAAATCATGGCTTCTTTAAAAATGTGCTGTGTTGTCTTGGGCAAACAATACTACTCCTTAACCCTCAGAAGTCTCTTCTATAAAATGGAAACGATAGAATATGCCCCTTAAAAATAATAGAAATAAAATGAGATAATCAACATGCCAAACAATGTCTCACACATACTGAATTCAGTAAATGTCACCTATCCATGTCACTATTACAATGTTCTAGTTGTTCAGTAGCTAAGTCGCGTCTGACTCTTTGCAGCCTCATGGACGGCACCCCGTCAAATTCCTCTGTCCATGGGGTTTTCCAGACAAGAACACTGGACTAGATTGCCATTTCCTTCTTCAGGGGATCTTCAGAAACGCAGAGGTGAAATTCATCAGTAAGACCCCTACTTATGAGGAACAAAGTCTCTGGGTGCCTTGAATCAACAGAGAGCCCAAACTTACAAAAGCCAGCATCATACCATCAGTACAAGGAGCTCCTAGCTAAGTTCCAGACTATCTTCAATCTTTTAGCAACATGATGGATCAGGATCTACCACTAGGCAGACACCAGACTTCTCAAGTTTCATCACTGTCGCTGATTCAGAGTGAGTGCCTTTGTGCCTCTTTTCAGTTTTTTTAGCCATATAAATTCTTTAAAAAATTGAGAAACATTTTCATCTTCCAAGGTTATTAGCAATGGAAATACTTTGTAATTACAAAATTGCTCTGTCATTTAATAAGTAGTATACCTTATATATTCCAGTTGAGCTATTTCAAATCCTAAAAGATGATGATGTTAAAGTGATGCATTCAATATGCCAGCAAATTTGAAAAACTCAGCAGTGGCCACAAGACTGAAAAAGGTCAGCTTTCATTCCAGTCCTAAAGAAAGGCAATGCCAAAGAATGTTCAAACTACTGCACAATTGCACTCATCTCACATGCTAGTAAAGTAATGCTCAAAATTCTCCAAGCCAGGCTTCAGCTGTATGTGAACAATGAACTTCCAGATGTTCAAGCTGGATTTAGAAAAAGGCAGAGGAACCAGAGATCAAATTCCCAACATCCGTTGGATCATGGAAAAAGCAAGAGAGTTCCAGAAAAACATCTATTTCTGCTTTATTGACTATGCCAAAGCCTTTGACTGTGTGGACCATAACAGACTGTGGAAAATTCTTCAAGATACGGGAATATCAGACCACCTGACCTGCCTCTTGAAAAATCTGTATGCAGGTCAGGAAGGAACAGTTAGAACTGGACATGCTACAAAGGACTGGTTCCAAATCAGAAAAGGAGTACATCAAGGTTGTATATTGTCACTCTACTTATTTAACTTCTATGCAGAGTACATCATGTGAAATGCTGGGTTGGATGAAGCACAAGCTGGAATCAAGATTGCCGGGAGAAATATCAATAACCTCAGATTTGCAGATGACACCACCCTTATGGCAGAGAGTGAAGAAGAACTAAAGAGCTTCTTAATGAAAGTGAAAGAGGAGAGTGAAAAAGTTGACTTAAAACTCAACATTCAGAAAAATAAGATCATGGCATCCGGTCCCATCACTTCATGGCAAGTAGATGGGGAAACAAAGGAAACAGTAAGAGACTTTATTTTTTTGGACTCCAAAATGTATGCAGATGGTGACTGCAGCCATGAAATTAAAAGATGTTTGCTCCTTGGAAGAAAAGCTATGACCAAACTAGATAGCATATTAAAAAGCAGAGACATTACTTTGCCGACAAAGGTCCATCTAGTCAAAGCTATGATTTTTCCAGTGGTCACGTATGGATGTGAGAGTTTGTGTATAAAGAAAGCTGAATGCTGAAAAACTGATGCTTTCAAACTGTGGTATCAGAGAAGACTCTTGAGAGTCCCTTGAACTGCAAGGAGATCCAACCAGTCCTTCCTAAGGAAATCAGTCCTGGATATTCATTGGAGGGACTGATGCTGAAGCTGAAACTCCAATACTTCGGCCACCTGATGCGAAGAACTGACTCATTTGAAAAGACCCTGATTCTGGGAAAGATTAAAGGCAGGAGAAGAGGATGAGATGATTGGATGGCATCACCGACTTGATGGACATGAGTCTGAGTAAACTCCTGGAGCTGGTGTTGGGCAGGGAGGCCTGGCATGCTGTGGTCCATGGGGTCACAGAGAGTTGGATACAACTGAGGGATGGAACTGAACTCAATACCTTATATTTAAGACCTATTATGCCTTTTGTTTATACCCCTAGTGGAATATAAATAACTAAATTATTTCATCCTATTCCAAATTCCCTCTACTTTAGCAGGAAATATCAACTTTCCTACATAAACCACGTACATTTTTTCAGTTTGGTTCTCAAATAAATGTCTTCATAATTCATCATTTCATTTGTTTTAGAAATTAATTTTTCCTCCCCACAAGACCTCAGCCAGAGCATTTCAAAATGTGTATTTTTGAAAATGTGTTCAGCGAGACTAGTTTTAATGGCTGATGAATTGGATAAAAACATATTCTATTGTCAAATAAATTTGAAAAAATGGAGGTTAAATTAATGGATTCTTCCCTATTACATGACTTCTCAAAGTCTTCAATTTACTGATCTGAAATGTAGTCTATAAGTATATGATATATTTGTAATGCTTTCCAAACTTATTTTACGAAGGAAAACTTTCTTTTCCTCACTTTTCTTTTCTGCACTGTCTAAAGGATCAAGAACTTTATTTAACACAGTTTTAAAAAATTCTATTTTGATATCAACCAATGCATACCATCTGACTTCTTCAGCCTCTCTCCTCCTGGGAAATGTCCACGACTTCTCCACCACAAGCATACATCTCTGTATTATTCTTAAGACTCATGCAGTTGTATTCTTTGTATGATGTAAGATACCCTGACTTCATAATAAAAGTGTATAGTGATATTTAGTTCAACTTCTTTCTCACCCATGTTGTCTTTTGAAAAGACAGCATGATTTATTTCAATAATTTTTTTAAACTATTAACAGTCTTATGAAAATCATCTTATTGATCAAAATATTATAGGTCTCCTCTGCTAGAAAGTATTTTTAATCACATTAGATCACTTTTGCTATCACCTCATGAACCACATTTTTAGCATCAAATTTTGGGGGACAGTAGATCCTGCAGAAGCTCCTTAATGGAGTCTAGTTTTCAAGAAGCTGTTGACAGTGTAAAGTTCCCCTCATGGAACCTAAAGGATGACCATGAAGTTTTGGAAAATAATATGTGTTGTATGAAGTGCAGAGAAATTGTTTGCCTCAAGTACCCTGAATCAATGAAAAATGAATAAAGACATATTCTAATTTCATGAGGACAAAATCAAGTCTATTTTGACAACTAGTATGTCCCCAGAGCTCAGCACGGGACTTGGCACATAAGTAGTTATTCTATGGATTGTTGCTGTTTAGTCACTAAGCCGTGTCTGACTTTTTTTTTTTTTTTTTTTTTTTGCAAGCCCATGGACTGCAGACTGCCAGGCTCCTCTGTTCATGGGATTTCCCAGGCAAGAATCCTGGAGTGGGTTGCCATTTCCTTCTCCAGGGGATCTTCCCGACCCAGGATCAAACCTGTATCTCCTGCTTTGACACTGAGCCACCAGAGAAGCCCCCTCTATGGACAGTTCATAATAAATGAATACTACAGCTGTGGAGTGACAATTTCTGATTTCCATCTCCTCCCCACAGGCTCCTATGAGCAGTCCTCCACCTATCATTATTCCACCAGGATAGAAAAGAACTGGAGAGGTAAGCAAAATACAGATCCTCAGTGAATTTCAGCCTTGTGACCCGTCAGTAGGTCCTGAATACCCATGAAAAGAGTGCACGTACGAAGGCCCTGGCAACAGTCAGCTTTCACTCACTCACTCGGTTAGTTTACAACTCTTGTTTTCAACAAGATTTAAGGGAGATTGCTGAAATGATTAGAAACCTGACTAGCCAGAACTTGAAATAAGTAGCCAGAGAGCTCAAAGATGAAAGGAAACTTACAGGGAAATCAGAAAAGAATTTCATCTGTGGTGTTTTAGAACAAGGCCAAAGCGCAGTCTTGGGAAATCTGCATGATTCTAATAAACGTATGAAATGGACTCCCTTTCTCCAAAGTTTACTGAACTCCCTTAGACAGCTGCATTACCATGTCCTCAAGTAGAAGAAATTCCTCCTTCTTTGCTGGCCCCAGTTTAGTCCCATTTATCTACATCTCACTCCTCATACTTCATACTTTGTCCTCCTCGTCATTCAGTCTCCAGGACCATGTACAGGGTTGGCACATAATCAGATCTCAATAAAAGATGGTAGACAGAAAAGATTAACCTGAAACATCAGGACCCCGAGGAAAAGTAAGTCTGTGCATTTTGGAGGAGTTTCCATCACCTAAAGTGTGGACAGAAATCCCCACACTCTCTGCATGTAAACCCAACCAATTCTTCACAGCTGGTCCAGATTCAGCCTTTTTTCTGTCAAAACTGAAGAGGAAAAAAACTGAAGCTTTTCTTTTTCTCTTTTTTAATGTGCCTTCTTCCACTCTAGACCCTAATCTCCCCCAACTCACCCTAGGGAGGCAAAAAAACCTGTAAATCTATTTTGAAAATTCAATTTGTTTAGAAAAATTGTGCAAAACACAAGAACTAAAATATTGCCCTGGGTTGAGGCAGAGTCTCTGTGTAGAGAATTCCTCTAAGGATGTTAAGACACTTTCCAAGTAGTTTCCTTATTTCAATGGTACACCTGCTTCTCTATAATGATATAGCTCATGTGTCTTTTCCTTGTCTTTGTTTAGGTAATTACTAGAGTTTACAAATATTCTTTAAAATATAATTGCTGTAGATTTGCCAAGAAGCTCCACAAGCTTTATGCAACAGCTTTTGAATCATGTTATATGCAGGATACTGAGTTAATTTTAGATCCTTATTACCTACTTGCACTGTAAAAAAATGGGAAATGTTGCAAATTATGTAAATGGTTTTTTTTTCCTGGATTTACAATAACTTTTTTTTTTTTTCACTTCAGACTCTCAGTCCCCAATTTTTTTTTATTAGTGTTTCCTCAAGAAGAATGGAAGCAACCACAGCCCACATTAGATTATAGAAACACAACTTTGCCATTGCTACTCAGCCCACTGGCCTCAGTGCCATGTCAAGCCACCCATTTACCGGTGCCATCAGTGACATTTTTCATCGTTGTTATTATCCTGGAAACTTGTGTGTCCTTGCTCCTTTTCCATGCCTTGTTGTTGTTCAGTCACTCAGGTGTGTCCAACTCTTTGAGACCCTGAGGACTGCAGCACACCAGACTTCCCTGTCTTCACTATCTCCCAGAGTTTGCTCAAACTCATGTCCATTGAGTCAGTGATGCCATCCAACCATCTCATTCTCTGTGTCCCCTTTCTCCTCTTGTCTTCAGTCTTGCCCAGCATCAGGGTCTTTTCCAAAGAATTGGCTCTTCGCATCAGGTGACCAAAGTATTGAAGCTTCAGCTTCAGCATCAGTCCTTCCAATGAATATTCAGGGTTAATTTCCTTTATAATTGGCTGGTTCAGTCTCCTTGCTGTCCAAGGGATGCTCAGGAATCTTCTGTAGCACTACAGTTTGAAAGCATCGATTCTTCGGTGCTCAGCATTGTTTATGGTACAACTGTCACATCCATACATGACCACTGGAAAAACCATAGCTTTGACTATATGGGCCTTTGTAGGCAAAGCGATTTTGCTGGCTGCTTTTTAATATGCTGTCTAGGTTTGTTACAGCTTTTCTTCCAAGGAACAAGCATCTTTTAATTTCAATGCCTACCTAGCAAATATAAAGTTGATTGTTATTTACTACATTGGAGAGTGGACTTTCCAGGTGGCACTAGTGGTAAAGAACTCACCTCCCAATGCAGGAGACATAAGAGATGCAGGTTCGATCCTTGGGTCGGAAAGATCCCTGGAGGAGGGCATGGCAACCCCCTCCAGTTTTCTTGCCTGGAGAATCCCCATGGACAGAGGAGCCTGGCGGGCTACAGTCCATTGGGTTGCACAGTCAGACACGATTTAGCACACACACTGTGGTGAGCACAGAGAGTATAGCACTGATTTTATCTAAGCGTTGTTTTCCCAGTGTATTAAATGGGTGCAACAAGAGGATCGGCTATGCACGATGCTTACAGAGGTTGCAGAACGTCATCCCTGTAAAATGTTTGGCACAAAAGAAGGTGCTTAATACCTGTTAGCTATTTATATTTATACTTTCTCATCATAGCTGGCAGTTTCAACATTTCCTCTGCGGCACGCACAATTCAGCCAAAATAAATTTCCCATTTTAATATTCATGGAAATATAGTTTGCCATTTGTATTCTGAATATGAGATTATGAAATAGAAAAACCATTCAGGAGACTGCATTACCAGAACCAACATTTTAAAACACCAACTCAGCTATCAAAGAACTTTCACATTCGAGTTTCAGTAAAAAGGAGGAAGATGCCACCACTCCCACAGGCCTTTGAGCTCCCGCAAGATGACTTTGAAGCCCAGTACAAAGGCTCAGTGGAGGGCGCCTGCATATCCCTTCACACATGTGGCCACACAGGAATAGACACTTTACATATTACACTTACTGCTGCATATTCTTATCCCTCAAGGCAGTTAAGTGTATCATGGAATTCATTTTTACTATCCTTTTATTTAAATGCATAATCAGAAGAGTTACCAGGGCAGAGCTAGTGAGAAAGAAAAAAATAGTTCTGGAGAGTACAGTCTTCTGTTGATCTGAGAGCTTGCTTCATATACTCTGAAAGTTTTATCCTCCATGCAAAAGTGGCTGAATCTATTGTTCGAAAATTAATAAGCTATAGAAAGCAATACAATGCTGAAAAAAATGTACCTGTGCAGTTTCCAGTCTGGTCTTCCATTCTGAGAATTTCATTCAAGACAATTTACAGGCATGAGTTTCCAAAACTGTTTCCATATTTTGTTCTTGACCCTTTGCCCTTCCTCTTCACCCCATCCTCTCATCTCTAGTGCAGATGACTCCCATGTCTATATTTTTTATCCAAACCTCTCCTCCAAACTCAGGTCCCTATTTCTGACTGCTGTATATATGGAGGCCTTGGAAATACATCAGCCTATATCTTCTCTCGCATCTTCTTAGTGAACAAAACGCACCTGATCTCCAGTCCTAGACACCTCATTTGTTTCAGAGGTGTCTGTTTTTGTTGCCCAGTGTATTGTGCACTCACCCAACACCCACTCTCCCTACCAACTTTTCAACTAGGTATAGCCATACAAAACCATTTTTTTGATTCCTAGGAAAGTCCTCACATTCCATCTATAGGCCCCTCTTTTTCCATTCTCTTGTTAGAATGAAGAAGTGATGCCTCAAGTTTCAGCTTCAAACTTGTGTTCATGAGTCCATAAACATGAGAAGAAGACCAAAATCTCCACCTTTATAATGATCTCAGTTCCACTGAGGTACTGAAATAATACCAACAGAACCAGCTCACCCTGATCTTCTTGTGAGACAAATTGATTTCTATTTATTTAAGTTTCTCTGACCTACCTTTGCATCAACACTGGTAATCTTGATTCAAAAATACAAAAATAGATCTGTTTTTTAATTACTTTAAAAGTCTCCTGATAGAGTTTTCCTTCAGTTTTCCTCCTTCCCTTCTACAGTTTGTCTAAAGATCATCCTCCTTCACGCTATCAACTAAATGGTGCAACGTCTCCTCCTGCTCCAATAAAGTCTTCTGCAACTCCATAAGGAAAAGAATGAGAGGACACTCATCAAAAAATACATAGGAAAACTTGTCTTATATTTTTCAAATAATGTTCAACCTCATTAGTCATCAAGAAATGCAACATAAGACAATGAGATAGTCAACTAGATGGTTTTTTTTTTTTTTTGTCTACCAGATAGCCAAACATGTTAGAGGTCCACAACAGTCACTGTTTCTAGGAGGTAGGGAAATAGTTGGACACATAAGAAGCGATGGATCAGGAGCATAAGATCAGGCATTAGGGTTTCACATGCCATTGTTGCTATACCAACCCAGCAACCGAGCTGTAGTCATTGAAGACACCACATGGCCTTCTTCCTTTCTGTTTTGTCCAATTATTTTCCAGCCACTGGTGCAGAAAGGACGATGAGGACCCTTTGGGGGGACAGAGATTGGATGGAAGGAGCGTGAGAACTGTAGCAGAGGATATAGCTGGCGTGTGTAGTGCTGGTTGTCGTGCTGAATAAAGTCTTGGAGGCTCCTGAGGTGTCGGGCACGACTTCTTTAGTTTTAGGTCATGGGCAGTTATGGTATTCCTAGTCAGGGGATTAGGAGAGCATGGGAAAGACAAATCGTGTATTGAAGAAGTAGCTGTGTCATATCAAAAAACAAAAGTTTGAAAAATTATAAAACAGAAATAGAGTGTCAGATGTAGAAAATGAACTTATGGTTTCCAAGCAAGAAAGGGGGGAAGGGATACACTGAAGATTAGTATTGGCACATCCACTCTATATAGGGTTGATAACCAAAAAGAACGTATTTGATAGCACAAGGAACTCTATTCAGTTCTCTGTAATGAGCTATATGTGAATAGAATCTTAAAAAGAGTGGATATATGTGTATAAATAAAGGATTCACTTTGCTGTGCTGTAGAAACGAACACGACGTTGTATACCAACTATGTGCCTATTATTTGCTCAGTCATATCCGACTTTTGCGACCCCATGGATGGTAGCCTGGCTGTCCATGGAATTCTCCAGACAAGAATACTAGAGTGGGCAGCCATTTCCCTCTCCAGCAGATCTTCCCAACCCAGAGCTCGAACTTTGGTCTCCCACATTCCAGGCAGATTCTTTACTGTCTGAGCCACCAGGGAAGTTGTAAATCAATTATACTCCAACAAAAATTAATTATATAAGTAAATAGAACAGTGTTTTAGTAACCAGTGCAGATGTACTGGTGACTAACAGTTAAATAGCATCCTGGTTTTCTCTCTTTGGGGAGCTCCTTTATCTTCCTGCCATTCTTCAGAATATATTAGATGAGTATGTGAATGATAGATGCAAGCTAGTCAAGGGATAATGAAGTCAAACAAGTAGAAAATAGAAAAAACAATAATATTGATGTCAATTGTCAATCATTGCCTCAACCCACACAGTCTTCTCAGAGAATATAGTCTGTGAACTATAATCTCCCTCCAGGGCCTCAACTGTCCAAAAAGCCAACCCCCAGGCCAGGTTGAATCAGTCGTATTTTCTCAATTAAAAATTGGAGCCAAGAATTTCCCTCTATTCATGCAGTGATGGGGAGCTCATCAGTTGTTAAGCTTTTTTTAAACTGAAAAAAAAAAAAATAGTTGGAGCTAAGAGACACAGAAGCTACATGAGTTGAGTAAAAGTGGACGCTTGCCTTTGCTAGCCAACATCTGAAAAGCACTTTCTACATGCGAGGCCTTTGCATAAATTATTTCATTTAGTCTCACTAAAGTAGGTACTATTTATTTTCCTTTTACAAGCAAGCAAAGTGTGGCTTCTAAAATTTAAGTAACTTTGCCCAAGGTCACACAATTAAGGGCCAAGAGTAAGTTCAGAACTCAAGCAGGTTGCCTCAAGTCCCTGTCTTTTTTTAAAAAAAAAAAGAAAAACTATCAATAATTGCTTTCATTTTTTTTAAAACTGAAGTATAGTTGCTACCCATCTTATATGTGACAAGTGTGCAGTGTAGTAACTCACTATTTTGAAAAATTCTAATGCATTTACAGTTACTGTAAAATACTGGTGGTACTCCCTGTTCTGTACGATATATCCCTGTAGCTTGTTTCAGACCTAATAGTCTGTGCCTGTTACTCCCCTACCCCTGAATTGCCCCTACCCCTTTCCTTCTCCCTCTGGTAACCGCTGCTTGTCCTTACATCTGTGAGTCTGCATCTATTTTTGCTTTAGTCACTGGTTTGTTGCATTTTCTAAAATATTCCGCACATGAATTGATGCCATGTAGTGTGTGCTTTTCTCTGTCTGCCTTATTTCGCCTGGCATAATGCCCACCTCACCAGGCTCACCCACGTTGCTTCAAACGAAGAGCCTGTGTTCTTCACCACTAAGCACTGAAGGGGCACTGGATTTGCAAAAGCGGTGTGGTCAGCCATAGCTTCTTGCAGAGCGCTGTTAGGAGGCCCAGAGAAGCCAAGGACAGAGGAGCCAGTCGTTAAAGGGAAGCAAGAGAACCGAGCCGCTGCTGCAGAATACAGAGCCAAGAGCTGTGGCAGCTCTGCAGGAGGGAGGGCGGAATCTGGGGCTCCGCACTCGAGCCTTCAGGAAGCCGACATGAAATTAGAGGCCATCCAGAGATTATTTTGGAAAATTATTTTAGGGAGATTATGGAAGCCTGCAGGATCAGTCAGATTTTCAAAGATGATGCTACCTTCAGAAGCGACCCATCTCGAAAATGGATTTGAACCCAGATCTGCAGTCATGGCCTCAGATGGGTTTGGACAGAAGTCCTATCTCCTCTCCAGGTCTTCTCAGGAAATCTTGAGGAACTTCAGATGCTCCTCGAATGCTGTTGGAGTGCCATCTTTCACAGATGGCTTGAAAGCAGCATGAAAGAGAAGAAGTAAAGAGATAGGCAGGACAGAAAGAGGAGGGAGGGGAGAAATGGAAGAGGAATAAACAGGAGGAAGGAAAGAAGGGAGCGAGGAAATGAAGACACCAGAAATGCTTTATCTACCCTGAATGCCAGAAATAAAATGAAAGCGCAAACCATGATAACAGATGCATGTTTCCAGCTTCGGGAGCCTTCTGCTGCTACTTCCTAAAGCTGCTGCCTTACAGTAGTGTCCCCTGCTTAAAGAGCGTATTTGGATCCAGCGCAAATCAGATGCATGCGCCTTCTCTTACGACTGTGTGTGTGTGCTTAGTCCCTGAGAGTCGCCTGGAAATGGCTGTCACCACTGGGCCACAGATCCCTCGCCCAGGGGGCCTGGAATCGGGCTGCCCTGCCGCCTTGTTCAGCAGTAACGGATTTTTCTGAGATGCCACTCAGAGGCCCTGTAACTGTGGTGCACCTGCGGTGAGTCAGTTGGAACAGGATTCATTGTTGGAAGGTGAGTGACCCTGCAAGGCAAAGCCCAGGCCTGGGTGATCAGGGAGCCCAGAGGCAGTAACCTGGAACAGAAGAGGGATGGAGAGAAGGGAAAGCCCAGGAAGGAGGGAGGGGGGCGCCTTCATAACTCCCGGCTCTCACAGTCCTGGGCTCAGGCTGCTGCGGGCCTAAAAGAAAGACGGCTTCTGGCACTTCCAGCTGGCTTCCCCTTTCCTCCTCAGCCACACAAACCCTAACCCTCTTGCAGGCTGTGGCTCCCAAAGAGAACATGGAATTGTTATCTAGTTGCTCAGTGGTGTCTGACTCTCTTGTGACCCCATGGGCTATAGCCCTTCAAGTTCCTCTGTCCATGGGATTTTCCAGGCAAGAATATGGGAGTGAGTCACCATTTTCTTCTCCAGGGGATCTTCCTGACTCAGGGATCGAACCCTCATCTCCTGCATTGACAGGTGGATTCTTTACCACTAAGCCATCAGGGAAGGCCAGAGCATGGAACAGCCTACCACTAGAAAGACCTTGCAACTACTTTGTTTAACCCCTTAGACTTAGAGAGAAAGAGAACCAGGTCCAGAGAAGCTATGTGGCTAGAGCTCAGACCAGTGAATGATCACATAGACGGAAGGGAAGGCCTCTTAGTTTTTAGTTCATCAACTGTTCTTGCACCAGGAGAAGCTTGGAAAGGGGGAGGAGGTGGATATATGCGACAGCTTCACAGGGACACAGGCCTAGACTGAAATGTCTTTTGTACCATCTAGGGGTTGTGAGGTATTTGGAGGAGGAAAGTTAATCTCCGTGCATCATTTTTCTCAAGGAGACACACACACACACACACCCCCCACTAAATCCATTATTGGGAGCTGTCAGAATTCCTTGCTGATATTTTACATGAGTCATTATTGTTAACTCCAAGGCTTATGAACTGCATTAATGCAGATGAATTACTGTACCTCTTTGAGTTTCAGTCCCTTGATGGGAAAACAAATACAAGACAGAGTCACCGTTCTCCCAAAGTTATGGTGAGGTGTGTATAGCTCACAATATCCAAAACACTTATAGTACCGCCTGAAGCAGATCTCAGTCAATGTCTGCCACTTTGCTACCCATATTAGTATCATTTCTGTAATATCATTTTAACTTATGGCTTACCTCCAGGCTCAAGTTTGGAGGCTTCCCTTACGGCTCAGACAGTAAAGAATCTGCCTGCAACGCAGGAGACCGGGGTTTGATCCCTGGGTCAGTAATATCCCCTGGAGAAGGGAATAGCAGCCCACTCTAGTATTCTTGCCTGGTGAATTGCATGGACAGAGGAACCTGGCAGTTCCATGGGGTCGCAAAGACTGGGACAGGACTGAGCGACTACCACTTTCACTTTGAGACTCATCTAAATTCCTTCAGTAGGCATCTATGGTTCCTCCTCTCACATCCGTTTGCAGCCTTGTATTGGGGGAGCCTTTGGGGAACTTTTACTCCCCACTTGCCTCCCACCCTCTCGCCAGTTTCTCTTTTCCCTGCACGTGGCTTTTCACCTGCAGGCCCCTGTTTCTGAAATTCTTTTCTTCTCTTTTTCTTTCCCTGGTGACCACTCGTTGCCTATTAAGGCTCAGCGTGATTGTCATCGCCTCCCCTCTACCCCTTCTAGGCTGTGCCCCAGGATATGGCCCTGTCACAGCAGTTACAAGCTGATGCGAACCCTGGCTTACCTGCTGGTCACCTGCCTAAACTAGGGCCCTATCAGGACAGGAATGTGACATTTATCTCAGTCTGCCCTATCCCTAGCATGGCTTAGTGCTCCATAAACATCTGCAGACTGAACAATCCAAATCTTACGACAATACAGCCTCCGCACTGAGCACAAAGTCTTACACATTTTAAGAACCTGACAAACGTATGTTAACTGAGTACGTGAATAAATGAGTGGATAACGAGGAGATATTCCATCTCTATAACCATGCAGCATTTTCATACCCTATGGGCCAGCATTTCAAATTAAAAAAATACTACTTGACTGCAAAATTAGAGAAGTGGTCAATATTTTAAAATCTTCAGCTTTTAATTCAGCAATTCTATCTATAGAGAAAAGTTTGGTGAATCCCCGAGCTACCAAACAATGGTTGCCTTAATTTAGTTTTGGTAGGGGAGAAGCTGAAACTCCAGTACTTTGGCCACCTCATGCGAAGAGTTGACTCATTGGAAAAGACTCTGATTCTGGGAGGGATTGGGGGCAGGAGGAGAAGGGGACAACAGAGGACGGGATGGCTGGATGGCATCACGGACTCGATGGACGTGAGTCTGAGTGAACTCTGGGAGTTGGTGATGGACAGGGAGGCCTGGCGTGTTGTAATTCATGGGATCACAAACAGTTGGACACGACTGAGCGACTGAACTGAACTGAAAAAGGAAATAATATGGAATTGTTATATTTTTGACTGTGTTTGCTAGCAATTATATTTAAATGTATGGAAAAGCAGAGATTTGATTAATCCTATGCATGGCAAAGACTGACTACGAAATTATTTCTCCTTCCTGGGCACATCGGTTAAACTGTATATCTTCCAGACTTCCCTGGGTTAGATTGAAACCTGAAACCATATGACAGGGTTCTGGCCAATGAAATGAGATCAGAAGTGAGGCTCACCACTTTTAGACCTGATGTCAACCAACCTGAGATTCCCCATGATACATTTTTCTCTTCCATGGGTCCTTGGAAGCCATGATTTGACAATGGCAAAATTATAAGATGGAAGAAATTTGAGTTCCCTGAAAAACTACGTGGAGAAATTCCCCCAGCCACATTGAGGGAATTTAACCAACCACATTGGACTGTGAGATAGCAATCAAAGTTTTGTGTTTTGTAGTCTATTGAGCCTTCAGGGTCTTTGGTTTTATTTTGTTTTTTGACATAGTCTATCCTAATAAAAATGGCAACCCACTCCAGTATTCTTGCCTGGAGAATCCCAGAGATGGGGGAGCCTGGTGGGCTGCCGTCTATGGGGTCGCACAGAGTCGGACAAGACTGAAGCGACTTAGCAGTGGCAACAGCATCCTAATATAACACTTTGAACTACAGAACTGCCAAATAAAATTTTCACATTTTATCACCTTGGCTCACCAGGAAGTTAGTGAAGAAAGGGAAATGACTGGATGGGTAGCTGGGATTCTGTGTTTGGTACTGGCAAAATAGTTTGTAAAACCCTAGATGCTATAATTTGGAAGGCAGACCATGTGCTTACTGAGCTTGTGACTGAGGGAAGAAACTGGAAACAGGATATTCCCGCTCTTTATTGTTTGTTACTGGCTGCATTTGGCAAGATATTTGAAAAAGAATTCTAGAAAGCACTGACTACTTTGCAAGCAAACGTAAAAAGGAATAGAAATTCAAATACAGGGAGCCTTCAGGGTAAGAAAGGTTAACAGTTTCTAGACCCTGAAGAGTAAGCTTTGGGACTGACAAAAGCTTATGTGAGATTTCCCAGGTGACAGCGAGTCAGTCTTGCAGGACAGATCAGATATAGGATGTGGTCAAACTAGTGAAGGCAGCCATCAGTAAATTAAGAGAAATATTTGAGAGCTCACACAGGAAATAAGACACACGTGAGGTACACTCTAGAAGGAACGCTGGGTGTGGTTATGATGTGCAGAATTGCTGAAGACTAAATACATCAGAACCAACAAAAGAAACTGTGTTGCTAAAAAACCCATCTGTTTGATCTAATAAGACTGGACTTCTTTAATAGAGCTTTCAGACAATCCTTGGACAGAAGGTGGGCTATAGAACTACATTGCCTCAAAACACTGACTTCCTCAAGGCCCATTTCAGACAAGGTCTAGGAGGGGAATGGACAGGAGAAAGTTTCCACAAGGCAGAGAAGAAACCACGGAGAACGTGGAGAAGGAATTCCTCACAGGCAGCAGTCAAGGAAGCCCTCTGCCGGGGGCACAGGCTAGGGGCTTCTCACAGTGCTGGCCTGGTGTTTGAGACCAGTGACTGCTTGTTATCCATTATTTGCTCTGCGGTTTTTGGTGGGTATACAGTTTAAGGGATCACGTTGCTCCTCTTTTTAATACATATGTCACTAGACCACTAGAGATTTTTCTAGACCTGTTGGAGAGGACTCTGCATCACAGGGATGTCTTGGACTTTGAGCCAGAAGCAGAAGTGGCTGAGACTTCGGGCTGTCTCTTGCTATGAGAGTGAGAGCAATCTGTTTGGAAGGGGACAGTAAAATCTGATGAACAGAGGATGAACAGAGATGAGCTAGATGCCTACCAAAAAATGATGGGAGAAAGATACTAGGTTTTCTAAAATTAACATCCCATCCTTAAGGGTGTTTGCGATTTCTCAGTCGTTGACAGGTTAGGATGGTCAGATTGAAGAGGATGAGTGTAATCTTTGTGATCCCTCACAGAGCTGTTTGAGGATGTCACAACAGTCCACCAGGGACACCTGAGCTAGAACCGTTCTCAAAAGTCACCTAATGTAATTATTTCATTTCATACTCCTTGACTCATTTGCTTGACAAAGATTTATTTAGTATTTCTTGTGCAGAGGAGCCAGAGGTACCTACTTGTATACGAGGATCAGAAAAGCCGGATCACTGCTCCACACACCAATCAGCGCACAAAAGGAAAAGAAGATGTAGTAACGTCCCCAGACACCGTGGAGCTACAAAGAATAAACTGCTGCCTTCCTTCTGAGGGTCCCAGAAAGGTCCACAGAGGTCAATTGCCTTGCTCAAGCCCTACAGGTAGCAGAGGTCAAGTCTAAGGTATTAGAAGAAAAAAATTGATTCATATGACATTTAAGTAATAAATTATCATAGCATTTTCATATTTCTGTGCATAGTTTTCATCCTATCTATAATATTACAACTTGCATGAACTTGTAGAATAAGCTTTGGCTAAACAAATAGGTCTAGGGTTTGCTCCATTCATATTTATTTAAGACCTATTTATTTTACTACGTATCAGTTCAGTTTAGTTCAGTTCAGTCGCTCAGTCATGTCTGACTCTTTGCGACCCCATGAATCACAGCACACCAGGCCTCCCTGTCCATCATCAACTCCCAGAGTTCACTCAGACTCACATCCATCAAGCAGGTGATGCCATCCAGCCATCTCATCTGTTGTCCCCTTCTCCTCCTGCCCCCAATCCCTCCCAGCATTGGAGTCTTTTCCAATGAGTCAGCTCTTCGCATGAGGTGGCCAAAGTACCGGAGTTTCAGCTTTAGCATCATTCCTTCCAAAGAAATCCCAGGGCTGATCTCTTTCAGAATGGACTGGTTGGATCTCCTTGCAGTCCAAGGGACTCTCAAGAGTCTTCTCCAACACCACGTTCAAAAGCATCAATTCTTCGGTGCTCAGTTTTCTTCACAGTCCAACTCTCACATCCATACATGACCACAGGAAAAACCATAGCCTTGACTAGATGGACCTTTGTTGGCAAAGTAATGTCTCTGCTTTTGAGTATGCTATCTAGGTTGCTAATAAATTTTCTTCCAAGGATTAAGCGTCTTTTAATTTCATAGCTGCAATCACCATCTGCAGTGATTTTGGAGCTCCCCCCCCAAAAAAAATCTGACACTGTTTCCACTGTTTCCCCATCTATTTTCCATGAAGTGATGGGATCGGATGCCATGATCTTCATTTTCTGAATGTTGAGCTTTAAGCCAACTTTTTCACTCTCCTCTTTCACTTTCATCAAGAGGCTTTTTAGCTCCTCTTCACTTTCTGCCACAAGGGTGGTGTCATCTGCATATGTGAGGTTATTGATATTTCTTCTGGCAATCTTGATTCCAGCTTGTGCTTCTTCCAGCATACAGAAATGCAAATGCCATAATCCCTGACTCAAGATTGTTACTCTCCTTTAGAGGCAGTTCTCTGTGGCTCGACTGATCATGTGGAAAACTAGGAGTAACTATTCATGAAATCTAATGTGACATAAATCAGCCATACACGTTCTTTAAAATCATTAAAATTCCCTGTCCCTCTTTCCTCTCATCTTTTCAACTCATTAACCACTGTTTGGATTCTTCTCCTCTGAACCCCATCTGGGATCCAAAGTTATTGTTGTTGTTCACTTGCTAAATGATGTCTGACTCTTTGCGACGGCATGGACTGCAATACCCCATGCTTTCTTATCTTTCACTATCTCTTGGAGTTTGCTCAAACTCATGTCCATTGAGTTGGTGATGCCATCCAACCACCTCATCTGTTGTCCCCTTCTCCTCCTGCCCTCAATCTCTCCCAGCATCAAGGTCTTTTCCAATAAGTCAGCTCTTCGCCTCAGGTGGCCAAAGTGTTGGAACTGATTTCCTTTAGGATTGACTGGTTTGATCTCCTTGCAGTCCAAGAGACTCTCTTGAGTCTTCTCCAGCACCACATTTCAAAAACATCAGTTCTTCAGCACTCAGCCTTCTTTGTGGTCCAAATCTCAAATCCATACATGACTACTGGAAAAATCACAGCTTTGACTATCAAAATGCTATATCACAGCTATGTCACATGGGCTATACATCACATATATCACAGCAAAATGATGTCTTTGCTTTTTAATACGCCGTCTAGGTTTGTCATAGCTTTTCCTCCAAGGAGCAAATGTCTTTTAATTTCATGGCTGCAGTCACTGCCCTAAGTGATTTTGGAGCCCAAGAAAATAAAATCTGTCACTGTTTTTACTTTTCCCCCATCGAATTGCCATGAAGCGATGGGACCAGATGCCATGATCTTAGTTTCTTGAATGTTGAGTTTTAAGCCAGCTTTTTCACTCTCCTCTTTAACCTTCATCAAGAGGCTCTTTAGTTCCTCTTCACTTTCTGCCATTAGGGTGATGTCATTGGCATATCTGAGGTTGTTGATATTTCTCCCAGCAATCTTGATTCCAGTTTGTGAGTTATCCAGCCTGGCATTTCGCATGATACTCTCTTCATAGAAGTTAAATAAGCAGGGTGACAACATGCTTATACTCCTTTCCAGATTTTGAATGAGACATTGTTCCATGTCCAGTTCTAACTATTGCTTCTTGTCCTGCCTAAGGTTTCTCAAGAGACAGGTAAGGTGATCTGGTATTCTCACCTCTTTAAGAGTTTTCCACAGTTTGTTTTGATTCACACAATCAAAGGCTTTAGGGTGGTCTATGAAACAGAGGTAGACGTTTTTCTGGAGCTCTCTTACTTTTTCTAAGATCCAACAGATGTTGGCAATTTAATCTCTGGTTCTTCTGCCTTTTATAAATCCAATTTTTACATCTGGAAGTTCTTGGTTTATGTATCGTTGAAGCCTAGCTTGAAGGATTTTGAGCATTACCTTGCTAGCATGTGAGATGAGTGTAGTTTTACGGTAGGTAGTTTGAACATTCTTTGGCATTGCCTTTCTTTGGGATTGGAATGAAAACTGACCTTTCCAGTCCTGTGGCCACTGTTGTTTTCCAAATTTCTGACATTGATTGCAGCACTTTCACAGCATCATCTTTTAGGATTTGAAATAGCTCAGCTGGAATTCCATCACCTACACTAGCTTTGTTTGTAGTAATGCTTCCTGAGGCCCACTTGACTTCACACTCCAGGATGTCTGGCTCTAGGCAAGTGACCACACCATCGTGGCTCCCCTGACCATCTAAATTATTCATTCACCAACCCATTTTATTATCTAGAAGCTCCGCTGTTCAAGCCAAGTCACCCAACCAGCTCCTAACATGGGAGCATGCTACATTCTTCCCTCATTGCTCACATTGCCATGTCTGAGCCATCCGGACAACCATTTAGCCAGCCTCTCAACACCTCCCACCAGTTCTTGAACTTGTTTTGAAACCCCCTCCCCATATTGACCAGTATAAAGCTTCCCTAGTGTCATCAGCCCCTTGACCTCACAATGGGCAATCATACCGTTATTGTCAACCATCTCCAATCTTCTGTGCTTAGTAGTTAAGTGGTGTCTGACTCTTCACTACCCAACGGACTGTAACCCACCAGGCTCCTCTGTCCATGGGGATTCTCCAGGCAAGAATACTGCAGTGGGTTGCCATGCCCTCCTCCAGGGGATCTTCCCAGCCCAGGGATCAAATCCACATCTCCCACATTGCAGGTGGATTCTTTAGCATTTGAGCCACCAGGGAAGCCCAAGAATACTGGAATGGGGAGCTTATTTCTTCCTCAGGGGGTCTGTCTGACCCAGGAATTGAACTGGAGTCTCCGGCATTGCAGGTGGATTCTTTGCCAGCTGAGCTGCCAGGGAGGCCAGTCTTCTGTGCTGCCTACAAGCAGAGCTATAGCCATGCTCACATCTGCCTCCCTCTGTTCTGTTTCAGAGAGGGCAACAGCAAACCTCCAATCTCAACATTTTTCTCTCTTCCAGGAACTAAGTCTCTTATAAATCACTTCCTGGCTCCTATTCCTTTTTTTTTTTTTTTCCTAAAGATTTTCTTAAGCCTTTGCCTTATTTAAGAAATAAATTCATTTGAAAAAAATACGCCCTGTTCCCTCTGCTCCTTTCCAGCTGCGATTGATTTCTTTTCACCCCTTCTCAACAGCACCTCTTTTAAGCTCTCCATTTGCCCAACTCCAGCGACTCATCAATGCTCTCTGACCACCCTTCCAATATTTAATGACGTCCTTCTTGCCCAAGCTAGAAGATCCACTCTGGTTGTCATCTGACCAGACCTCTGCCTCTTGTTCAGCCATGTCTTGAATCTGGAGCCTCTTTTCAAATCCTTTTCATTCCTCACCAAGACTGCTGCCAGAGGTTTTATGGATCTCCCTTCAGTCTGTACACTCCAAATTCATCCTCCATATATCCCCACCAGAGATACAGATCTTAAATGCAAGTCTTACCACCTCTCTCCATTTATAATCCAGCAGTAATTTATTTGGGGATACCAGATGAAGGGCTAAATCCTTTACAAGGTACTCAGTGTTCCCCACGAGGAAACCTTGAGCTGGAGCTAATTCCCCAGCTCTGTTTTTTATCATTCCCTTCAGCTTATGCTGAAATGTTTGCAATCTCTTCACACTCCACGCTGCTTCTCTACCTGGATGTCTCTGCCTAAGCTGAGCCTCCGCCTGGGAGTGATTCTCCTCCCCCAACAACCCCTATCTCCCAGCTCCCTTCCCAAGTCTACAGAATAATACACAAGGCATTCTTGCAATGGATACTTCTTGCTTTGTCATATTCTCCCCAAGAAAATCCCTGACTTTATCCAGCTTCTTACCCTCCACTTCCAGAAGGTTTATTTCTTTTCTTTTTAATTTTTCTGGTCTCATAACACATTGTGCATTGGTTTGTCATGTTAATGTTAAGTATCTCATGGCACTTTCTCACTCATCTGCTTTCTTTTTCCACTTTCTTTTTTTCTCAGCTGGGTTGCATCTGCTCAATAAATGTCAAGACAATGAAATGGTCCCATAGTTTTCAATGATAATAAAAAGTGATGTAAAAGTGCTTGCATAATCTGTATGGTCTTCTCAGTAAAGAGTGTAGCTAGGATAGAGTTGTTTGAAGGGTCTTAAATTAAATCAACTCCTTCATCCTCTGTAACATCACGGCTCAGTTTGGACCTAGTACCTTTCAGGTGTTTAGTAGCCTCCTGTGTCTAGTTGCTACTGTATAGTACAACACAGCTTCAAAGCACAGGGATCATAATACTTAGGACTGTTGTCAAAATTATGTGGAATATTATATAAGAAATACTTAGCACAGTTGCAGTCATATAAAAATGTACTAAGGCTATCCCTGGTGGTCCAGTGGTTAAGAGCCTGCCTGCAAATGCAGGTGACATGGGTTCAATCTGTAGTCCAGGAATATTCCACATGTTGCAGGGCACTTAAGGCTGTGAGCCCCAACTACTGAAGCCCACACACTTTGGAGCCCAACAGCCACCACTTCTGAAGCCCAAGTGCCCTGAGCCCCTGCTCTGCAACAGAGAAGCGTGCACTCCTCAACTAGAGAGTAAACCCAGCTCACTGCAACCAGAGAAAGCCCATATACAGCAGCGAAAAGCCAGCACAGCCAAATACAGAATAAATAAATAAAATTTTGAAAATTTTGAAAAGATGTTTTTGCTTTTTTCTTTTGCTTCTTTCGTTTGCTTACTTCTCACTGTCTATGATACTAATGTTAAAATGCACTGTTCCCCCAACATTTTCCTCTTGGAAAAATCTATAGAAGAGGAAGATATTTACAGAATTTTTTAAACTGGGGAAAGGAAAATGTAGAGTTAAAATGTTTATCTGTATGATACTTATTATCTCTATTAATTAACCTAGTAAAAACAGAATAAAAAGAAATGCAAATAACCACTATCGCCCTTAAATTCCTGGCTTCGGTCAAGAAGAAGAGAGTGTTGAAAACAGGAGCAGTATTCTGACCACCACGGGGAGCATCCAGCCTTCAGCCCTGCCCTGAGTACCTGCATGGATGTCTTCCAAGACCCGCTTCCTCTCCTGCTAAAGGCATAAGGAAGGTAAGAGTCTCCGAGTAAAATTTCAGCCACGTAACAAATGTTTTCTTCCCACAAATCTTGTTTTCCTTGTAGTGAGGAAACAAGGGCTTTAACTTGAGCCACAAATTGTAACCCAAGGTGGGGAAAATGTCCATGAAGAAAAGTGGAAGATCTCAAATAGGTTGGAACAAAGAGGGACTGAGGGGTGGGTGGGTGGAGATTAATCTTATTAGGATCATATATCATGAGGGTGTCAGGTGTGAAAGCAGACGAATGGCCTGTGTTTATCTGAGCTAAACCGTGTGGTTCACCCAAACATTTGCTTCCCAGAGCGTTTTTTTTACCCGTAATAAATTGGCCAAGTCTTCGAAGGGCGTTGATAATAAAGTATGTTTAGGTGCAGTTAGAGATTTTCTTGCCGGGTTTTCTGTGCAACCACGTTCTCCCACTCTTCTGCTCTCGCCTCCCTCTCCCTCTCCTTTTTATCACAGCTGATTCGCAAAGCCCTTTGGAAAGATGAAGTAGGTAGAAATCAAAATAAATGGATTCTATTAAAACCGGCAATGCATCAACTGCTTGATAAAGTGATTAATAAACAGCTTAGGATGGTGATTGATTAAACTCTTTAATCAAAGTGCTAAACTGACTTAATATGGAGAGTTTCAACATGTTCAAAGTGTACATTTTCCCTGCCTAAGGTTCACAGTTGTTTATGTAACTTTTCTGAAGTGTATCCCTTAGGTCTAACCTTCCGAGAGCCTGGGCTCTGGAATGTGTAAGGATTATAAAGTATCACAAACTGCATTAGCTGCTGAAATGTGCTCGTGAATTATAGGGCTTTTCCACTAGGCAACAAGTCATTTTTCAGAATTTTAGACCCCTTCATCAAGCAGCTTCTTTGCCTGCATCACTTCATAATTCTTTAAGCCTTAATGCAAGACAGCGTGCATTTAAAAAGTCCCTATTGCTCACATTTTATTTTCTCCTTTAAGTACTGATTGCTTTATTGCATGAGGTCAAGATTCTGATGATGAGAGAAGAGGCTTAGTTTTACCCTGAAGGTAGTTTCGTGTTCATTAGAAATGGGTATATTTCATCCAATATGTGTAATTCTCAGAATCTGACATTGTTTTTGATGTAATTAATCATCAGCTCACTGCTTTAATAAGCTACTTGACTCCTGAAAGTTTGTGACACCAAAATAGATTTTTTTCCAAAGCCTGGTTCCCAAAGCTAAATAAAAGCATTTTAGACACTGAGCTTGGGGTGAAGGGGAAGGGAGAGAAATACGACCATGCATTAATGGGGGAGCATTCATGACCCACGTTGCATATATGTGGAGGCAAGTTGGGAAATTTATTTAATACAAGACAAAGTTTTCTGTGTAATGCACTCTGCCGGGCTCTGTGTGACTGCCAAAACCAAACATAGAACTGCTCCTCTTATTTTGTAAGGAAAGAGATTATACAAGATGGGGAAGCTGTGTGTTTGTTTGCTTGAGTAATTTAGAAAGACAGTTCTTGTTCTGAAGGTTTGACTAAGGCAAAGAAGCATGGGAAATAGGGGGAGAAACTTTCTACAGCACTACCATTGCAGTTGATTTGGCTTTGAAAGATGAATAGAATTCAGATATGAAGATAGATGCCTGGCAGTGGAGCTCATGAGCATGAAAGTGCTAGCTACTCAGATGTGTCTGACTCTTTGTGACCCCATGGACTGTCCGACTCTGTGCGACCCCATAGAAGGCAGCCCACCAGGCTCCTCCATCCCTGGGATTCTCCAGGCAAGAACACTGGAGTGGGTTGCCATTTCCTTCTCCAATGCATGAAAGTGAAAAGTGAAAGTGAAGTCGCTCAGTCGTGTCCGACTCTTGGCGATCCCATGGACTGCAGCCCACCAGGCTCCTCCGTCCATGGGATTTTCCAGGCAAGAGTACTGGAGTGGGGTGCCATTGCCTTCTCCCCTGTGCTTTGTACTGGGGGATATGTTTCGGTGAGGAGAAGCCACCAGACACTTGAAATCTCCATCACCCAGAGCATCCAGAGGAGCCATTCTGAGCCTCAGTACACAGACCCGCAGCACAAACTTGCTGACCACCCACTTATTTAGTGCTAGTGTTTCAAAGTCTGAGGGAAGGATGAAAGAGAGATCCACAGAGAAACCCCTGGGAAAAGTCCATTCTTAGAATGAAGGAAGAAGATGGAGAGGGAGATTCAGCAGTCAGAGAGGACGTGGAACTCTGAAGGACAGAGAACTTTTGAAATTCAGTGGCAAACAGTAACCCTCAAATGCCAAACTGTGTTCTAAAAGGGATCGTTCATTTGCCCTCAGTCATTAACTTTTCTGTCATATATGTCTCTGCACACTCAGTTGTGTCAGATTCTTCATGACCCCATGGACTGTAGCCCACCAGTCTCCTCTGTTCATGGAATTTTCCAAGGAAGAATACTGCAGTGGGTGGCCGTTTCCTTCTCCAGGGGATCTTCCCAACCCAGGGATTGAACCCACATCTCCTGTGTCTCCTACATTGGCAGGTAGGTTCTTTACCAGCTGAACCACCAGGGAAGCCCTGTATCTTTTTTTGTCAATAGTAACCAAATTCTGTGTCTGGCTAGGATGGATGTAATTGAAAATGAAAGTTGTTCAGTCATGTCCAACTCTTTGCGGCCCCATGGACTGCATAGTCAGACCAGAATTCTCCAGACCAGAATACTGGAGTGGGTAGCCTTTCCCTTCTCCAGGGGATCTTCCCAACCCAAGGCTTGAACCCAGGTCTCCCACATTGCAGGCAGATTCTTACCAGTTGAGCCACAAGAGAAGCCCAAGAATACTGGACTGGGTAGCCTATCCCTTCGCCAGGGGATCTTCCTGACCCAGGAATCGAACCGGGGTCTCTTGCATTGCAGGCAGATTCTTTACCAACTGAGCTATCAGGGAAGCCCATGAATATAATTAGGTGATTTGATTCTTCCAAAGATCACCAAATTAAAGCTTCATATCTATGACCACAGGGTGAGATGTGGTAGGTAACGCAAGAGGTCCTTTTTTAGATAAATCAAAGATGTGGTCAAAGGAATGAGAATATAAAATAGTCTACTGCCATAGGCTGGTGCCAAGAGTTCTGTGAGAATCCAGTGGTTTCTCTGAGTGTTCACTGAGTGATTCATTTATCCAGTAAACATGTATGTATTAAGTCTTTGTCCAGTGTCGGCTGCATGCCAGACTCTGTGGAAGGCTGTGAGAAGACAAAGAATGCAGTGGTAAAGGCAGACCTGGTTTCTGCATTCAGGAAGCTTAGCGTCCAGTAGGGAAGACAGACATTTTATCCATTCAGTCACAATTCTGATGCTTCTGGTAGGAGGCAATGCTGGGTGCTCTGAGTGTACAGGATGGTTGCTCTGGAGCATCCAGAACATTTTCCTAAAGAGGAGACATTCAAACTGAGATTTGAAAGACAGAGTGGAGAAACACAAGAAGAAAAAACTAAGGGAAACGAATCATGAGACAAAGAGGACGCTCCTTTAAACAATACAAATTATGGTAGCTGAAGCACAGAAAGAAGAGGAAACAGGAAGAGCTGAAGAGAGAGGCAAATCCCGGGGCAGTACGAGTCTTTAGGCCCTGGTAAGGATTCAAATGTCTCTAACAGCAGTGGGGAACATTGAGAGACTTTAAGCACAAATAAATTTTTACTGCAGGGTGAATAGTGAATTAGAAAGTTATTAGGCTAGAGATGATGGTTCCTGGAAATACGCAAATGTGAGAGATATTTAAGGAGTGAAATCAACAGGAACTGTGACTGGGTAGGTGGATGGGAAAGTTAAGACAATAATGATGACTCTCAGATTTCTGGTTTAAAGTCAACTTTCTCCCCTTCTTTCCTCCCTTTAAATGACTACAATCATGCTGATTATAAAATCACAAAGTTTTAATTGGGCCTTCCACCCCCTCTCTCTGCCAGCTCCTGATGCCCTCAACAACTTGAATTTCTATCCTTTGGTCTACTCTGCACATCCACTACCGTGGCACACTTGCTATTCCTGAGGCACATAGGATAAGCTCCCATCTCTAGGTTTTCGCTCCAATCCTGACTGGTTTCCACCAGCATCTTTCTGTTATACATCTTCTGCGCCTCCTTCCAGTCCCAAAACACAAACCTGATCATGCGCTCTGCCTATAGACAACAGTAATGTTTCATACCCTTAGAGAGATTTACGAGAGTATATCTCACATCCCGTTGTTACCACAATAAAATGAAAATTTTAAAAAGAAATGAAAAAATGTATAGCTAGAAACCATTTGTCAATAACTAACATAGAAACTTGGATGAAAATGAAAAATATTATAACTCTTTTTAAAGAGTTATATCTTTGGTGACAAATTAACGGGATAGAATCTAAGTCCCATATAGGTTTTCTCAAAGCTGCTTGCTAATAAAACCCAGTAATAAACAGAATTAAACAAGTGCCTTTTACAGGTTTTGAGGACACACAGAGAGATGCTTGGTATAAATGTATTCATATTTTCAAGTGTTTTGTTAAAAATTCAATCAAAGTTGACATTTTATTATCTAATATGTCCATATTTATTTGAATATGTAGATGTAAAAATTTTTAACCATGTTAAAATACATGTAATATAAAATGTACTATCTTAACCATTCTTAAGTGGACCGTTCAACAGGGTTAAGTACATTTATACTATCATGCATCTCAACTGCATAACTCTGTTTACATCTTGAACAACTGAAACTCTGTACCTATTCAGCAATAACTTGTCATTTTCTGCTTCACACTTCTCTCCAGCAAACACCAGTCTTCCTCTGTCTCTATAAATTTGACCACTGTAAGTGCTTTGCATATGTGGAACCATAAAATAATTTTTTATGTGTGACTGGTTTATTTCACTGAGCATAATGTCTTCAAGATTCATCCACGCTGTAGCCTATGTCAAACTTTTCTTCCTTTTAAAGACTGAATAACATTTCACTGTTGTACAGATCACATTTCATTTATCCTTTCATCCATCCATGAACACTTGGGTTGCTTTTATCCTTTGGCTACTGTGAACATCGCTACTACAAACATGGGTATATAAATAGCTGTTCAAATCACTGTTTTTAATCCTTTTGGGTATATACCCAGAAGTGGAGTCGGTGCATCGTGAGAGAGTCCTATTTTTACTTTTGTGAGAAGTTGCCATATTGCTTTCCATCGTGGCTGCACCATTTTATAATCTCCCCAATAGTGGAGAAGGGTTCCGATTGCAGCACATCCGTATCAAATCTTGACATTATTTTCCTAATTTTGTTTTCTTATGGTAGCCATTCTAACGGATGTGAGGTGATACTGCATTGTGCCTTTGATTTTCATTTCCTTAATGATAAGTGATGGTGGGCATATTTTACAGATGGGGACACTTTTACATTCTCCATCAAATTGACTTCATGGCAAATAGAAGGGGGGAGAGTGGAAAGAGTGACAGATTTTATTTTCTTGGGCTCCAAAATCACTGCAGACAGTGACTGCAGCCGTGAAATTAAAAGACACTTGCTCCCTGGGGGGGAAAAAAAAAGCTATGGCAAATCTAGACAGTATATTAAAAAGCAGAGACACCACTTTGCCAACAAAGGTTCATATAGTCAGAGCTCTGGTTTTTCCAGTAGATGCGTACAGATGTATAAAGAAGGCAGAGCACCAAAGAACTGATGCTTTTGAACTGTGATGCTGGAGAAGACTCTTGAGAGTCCCTTGGACTGCAAGGAGATCCAATCAGTCCATCCTAAAGAAAATCAACCCTGAATATTCACTGGAGGGACTGATGCTGAAGCTGAAGCTCCAGTACTTGGGCCACCTCATGCAAAGAGCCGACTCATTGGAAAAGACCCTGATGTTGGGAAAGATTGATGGCAAAAGAGAAGGGGGCAGCACAGGATGAGATGGTTAGATGGCATCACTGACTCAAAGGACACGAATTTGATCAAACTCTGGGAGATAGTGGAGGACAGAGGAGACTGGTGTGCCGCAGTCCATGGGGTCACAAAGAGATGATACAACTCAGCGACTGAACAAGAACAACAACAACAATCAAATCAACACACTAAGGATCACCAGCATCCCTCCATTGGCCTCAGCTTGAAAAGTTATGTTCTGAGCAGGCATTCTAAGCTTGCCAGCCTTGGGGGTTAACCTACCTGTATATCTTTGTTGCGTTCTGCTCCCTCACTGGCACCATATTCTCTGGAGCCATCAGATAGATAGGGCCCTTTCCTTTCTGCACGCCCTAAGCCCCTCACCTCCTGAATTTTGCACATAGTTTTCTCTGACTTGAATGCCTCGCTCCTTCTTTTCCACTTGCCTGTGTCTCGCTCTAGCTTCAGTGCTGGTGATATCTCCTCCCCACTCCCGTGCTGGTTCAGTCCCACTTCTATTCCCAGAGCATTTATTCGATTCTACTGATACCAGGGTTGAGTCCTTTTCCTCTTGAGACTGTGAGCTCTTTGAAGACTGACTTCATCATCTTTGCAACCTCAGCACTGAGCCTGGGGCCTGACGCGTGTTTGGACACCAGGAAACATCTGGTTCATGGATAGAGGGAGAAGTCTTTGCAGACAGGAAGAGCATGAGCCAAGGTATGGGGTGAGGAGGAAGACACAATGTCAGCAAAGTTAACGCCTGTAGATTTTGCAGAGGTTTAAGAAGCTGCACAGTGCTGGACATTCAAATTCTTCAGAGGCTAGAAATCTCATCGACGGGACCAGGCTTCACATAAGAAATTTGCAACAGCTCGATCAAAGCCAAGGAGTAAAGAGCAGAAGGACCAGTGGCTTACAAAAAGAGCTTACAGCTTGCCTAGCAGTGTCTTGGAAGAGTCGATAAAACTTTAAAATCAATATGCTGATGAAGGGCCAGCGAGAAAACATCACGGAAAAGGCTGATGTTGTCACAGGGATCTAAGGATGACCGCCCAGCACTGTCCGTCCTGTGACTCACTGCATCCCCAGGCATCCGAATGGCATCCCACCTTTGAAAACTCAGCAGTTTCTTATGAAAAGAAGCAATCAAAATTCTCTTTCTACAGATTTTATTTTAAAATACAAGCAATGGGGTAATTATGGGGAAAATTTAGAAAACACATACAAAGTCTTAGAACAATCAGGAACTACCTAGAGGTTAACATGATGAACAATTAAGTGCCATCTTTGTATGTCCCTGTGTTTTGGCATAACTGAGACAATTCTCTGTATATATTTTGGTATAAATATACCAAACTGTACTTTATTATATACCCTATTCATGAAACAACAATATTGCTTCAGGTTGATGAAAATCATTTTGAAATCTGTGTAAGTTCCCTTATAACATAGTATATTAGACAGTCCTCCTATTGCTAGACATTTAGATTATCTCCAATATTGAACTGAACATCTGTGTACATGAAAGTCTTAGAAATGTTTATGTTATTTCCTTGCATACTGTGAAATAAAGATAATTAATGGCCCCCTGTTTAAGAATTGTGATCTATATGCATCTTGAAATCTGAGGATAAGTAATGTAATTTTGTTTTAATATTGATAGAATAAATAAAAAGTAACAACAGGATTGAAATCAGGGGACCAAAGTTCTGTCTAGCCAGTAAGAATGAAACTTGCTTCAGTGAAGTACATTGCTTTCCACAAAGCTTTTCTTACGTTCCTCTCTTTCTGGAATACTGTAAGGATGTTGTAATTCTAATTCTATGAGTTACATGCATAGATGTATAAGCATACAACTGTTTGCTAACAACACAAAACCACTGCCAATACTTCAATTTAAAAATTTATTACACCTTTCCTTAGACCTTAAAATAATAACATAACAATCATCTGAAAGAACAAACCCAAATGACAATTGGCTAAAATTTTTCCAAACACAGAAAAAAAATTAATAATTCACATACAGCTCTTTTATTAAATTAAAAATGAATTATCAAATATTTTGATAACTCAATTTAATACATTTAATAAAATCTCCTTAAATCATGCATTTTTCCAAGTAATTTTATTATTTTATAAAATCACCTAATTCAAACCGAATTCTCTGAGTTTAGATGTGTCTTTCTGCTAAGTAGGGTGTTTTTTGATGATATTTTGACTCTTTTATTTGTTTTGGGAGTGCCTACTACATTTTTAACTTTCTTAATCCTTGAGTGTATTAATCGACCAATATTTTCCTTTGTAGTGCACCAAGGATGGAGCACGGAACTCCTCTATTAGACAGCTATCATAACAGTGATATAAATTTTCTGTGTTAAAGAATATTGTCTGTTTAATGAAATTTAACAGTAACTAAAAGCACAGCATCCAAGTGGACCCTTAAAATTCATCGTTGATGCCCAAAGCTCAGAGGTGAGGGGCAGTTCTGAAAATAAAGAGCCATTCAGAAATTGTTTAGCAGAAGAAAGTGCTTTAAGAGGTTTCTGCTTTTAGACTGAGGTTATCAAAATGGGAATTACCTTTACTGGAAATAAATCACATTGTTTTCTTCACAGGTGGCTCAATTTAGCTGTTTAATCTGAGAGAAATGACAGATTTAAGAGCAGAGAAAAAATTCTTGGTTCATCAAGTTTGGAAGATATTTTATCTCTGTTTCAATGTTTCCATCTGATAATCAGTTGTGTGGACTGTAATTTCAGAGTAATTTGAAGCATAGAAAATAGAAAGTCTTACAAATAGGTGTGTCTTGGAGTGGCATATAGATGGTAGTGGGCTAAGGTATTTGTTTAGAAATAATATGTGTTGGTTTTTTTTTACTGTCAGGTTTAATAACTTGCCCAAAATATATGTGTACATATTTTCTCAGACAGTTTTCCAAAGGAAAAGGTCATACAATTTTGATGACTGGCCACATAACATACTCTATTTGGTCAAGACAGAAAACTAGCTGAAGCTGTGAAAAAACAGTTTAGAAAACCATGCATGCTTTAAACTAAAAATACCTGAAAGTAATACAAACATACACCTTTATTTTGCTGAACTCTATTACAATTCTATAAACTATAAATGTAAATGGGACATACACAATTCAAAAAGAAATGTAAGTGAAACATACTGAAGAAATAGCCACAATGCTTAACAGAGAATGGTGAAACTGCACCTATGCTTAGCAAATATGTTAAAAATATATAATACACACGTTAAAAATATGTAATACAAAAAATTATTATCACTCCTTAAGACTGATGTATTTTGGATGCAATACTATAATTTAAATAAGCAAAACATCAAAAAAAAGTATGTTGTCTTAACTAGTGTCTGTAATTCTGTGACATAGAGTCTAGGAATTGACATACAGGAAAAGCCTAATGTGGAAAAAATGAACAATTTGAAGAGACTGAACAGCTGGGAAATATCTTGAGAAAACACTACATCCAAGAAACAAGATTTAAAAACAAAAAAAGACAAAAAATAGTAAAAGGAAAGAGACTATGTATTAGCGATGTTTTTAATCGATGTTATTAAGATAAATTGGCGTTGGTTGGATATAAGTTAGAGCTTCATGCTGAACATGCTCATTGGCTCTTTTTTCTATAGTATTTTCGCTAATCACATTTAATGGGACCTGGGGGGACGGTGACCATGCCTGGACTCTCGTCCATCCCCGTGCCTGCCCACCAGTTCACACCTCTGAAAGAGAGTCAGTGCATGCTTCAGAGTGTGTGCCTGCTTTTCTTCCCCCATTCTATGTATAAAGTAGGCTTCCAGCAGACATGCATGCAAGGAGTCCTTGATTTTTGATACAGGCAGTACAGGAGGGCTAAAAGGACCTCCCTCTGGGATCTGGAATAGATTAAGGATGGCCTAAAACTTTCTGCGTGCCCTGAGACAGATCTGAGGGAGGTGGGCTGAGAAGATAAGCAACCAGCAAGAGAGCAAAGCCGCCTAGAGGAGAAGCATCAGCTACTTCCTTTCACAAATCGCAGTCAAGTGTCAACATTTGGAAAAGCGCTGTGCCGAGTCCAACACTGTTCTGGGTGCTTGGGGATACAGCATAAAACAAAACTTACCAAAAGTGGGTGTAGAGATGGAGGGGCTTGTGAAATTTTAACCCAATAGAGGGACAATAAACCAAGTAAATAAGTAAATTATGCATATATTTAAAGGGTGTGAGTGCTTTGCAAGTAAGAGGGTTGGGGCTGCATTGATCAGCTTGCAATGGAGATGTTAGGTGTAAGAAGGTCCGGGTATAGAAGTATGTTCATGGAATGGTAGACCTGTTTTTGCCTTTAATTACTTAGGTTAAAGGAAAGAGTATTAGTCCTTTGTGGGTTCCTGGTTGTCTGTTAATCAAAGCAAATCTTATTAATGTATTTGCTAAAACGTATCTAAGTTATTCCTATTGTGTCAAGTGAAAATCCAAAAGGGCCCATAATCTGTCCTACACAGGTGATACCGAATAAAAAAGCAGGCAGGTCCCTACAGGAAGATGGTGCAAGAGCTCTACCTGGGGATTTTCCATGAAAGAGACTGAAAGCCTGAACAAACCATAGAGCTTAACCCCAAAACAAAAAGTAGATTGCAGAGCAACTGTTTTAAAAGAATAATGGAAGAGCTAAAGAAAAAATATATATACTGAGATGCAGTTGGTGAAATTTATATACATCAGAAAATTTTGCATTTGGTAAAGGCAAATGACATTGCAGTATTGTGTGGATGACCTACTTACCTCTGAAAATGCCGTGTATCTTTATCTTTAGTTATCCCATCTTATGGAAAAGTGGAACTAAGGAAAGAATTGCAGAATGGGATGCACTGCTCTCTAGACGGAAGTATACTTCCAGTTCTTGTTTTGATCCCTTCCCACCTCTTCCTTCAAATATAGATGTGTTTTCCCTTTATAATAGCATTGGGAAAGTAGTGAAAGTGTCCAAAAGCCAGAGACGATGAGACAATCCAAAGATGCTTCTCTGAAGAATATAACTGCAAGCTGCCAGCTTGATCAAGATATGGTGAAATCATTAGAATGCCTCTTCCAGATGATGGAGAGCTTGGATTTCCCTAGTGGTCCAGTGGTTAAGACGATGGCTTTCCAATGCAAGGGGCATGGGTTCAGTCCCTGGTGGGGAAACCACCATGTGGCAAAACCAAAAATAAATAAATAAAAGCAAAAGAAATGATGGGAGAACTCACTGGCTTGCTGACTAGAAGGCATAAAAGCAAGTGACAATTCACCAAGTTAATAGATAATAGGTTAAAACTGGTTAAGGTGAATTAGTCATCTCAAGGCAGACAAGCATTACAGAAACAAAAAAAATAAGACAGATAAACTCTCTGGCAATTAATATAGATCTGTATTATTAAATGGAATGTTTTTGAAATTGCAAATAACTTAAATTCATGCCTTTTTATACAAGGATACAAGTTTATGTAAACATGTAGCATTCAGCATGCCAAAATCATAATATAACATGACCCTCCCCATTCTTCTTCTTCTGCAATAGTGGATAAAATGAGATCTTTATAAAGAAAGATATTAGCACTCATCTAAAATATAGGCTGTGTATTGTCACCCTGCTTATTTAACTTATATGCAGAGTACATAATGAGAAACACTGGGCTGGAAGAAGCACAAGCTGGAATCAAGATTGCCGGAAGAAATATCAATAACCTCAGATATGCAGATGACACCACCCTTATGGCAGAAAGTGAAGAAGAACTAAAGAGCCTCTTGATGAAAGTGAAAGAGGAGAGTGAAAAAGTTGGCTTAAAGCTCAACATTCAGAAAACGAAGATCATGGCATCTAGTCTCATCGCTTCATGGGAAATAGATGGGGAAACAGTAGAAACAGTTTCAGACTTTATTTTTTTGGGCTCCAAAATCACTGCAGATGGTGATTGCAGCTATGAAATTAAAAGACGCTTACACCTTGGAAGAAAAGTTATGACCAACCTAGATAGCATATTGAAAAGCAGAGACAATACTTTGCCAACAAAGCTCTGTCTAGTCAAGGCTATGGTTTTTCCAGTAGTCATGTATGGATGTGAGAGTTGGACTGTGAAGAAAGCTGAGCACCGAAGAATTGATGCTTTTGAACTGTGGTGTTGGAGAAGACACTTGAGAGTCCCTTGGACTGCAAGGGGATCCAACCAGTCCATTCTGAAGGAGATCAGCCCTGGGATTTCTTTGGAAGGAATGATGCTAAAGCTGAAACTCCAGTACTTTGGCCACCTCATGCAAAGAGTTGACTCATTGGAAAAGACTCTGATGCTGGGAGGGATTGGGGGCAGGAGGAGAAGGGGACGACAGAGGATGAGATGGCTGGATGGCATCACTGACTCGATGGACGTGAGTCTGAGTGAACTCCGGGAGATGGTGATGGACAGGGAGGCCTGGTGTGCTGCGATTCATGGGGTCGCAAAGAGCCAGACATGATTGAGTGACTGAACTGAACTGAACTGAACTGAAAATATGGGTACAAAAATGTAAGTAATACATGAGATTGGGCCTTTGTAAACCTTAAAATAATACAGATTTGAGTTGAGATGATAGGGTAGTGCACTGCCCTGGAACCCTGACCCCTTGACTCACAAGATAGTTGATTCAAAAAGTTTCTGAATCATGTAGAATCAGGTGCATAAACTCAGGGATACCTGTGAGACCCTCTGTCCTGGATCCCTCAGCAAGGTCAGGAGGAGCCCCCTAATCTCCAGGGTGATGGACCACATAAGATGTATCAAAAAAGAGTTAATGGTATTCCCTGATGACCAAAGCTTTACTTAGCAGAATAAAAATTATTGGCAATGATTTTTTTTCTTTTTTTTTTTCTCTGCTTGCTCCCTCTTTTTCCACAGTTCTTCCTTTCTGCTTCATTTCTTATTTCCTCCTCTTCTACTTCTCCTCCTTCTGTAATAGTGGGAAAAATTTTAGATCTTTTCCTAGAAAGATATTAGCACTTACCTAAAATATGTATAGAAGAAAAAAAAAATGTCAAACCGAAAAAATAAAAGTAGGCAAAAGAGTTGAACTGAGACTTCACAAAAGCATCTATCCAAATAACCGATATGGTATACTGACTGGCTCATCATTAAAAAATATCTACATTTTTCCCACCCCACCTCTATGAGGAGAAAGTGAAAGAGAAAGTGTTAGCTGAAGAGAAAGTGTTAGCGGCTCAGTCATGTCCCACTCTTTGCAACTCCATGGATTGCAGCCCACCATGCTTCTGTGTCCATGGAATTTTCCCTTACCTTCTCTAGGTGATCGTCTCAACCTTGGGATCCAACCTGAGTTTCCCACATTGCAGGCAGCTTCTTTACCATCTGAGTCACCAGGGAAGCCTGCGGGGGAGTCTAAAGCCTGCTTCTTTGAGGCTAGGCTTGGCCATGTGGCTTGCTGGCAGTTGGAGGGGGCACTGAGCATTCCTGGCATTTTACCTTGGCCAGGTGACCTGTGTCGGCCGAGGAGAGCAGAGAACTGAAGTGTTTCTGGGCAGCTGGTCTTCTCTTATGCCTCTACTGCTAGCCTGAGGACAGCACCTAGGGGAGCCCACTGCTCCCAGAAGGAGAGTGAGACCAGGCAATAAAGCGGAACAAAATTACATAGAATAACATATATTAATAAAATGTAGGGCTGCTGCAAAATGCATATATACATGTGAAGAGAATTGCACCAATATAATAATTGTCTTTACTTTGGAATGGTGGAAGTCTGTATCAGGCAAAATGTTTATGTGTACTTTTCAATTTTCTAATGGAAATATTAATGCTCTAAAAAAAATAAGGTACAATGTGGGAGTTCAAAAAAATATATAGTGTAGAACTTGATTATAAAGTTTCTACAGATCCCATACATCGCTTTTTTGTTTCTTTGTTTATCTGTGGGTTTTTTTATTTTTCTGAAGGAATGCATAGTACTTATATGAAAAAAATTACAAAGAACACAAATTACTTCTTTATTTGCTCTTGTACTTTTTTATTAATTTGCACAGTAATGCAAGAAGTGAAATCAGAATATCGGATTCATTTTTTCTTGAAATTCATGTGAAAATAGTTCTTGCCGTTCTTAAAATGTTGACATTTTCACAGACTCTCACGTTTAGTGTTTCCCCAAATCTTGCAACAGAAAGAAATAGAAGAGCAGCGATATACCTTTTTAAAGCTAGCGTTTTGGCACTGTTCATCCTACAACTTGAATGCCCACGTGCTCCATCACATCATGTCCAGCTCTCTGCTACCCACAGACTGTGGCCCACCAGGTTCCTCTATTCATGGGATTTTTCAGGCAAGAATACTGGAGTGGGTTCCCCTTTTCCTTCTCCAGGGGATCTTGCCAACCCAGGTATTGAACCCTCGTCTTTGGCAGCTCCTGCATGGCAAGCAGCTTCTTTACCACTGAGCCACCTGGGAAGCCCCTAATTAGTTATATGGTGGTGGTGGTTGGTGGCAATTTAGTTGCTAAGTCTTATCTGACTCTTGTGACCCCATGGACTGTAGCCTGCCAGGATCCTCTGTCTATGGGATTTTTCCAGGCAAGAATACTGAAGTGGCTTGCCACTTCCTTCTCCAGGGAATCTTCCTGACCTAAGGATTAAACCCAGATCTCCTGCATTGCAAGCGGATTCTTTACTGACAGTCACCAGGGCAGCCTAAAATGTCAAAGAGATCTATCCACCAAAATCTGAAGGTGATCTTTGCCTAAGCCCAGACTCTAGACTTTGATAAAAATTTAAAGACATTAGAAACTCATTTATTTCACTTGAGAATGAACTTTTGTGCTTGCAGATACATTAGCTCACCCACCTCCTGAATCACTAGACTAAATACACATTTCCTTTCTAACTGGATGATGGAATGACTTAGAGGGCATATTAGGTTCCCAGTGAAGGTGAATTCCTTGCTCCTCACTGTGGTTGTTCATCAGTCTAAGGTAACCACTGGTCAACACCATAATCCAAATTCCAGATCAGTCACTCAGTCTTTCCTTAACATTCTTCTAGAAAGAGAAAAGAAAATGTTATCAATGATATACAACTTCAGAAAAGAAGAAGCAAAGTCAACTGTGAATTGAATGATTGCTGTAGGTAGCTTTTTTTTTTTTATCTTAGATGTCTAACAGGGCTTTTACAAATAAAAATGATTAAGGTTCATGATCATGTTATTGTGATTACTTTAGATTATTAATAATCATGATAAGGCTTAAGCAAATGCCTTGAAGACAACTCAAAGTATATTTAAACCACTACATAAAAGGGACTGCTACTAAAAAACAAAAAACAGCTTTCCTGGGCTAGTTTCTCAAGTAATGATTGTTATAAAAATAATAAATTTACATATACTTTAAAGTCCACAAATTTTTTTCACAAATGACTCCTCACTACTAAACATTTGTTAGAAATTATTGAAAACTCTAAAAAATGATCTGAAGCTATAAAAACAGTGTATATCTTCACTATGAAAGTGAAACAAAATTTTAAAAATTTTAGGAGAATAAATGATAGTAATGGATCAACAGTTTCAGCATTAATTTGTCTTTCATCTATTTTGCTTGGGCTTTAAGGATGAAGTCTTATTGTGTCAAAATTATTTAGTAAGAGAAATAAAATAGCTTTCAGTAATCTGAAAGAGTAACAATAACAAAAAAATTGTAGGGAGGTTTTTCTTTTCAATTAATAACCCACATTAAAGAGTGTTTTCCACATACCAGTCATGATGCTGCTGCTGCTGCCGCTAAGTCGCTCCAGCCGTGTCCGACTCTGTGCGACTCCATAGACGGCAGCCTACCAGGCTCTCCTGTCCCTGAGATTCTCTAGGCAAGAACACTGGAGTGGGTTGCCATTTCCTTCTCCAATGAATGAAAGTGAAAAGTGAAAGTGAAGTCGCTCAGTCGTGTCTGACTTAGCGACCACATGGACTGCAGCCCACCAGGCTCCTCCATCTGTAGGATTTTCCAAGCAAGAGTACTGGAGTGGGGTGCCATTGCCTTCTCTGACCAGTCACTATACTAAGCACTTTACTCTCATTTATGTTACTTCATCATTACATCAAGCATGCAAGGTAAAATTTTATTCATTGCATAAAAGAAGAAACTAAAAATCATTGAGGCTAAACAATTTGCTCAAGATCAGAGACCAGCAAAATAAAAGATAAGTGAATGAATCTCTGACTCTATATCCTTAACTGCTTACCCAGGTTTCCCACAACATCTACTACTGATTTTGTAAGTGACCCAGACCACTGATACAACAAAATGCAAGCTATCCATATGTGCCAATCATTTATGTATTAGCTCCTTCCACGGTTTGCTCTGCATGCTGTGGTTGAGACTTTGCAAACTACATTTCCCAGATTCCTTTGCGTCTGGCTCCCTGGTGAAAGTGAAAGTGTTAGTCACTCCTTTAGATCTGACTCTTTGGGACCCCATGGACCGTTGCCCGCCAGGCTCCTCCCTATCCATGGAATTCTCCAGGCAAGAATACTGGAGTGGGTTGTTATTTCCTTCTCTGGGGAATCTTCCTGACCCAGGGATTGAACCTGAGTCTCCCGCATTGCAGGCAGACTTTACTGACTGAGCCACCAGGGGATGATGGATTCCTTCAATAAGGGCACTATGGAAAACAGGAATTAGGAGAAGAGGGGAGGCACTTTGATGACTGGGTCCAGCCATGTCAGTTGGGCCTAGTAGCAGCGGTTACTCCCTGAATCCAGCTTTTTAGAACCAGCTTTGTGAACTTTCCTCAAGGTATAGGCAGCAACCAGGTGCTCTCCTCTATGCTCCTGAAGTTCCAGTATTATCCGAGTTTCCCCAGCCCCGGAAATGATCGCTCCTTCCGTCTTGGTTGCTTCTGCGTCCCCCTTCCTCTTTCCTTCCCATCTTCGTTCCTTCCTTATTTTCCTTTTTGCCTCTCACTGTCTCAACATCTGTATAGACAGTTTGAATCAGCTTTATTGAACTATCTGGTATGATTTCTTTTTCCCTGACAAAACCTTGTCTAACATAGTGCTTGGAATTGTAAATAAGATTCTCGGAGGAAGTACTCAAGGATTGACTGGTCTAAGTCTTTAGCTGTCAGCACAGTATTGAGCTAGATGCCAACACAAATCGGGATTCCAAATCCATGTCATGTAGAGGCATCATAATTAATTCACTTATCATCTTTGGTTGCTTGAAATGAAGTACTTTTTAAAGCAGTTATTTTGGAAGACTACGAGCCTGATACACTTACTGTAGTAATACTGGCCACAAGAATTATGTGGTGGTAGGTTGGCCACTTTCAAATGCATAGAAGAGTTAGTGGAAAGAAAATTAGAGAGTTACGTGATAAACTACCAGCTCAAATTAGAACCAGACAATAAGCTGGGTTATTATAGTAAAAATAACCAAGATAAATCCCCTGGAATCTTTTTCTCCATCAGAGTGGGAAAGCAAAATTATGACACCAAGGGAATTACAGGAGTCAACGACACTACCAAAGACTTGAAAGATGCAGGTGCAACCCTACTATATGTCTATTTAACTCTTCCACTGGGCTCTTGCAAAAGAAAATGGATCTTGAAGAATGAGTGTGGATTTTCGTTAACTTCATAAGGTGATCTGTATAAGCAGCTCCATGTATAAATTACTTACTGGAGCAAGGCAGCACGTCTCCTACTGTCTGACACACACAGCTATTAATCTTGCATCTTTCTTCTTTTTTTCTTTCATTCTATGCTGATTTGCAAGGACACTAGAAGTTTTGGGGGGGTTTTTCCCCCCACCTGTCAGGAACAGCAGCACATCCTGCATGTCTTGCAGGAGGGTTTTGTCAGGTCTGATGCTCTCTGACATAAGCTAGTTCACAGAGGTCTTGCTGGTAAACACATCCCATGAAATGCCATATGGCTCCTCTTCACTGGTGGCAACACTGCCGATTGGACCTGATAAGCAGGAAGTAGCTCGCACCCTCGCTACTAGTAAGTAAAGAACTAGTAGTAAAGAACCTGCCTGCCAAAGCAGGAGATGTAAGACACGGGGGGTCCATTCCTGGGTCAGGAAGATCCCCTGGAGGAGGGCATGGCAGCCCACTCCAGTATTCTCGCCTGGAGGGCTCATGGACAGAGGAGCCTGGCGGGCTACAGTCCATGGGGTCACAAAGAGTCAGACGTGACTGAAGCGACTTAGCACAGCACAGCTAGCACCCCAAATAAGATATTAGGATACGTAAATGCCAGAGAGAAATAAAGACATATGAAAATTCACAAGCCTGCCACCTTGGCGATATTTTTGGACACCCAATGACTTGGAATACAATGGAATATCCCTCCAAACAAAAAGCAGTTGCTATATCTCACACTGCACAGTAGTTCTCTTTGGATTTTAAAGGCAATGAAGGTCACAATGAGTGTGCTAACATAACTCATGTATTAAGAAATGTATAAAGTGGCCAATTTTTAAAGAAGAATCTATAAAGGAGCCAGTAATCTATAAATATTGGAGTAATACATGAAATGGCCAGTTGTGAGAGAAAAATAAAGCCCTTTATCACCCATTCTATAATGCAGACTGCTCTGTTAATTCATGTCTGTGACTCAAAAGAGTCACCAGCAGGTAGGCATGTTGTTTAGAACATCTCAATGGCACCCCACTCCAGTGCTCTTGCCTGGAAAATCCCATGGATGGAGGAGCCTGGTAGGCTGCAGTCCATGGGGTCGCCAAGAGTCGGACATGACTGAGTGACTTCACTTTCACTTTTCACTTTCATGCATTGGAGAAGGAAATGGCAACCCACTCCGGTGTTCTTGCCTGGAGAATCCCAGGGACGGGGGAGCCTGGTGGGCTGCTGTCTATGGGGTTGCACAGAGTCGGACACAACTGAAGTGACTTAGTAGTAGCATAAACCACATTAGAGGAATCAGAGTGCAGATCCTCAGAGGTTTGTTTAGAAAAAGAAAAAAGTCGTGATTTTGGGCAGATAACTCTTCTTCTTCTGAGAAAACACTTATATTATTTCTGGGCTCTGATAGCTTCTGAAAGAGTCTGTCATACACTGGCATTGTACGGTCCATTAAACCATGACGTTGAGTGTTTACAGCAGCAACTCCTCCATCAAGTGAAATAAATGTAAGTGATCATCTTGGAGCAGATCCTGAAGTCACATGTAAGTATTTAGTCTCAGCTACACCTGTTGGTCTCCTTTTGCTCAACCCACAGCCATGACCTCACAGGAAATTCATCATTAGTGAGGAGAAAAACACTTGAACCTCGGTTACCAATGTTCCTTTGCAATACACTGGTACCAACCAGAAGCTGCTTTTAGTATTACAGGCACAGACAGGAAAGTTCCTGAAAGTAGTGAGGGAAAATCTGCACAGTGGAGAGAAGTTTGAAAAATGTGTTTGGTGGCCCACAGTATCTGGACTGAAAAAGATGATCAAAGATACTGATACATGGGCATCAGGGAAACTAAATGGTTAGAGACTTTGAAGGGAAAAGATTGATGATAAAGAGGCCTGGGAAGAGATTTATAGATGAAACTCTCTTCAAACAAACACACAAGTTGGAGATATTTTTCTGTCAGGTGAATGCTAGCCAAATGGCATTCATTGCAGGGTAGGCTGTCAATCATCAAACAGAAAACATTACAAATTCTATAGGTGAGAGTGAGCCCCTTCCAGCAGGAATGCCTTATTAGCTATTACAGTATCCCACCTATCATTGCTTCTGAGGGGAAATACGTTCTTCTGACAAGAAACACACTTGTCAACAACAACAACAGTGAAAATAGCTGTAGTGGGCTCATAAATAATTAACTGATCTTCCCATGTGGCCCATTACTCAGAAGAAGCAGGCCCGATAAAATGGCAGAGTAACCTATCGAAATCTCAGGTTTATAGTATCAGTGGGGAGACGACAACCTGAAATACTGGGGTTTCACTCAAGCGTCCTTATATTTTTGAGTCATACAAGATGTGGCTTTCCCCATATCCTGAGTTAAGAATTTGCAAAAATCGAGGAGTGGAAATGGGAATGATTTCTCTCTCTATTAGCGCTAAATAATCCACTCACAGAAATTTTGCCTCCTTTGGAAGTTTACTTAGAGGTATTCATTCCCCAGAGAGGTATGCTCTTACTAAGGGGAAGAGCATAGTTTCATTGAATTGGAATTTGAGACTGCCACCTGGCCGTTAGGTTTCTCTCATCACTGAACCAAATAGGAGCATGATTCTACTGGCAGAGGCGATTGCTCTGACTGTCAGGGCAAAATTAGGCTGTTGCAGTGCAGTGGAGGAAGCCAGATATTGTCTGAACCTAGGATATTCTGTGGCCTGTGTCTTAAGACTTCCATGTTCCACAATACATGTTAATTACAACTTGAGCAACCAATTTGAATTTAGAATCATGAAGATTTGGTGCTAACCGAAGAAAAGGGCAACAAGAAATGGGTAGTTCAATAAAATGTTCTAAACACCAGCTGGGGCTTTGTGACCAATCACAGCAGCATTATTGCTTGCATAGTTTTACATATATATAGATTTTTTTCTTCCAGTTTTACTAAGATGTAATTGACATACAGCACTTTATAAGTTTATAGTGTGCAGCATAATGATTTGACTTATACACATCATGAAATAATTACAATAATTTAGTGAATATCCATCACTTCACATGGAGAAGGCAATGGCACCCCATTCCAGTACTCTTGCCTAGAAAATCCCATGGACGGAGGAGCCTGGTGGGCCGCAGTCCATGGGTTGCTAAGTGTCGGACAAGACTGAGCGACTTCACTTTCACTTTTCACTTTCATGCATTGGAGAAGGAAATGGCGACCCACTCCAGTGTTCTTACCTGGAGAATCCCAGGGACAAGGGAGCCTCATGGGCTGCCGTCTATGGGGTTGCACAGAGTTGGACACGACTGAAGCGACTTAGCAGCAGCAGCAGCAGCATCACTTCACATAAGCACAAAAATAAAGAGAAAAAAAAATTCTTGTGATAATAACTTCTAGGATTTAATCTCTTAACAACTTTTGTATATATTATGCTACTCTCTGAGTCGTGTCCAACTCTTTGAGACCCCATGGACTATAGCTGGCCAGGCTCCTCTGTCCATGAAATTCTCCAGGCAAGAATACTGGAGTGAGTGGCCATTTGCTTCTCCAGGGGAGTCTTCCTGACCGAGGGACTGAATCTGGGTCTCCTGCATTGCAAGTGGATTCTCTACCATCTGAGCCACCCAGGGAAGCCCATAACACTGTGCACGTGTGTGCACCTGCCCACATCTGCGTGTGTGTGTGTTCAGTCCTCTCTGACTTTTGTGACCCCGTGGACTGCAGTCTGCCAGGCTCCTCTGTCCATGGAATCTTCCAGGCGTGAATACTGGAGTGGATCCCTATTTTCTATTGCAAGGGATCGTCCAAACCCAGGAATCGAAACTGTGTCTCCGGCATCTCCTGCATTGGTAGGCAGATTATTTACTACTGCCCGACCTGGGTAGTGATAGTTATACTTATCATGTTGTAGATTACAATCCCTTGTTGGTCAGTCGCTAAGTCGTACTCAGCTCTTTGTGACACTGTGAACGGTAGCACATCTGGCTTCCCTGTCCTTCACTATCTTCCAGAGTTTGCTCAGATTCATATCCATTGAGTCATGATGCCATCCAACCATCTCATCCTCTATTGCCCCCTTCTCCTCCTGCCTGCAATCTTTCCTAACATCCGGGTCTTTTCCAGTGAGTTGGCTCTTCCCATTAGTATTGGAGTTTCAGCTTCAGCATCAGTCCTTCCAATGAACATTCAGTATTGATTTTCTTCAGGATTGACTAGTTTGATCTCCTTGCAGTCCAAGGGACTCTCAAGAGTCTTCTCCCGAACCACAGTTTAAAAGCATCAATTCTTCGCTGTTCAGCCTTCTTAATGGTCCAGCTCTCACATCTGTACATGACCACTGGAAAAACCATAGCTTTGACTACACAAACCTTTGCTGGCAAAGTAATATCTCTGCTTATTAATATGCTTTCTAGGTTTGTCATAGCTTTTCTTCTACAGAGCAAGTGTTTTTTAAATTTCCTACCTGCAGTCACCATCCACAGTGATTTTGGAAACCAAGAAAATAAAATCTGTCACTGTTTCCATTGTTTGCTCATCTCTTTGTCATGAAGTGATGGGCCTAGATGCCAGGGTTTTAGTTTTTTCAATGCTGAGTTTTAAGCCAGCTCTTTCACTCTGTTCTTTCACCTTCATCAAGAGACTCTTTAGTTCCCCTTTGCTTTCTGCGTTTAGAGTAGTATCATCTGCATATCTGAGGTTGTTGATCTGCATATCTGGATTTGTTGACATTTCTCCTGGCAAGCTTGATTCCAGCCTGTGAGTCACCTAGGCTGGCCTTTCGAATTATGTACTCCGCATATAAGTTAAATAAACACGATGACGATATACACCCTTCCCGTACTCCTTACCCAGTTTTGAACCAGTCCATTGTTCCATGCTTGATTTTAAGCGTTGCTTCTTTTCCTGCATACAGGTTTCTTAGGAGACAAGTAAGGTGGTCTGGTATTCCCATCTCTTTAAGAATTTTCCACAGTTTGTTGTAATTCACAACATCCCTGGTGTTTATTAATCTTATAACTGGATGTTTGTACCTTTCAGCAGCCTATACCCAATCCCCTCCTCCCCTCTTCCTGGTAACCAGGAATCTACTGTCTTTTTCTAAGAGTTTGTTTGTTTATTTGTTTTGAAATATAGTTGACTTTCAACACTAAGTTAGCTCCTGTTGTGCAGTATATTGATTTGGTGTTTCTGTGTATTTCAAAACGATCATCATATTGAGTCTAGTTATGATATGTCACCCTGCAAAGATATTGCACCTTTGTTGACGGTATTTCTCACACTGTATTTCGCACCAGTGATTGACTCATTTATTTTGCAACTGGGAATTTTGTTTTGAGGGGGGGCTCCAAAATCACTGCAGATGGTGATTGCAGCCATGAAATTAAAAGACGCATACTCCTTGGAAGAAAAGTTATGACCAACCTAGATAGCATGTTGAAAAGCAGAGACATTACTTTGCCGACTAAGGTCCGTCTAGTCAAGGCTGTGGTTTTTTCCAGTGGTCATGTATGGATGTGAGAGTTGGACTGTGAAGAAAGCTGAACACCAAAGAATTGATGCTTTTAAACTGTGGTGTTGGAGAAGACTCTTGAGAGTCCCTTGGACTGCAAGGAGATCCAACCAGTCCATTCTAAAGGAGATCAGTCCTGGGTGTTCATTGGAAAGACTGATGCTAAAGCTGAAACTCCAGTACTCTGGCCACCTCATGTGAAGAGTTGACTCATTGGAAAAGACTCTGATGCTGGGAGGGATTGGGGGTAGGAGAAGAAGGGGATGACAGGATGAGATGGCTGGATGGCATCACTGACTCGATGGACATGATGAGTCTGAGTGAACTCTGGGAGCTGGTGATGGACAGGGAGGCCTGGCGTGCTGCAATTCATGGGGTCACAAAGAACAGGACACGACTGAGCGACTGAACTGAACTGAGTCTCCCTCACCTATTTCTTCCCCATCCCCTTCTATATTGTATAGATGGCATTCATATGGATAAGCTAATTTTGTCTTCCTCCTATTCTCTTACAATTATATACAAATTTTGTATCCAAATGTATATTTAGGCTGCAAATTATTCAGTTGAAAGGTTGAGACTACACTGCAGGAGAAATATACATCTCCTGTGAAAAAGTTCAGTGATCTTTTTCACAAGATAGGTACCATGACTATTGAGACTTTGAGTCTCTGCTTTTCAGACTGTAGATGGAAGCATCTTTGTTTGAGGGACTGTCTTCCTCTTAGAGTCAAACCCAAAGTTGTTGTTGCATGATAATTCAAACACATGTAGAAGGGTGAGTATGTATTCTGAGAATTCAAAGGGTGGACATGCCAATTATTTGTCTATTATCACTCAACTACAAGTCTACTTTTCTACATTCCACACTGTGATACCAAGGCTGAGAAAATGTCATTTTGCAGACTTCTTTGAAACTGACTTCCTCTCAGGTTCAGAAAACCGGAAACCTTAGAAGAAGAATAGAAAGTGAGAGAAGAAGAAAAGGGACTAAAAAGAAAAATTTTAAAGCTTTTTTTTTGTTGTTGGCCACTTCCTATCATCATCCAGACTCACCTCAACACACCTTTGTCTAAGGAATTAGCAGCAGAAGCAGGTCATATAAACTCTTCACTGTTTTGAGTGCCATGTTCCTAGGCTATCTCAAGTTCTCTGGCTCTGAAGCTGTAATTTTGGATATACTAAAGCATTATTTTCTGTTGTTGCTGTTTGCTCTTTCAATCCTCAGATACTTCCTGATATTAAATTCACTTCAATATATTAAATTAGTGTGCGTTGGTTGTTCAGTTTTATCCAGCTCTTGGCAGCTCCACAGACTGTAGCCCGTCAGGCTCCTCTGTTGATGGAATTTTCCAGGCAAGAATACTGGAGTGGGTAGCCATTCCCTTCTCCAGGATATCTCACTGACCCAGGGATCAAACCTGGGTCTCCTGCATTGCAGGTGGATTCTTTTACTGTCTGAGCCACCATTACATCTGTTAAAATGCAGGGTGGTTTCTCTCTTATCTGATCTTGCCTCAGAAAACAACAAATAAAACATGCTATTGTTTGGGTCTGGGGATTATTTATAAAAGTATTCAGTGGTATTTTAAAATTGACTTTCGACGGTCCTATCTTGTTCTACTTAATCACTCATAATAAATGTTTAAAGATGAAGTCATAGATCCAAATTAGATAAGTGATGAAATTCAGAACCCTTGAACTACAAAGATTTTCTTCCACTAGGAAAGGCTATGTAGACACAAATAGAGTATTGTATTACGTGCGATTGGAGATCAACCATTTTCCAGGTGTGGTCTGTGAACTTTTGAGAGTCCCCGAGACACTTTCTTGATTTTAAACCTATTTCCTTAATAATACTGAGACATTGGTTGCTGTTTCTACAGTGCTTAAAGAAAAGGGAAACAAAAGTGCTGGTGTCACTGCTTGAGTCAAGGCAACTGACATGGAAGTATGCTATACTATATTCTTCCCCATTAAACACTCCTTGGTTAAAACAAAAAAGTCAATTGAATGTCCTTCATAAAACAGTAAACATGATAAACTTTATTAAAGTCCCGATTCTTGAGTATAGGCCTTTATGTTGTTTTTTAAAAACATTGTTTGACAAAATGGTAAATGTGTATACAGCACTTCTTTTGCATATCAAATGGTGGTCCCCAAGAAAAGGACAAGAGTTTGAATTGTGAGTGTGACATTTTTGTCATGGACTATTATTTTAAATTTAAAGAATGACAGATAAAATATATTATTTAGTTTTAAGTATTTAGCAGACAATTTTTCAGAAGTTGGCTATGTGAGCTTATCCTCCCAAGAAAAACCATTGACTTGTTTTTCTTAACAAAGATGAAATTTGAGCTCTCAAGCAAAAACGACACTTTTGGAGAATTTGTATTCACCTCCACAAAGTGATGTCTTCTCTAAAAAAAACTCATATCAATGGTAATGTTAATAAATGTGTGGGTTTTTAAAATTTTATTTGATAAACTATGTCAACATTTATAATATCTATGTAATTTAGTGAGCTAATATCTTACAAATTAACCAAAGCATGATGATATAAAATCATATCTGAGTAAAACATCCAAAATGCAAGATAGAAGAAATAGTTTTAATGTAACTGAGTTTATTAATATGATTTAAGATTCTACTTTCAATTAATCTTTTAAAAACTTCCATTTTTCAAATTATGGTGCAATATCAAAGAATATACATGATTATCAAAAAGAGCTGATAAAACATTTCTTCCTCTTCTAATTCAATGTCTCTTTAAAGCTGCTGCTGCTGCTGCTAAGTCGCTGCAGTCATGTCCGACTCTGTGCGACCCCATAGACGGCAGCTCATGAAGCTCCCCCGTCCCTGGGATTCTCCAGGCAAGAACACTGGAGTGGGTTGCCATTCCCTTCTCCAATGCGTGAAAGTGAAAGTGAAGTCGCTCAGCGACCCCATGGACTGCAACCTTCCAGGCTCCTCCATCCATGGGATTTTCCAAGCAAGAGTACTGGAGTGGGGTGCCATTGCCTTCTCCGCAGTTTAAAGCTAAGCATTTATATTTTTCAACCAAGGGAACATATCACAACAGATTGCTTTCACAAGCAGGTATGAAATCCCAGTCCTCTTTTGTTAAGCTGGACATTAAAAAGATGTATGGAAATGAAAATCAGTTCTACCTTTTCTCTATTTTTTATTTTTCCATTGAAAATGGTGTGTGTGTGTGCATGCTCATTCGCTTCAGTCATGCCAGACTCTTTCTGACCCCATGGACTGTAGCACTCCAGGCTCCTCAATCAGTGGGATTCTCCAGGCAAGAATACTGGAATGGGTTGTCATGCCCTCCTCTGTGGGATCTTCCCTGCCCAGGGATTGACCCTCATCTCCTGCACTGCACATGGGATTCTTTCCCAACTGAGCCACCTGGGAAGCCCCAAAATGCTATATAGATATGTTACCATGAACTGGGATTGTTATTGTTATTTCTAAAATATTTAATAAATGTTTAAAAATGATTATCAGTCTTAATTTCTTATATGGTAAACATTCATAGATAGAAGCCCTTTGGAATTCTTACAAACAAAAGCCTTTTGGAATCCTTAATAAATTTTAAGCATAAAAATAGATAGGGAGCCCAAAAGTTTGAGATCTACGGAGATGTGATTATTTCTTCATGAAAATGTAAATACTAATTTGGGGCTTCCCTGGTGGCTCAGACAGTAAAAGAATCCACCTTTCAATTTAAATTGGGCAGGAGTACTATCAGTTGATCAATAGGAATCATATTTTCATTTATCTTTGTGTCCAAGTTAGAAATTGATATTCAACTTAAACATGAAATTATAAGACTCAAGCTAGCCTCATCAATTTTGAGGATCTTGAAGTTTTCTGGTGAGATTTCATTGTTCATAGATAGCATGTTTACGTGCATATGGTTTTCTTTATAGGCTTTTGCCTTATTACCCAGCCCTTGGGTTCACACATGCATAAGCTTTCATCTGTGTATGACTGCCACAAGTGAGAAGTTCACGCACAGCAGCACTAGTTCCATGCTCCTGATTTGTCTTTTGAGTTATTTAAAAATCAGGCTGATTGCATTATAGGCTTATTACGATTCACTCTTGAAAAGGGATCAACGCAAAAGGAAATTTCCTCTCCAGGATCACAAAGTCACCCTCCAGCTTGGAGTTCAAGTAAGTACTATGGCTATCTTTAAAGAAATTCTACTAATTATTACAATCCAGCCAAACTGTGAATTTACCTCTAAAAATAGCCTTTTTGGTGGCTGTATTAGTCAAGATAAAACAATCCTTGCACATGTATATGTTCAAGGTTAACGAGAAGTGCCATCTGTAGAACTGGGATATTTTTACACTCCTCTCTATTATACAAAACAATAAACCCTCTCCAGCTGATTTCTCTCATTGTGAAATGCAAATTGCCTATAAAAGTCCTCAGGGTGTGAGAAGACACTTATCAAACAGACATTACACATGCATTCATAGAAACTATGAAGCCTCAGATTCTATTTAAGATGCATTAAGGACCCAAAACATAGGTGTGAGCCTGTCTGTGTAGCTATAACAATTACGGCCTGAAGTAGCTATGTTGGTTAAGATATGTAGATTACTCAACAGCTCCCACTAACTTTTGATCTACTACACACCTGCCTCCTACCAAGAGAAGTAAAATCTTCAGAACAATAAAAAAAAAAAATGAAACAAAACACTTTATGTGTGAGGTTTGAAAGACTGTCCTAAATTATTAATCTGGCTTTTACCAGTTAGCTACATTTTACGTGTGACATACTCAATATTATACTCTTTGCTTATTCCCCCGTGGAGATTTGCACATTCCCTTGTGTGATAAATTGACTGTTGGTAACAGGTAATGCAAGTTCCATGGGGTTAATGACCTTGAAGAATCCACATAAACTTTCATCCAGAAATTCACTGCTGCCCTTGGTGCATGAATAGTCAAACAAGGAAAAAAAAAGAAAAGAATAACATTTCACAGAAAAGTGTTCAGGCTTCAATTTGTACTAGGAGAGAAAAAAAGTCTGCAAAGGCATTAGAATAAAATCTAAATTGAAAACACAAGGAAGATGTTAAAATTTTCAAATAAAATTAGCTGAAGATGTTCTAAGAGACGAAATCTTGGAGACCAGTAATATATGACTTGTTTTTATATTTCCCATGATGCTTATGTCTTAGATACTATAGGCAATACAATATCTATATAATAGATAAATGTAAGAATATCTTAAATAAATAAAATGAATATCTTAAAAATAAAATCAAGATGCTTTATAAGCATAAAATGAAAAAACAAGATCTGATTTAGATAAAACATTTAAATTCTGTTTTCTGAGGGAAATATTATGCATAATTATACCTCATCATGAGATTTCATTTGTTTCCTAAAGACCATTTATAAAATTTGAATTTGCATTTCAGCAAGTTACATTTTTTACAAACCTTACACTGAATTCAAGCTCCTCGTTCTATGAGAGAAGCAATTAAGGGCCAATCATTTTTAATAAATCATAAATAATCTTCACACTTGCTGTTAAGTTAATTAATATAATCAGTGAAGGCAAATGCATCAAAATGAAGCTTATTTTGCAAACATGCAAAATGTTCTGCCTCATTGCCCTACCACCGAGACTAAATGACATTTTACTAACAACTGTTTCAAAGTTGAGCCCAAATTTCATCTTTTAAAAAGGATCCCCAGAAGGAACACAGTGATGTCAATGGATATTCAAAATGATTGCCCATGGAAGTGGTAGTGGTACATCTAGCTACCTAGATAACATTCAGATACACTGGTACTAACCCAAAGCTAGAGGACTTGGTTTTAAAAACATAGTGCAAATTATAACATAATTAAGGCAATCCCACCCTCATTCATTTTAAAGGACTTTAGTTTCTTTGATGTTGAGTCTTTCCCTAGGATATTGCCTATTCAGATAATTTATCCATGTATTACCAAAAGTCTGTTGAACTTGTCTACAGATCATTCTTCAGTTTTGTCCATCCATTTGTATGATATCTACAAATCAGTAAACTACCATTTTACGGTACTCACAAACGGTTTCATTTTCTCCAACTCTCAGATGCATTGAAACATGTTCTACAACAAGATAAATTTCCTTTCCACAGTGTAAAGGCAGAGACACCATTTCTGAGTACAAATAGCAACATGGAGAAGAGACTGCTCTTTTCTCTTCCTAAGACCTGAATAATGATAACAGTAAAAACACTTAACCGAAAGCAATCAAACCAGGAAAGGAATATAAATGTAAAGTAAAACTTCAAAAGGTGAAGTGATGAAAAGAGGCAGAATATTCTAGTGCAGTTTGAGAAAGATGGGTGTACTACTTACCTGCAACCTATCTTTCAGAAATTCTACCAAAATATAGTATTGTCAAGTTTTGCAGTTTTGGATTTATGCCAATAATTTATTAGACTATGGACTGTGGGCATGCCTTTCTGCATCTGTTCCATTTGCCTGAAGAGTGGAAGCAGTTCCTTGGAAGGGATGAGTGAAATGGAGCAAATAAACAGCTGGAACTAACTCTGACATGTCAGTAGATGCAAACTCTACTGTGTTTTGGGAGGGAGACCTAAATCCTAGGGTAGCCCTACCCACCTTGTTAGGCAACACTGGTGCGGGAAAGTCAAGAAATTTCAGAAGCGAGTGCAGAACCTCATTCCAAAAGCAAACCCAGAACTTGGAGTTAGTAAAGGAATGTGGCTTCTCCTCCCTGGACCCATCCTCTATGAGTCCATGGAAGATTAATTCACAGAAAATAAACATGAATCAGATAAGGTTAGATGTGAGTCAAAGAAAAGTTACCCACACTGTATTAGTGCAAGCAGCAACCCATACAAAGACTCACCCTTCAGTTCAGTCGCTCAGTCATGTCCGACTCTTTGTTACCCCATGGACGGCAACATGCCAAGCTTCCCTGTCCCATCACCATCTCCTGGAGCTTACTCAAATTCGTGTCCATAGAGTCGGTGATGCCATCCAACCATCCCATTCTCTGTCATCCCCTTCTCCTCCTGCCTTCAATCTTTCCCAGCATCAGGGTCTTTTCCAATGAGACCACTCTTTGCATCAGTGGCCAAAGTATTGGTGTTTCAGCTTCAGCATAAGTCCTTCCAGTGAATATTCAGGACTGATTTCCTTTTGGATTGACTGGTTTTATCTTCATGCAGTCCAAGGGACCCTCAAGAGTCTTCTGCAACATCACAGTTCACAAGCATCAGTTCTTCAGTGCTGAGCTTTCTTTATAATCCAACTGCCACATCCACACGTGACTACTGGAAAAACTATAGCTTTGACCAGACGGACCTTTGTCAGGAAAGTAATGTCTCTGCTTTTTAATATGCTGTCTAGCTTGGTCATATCTTTCTTTCAAGGAGCAAGTGTCTTTTAATTTCATGGCTGCAGTCATCATCTTCAGTGATTTTGGAGCCTAAAAAATAAAACCTATCACTGTATCCATTGTTTCCCTACTTGCCATGAAGTGATGGGACTGATTGCCATGATCTTAGTGTTTTGAATGCTGAGTTTTAAGCCAGCTTTTTCACTCTCCTCTTTCATCTTTATCATGAGGCTCTTGAATTCCTCTTTGCTTTCTGCCATAAGGGCGGTATTATGTGTATATCTGAAGTTATTGATATTTCTCCCTCAAATCTTGATCCAACTTGTGCTTCATCCAGTCTAGCATTTTGCATGATGTACTCTGCATATAAGTTAAATAAGCAGGGTGACAATACACACCCTTGACCTACTCCTTTACCAATTTAGAACTAGTCCATTGTTCCATGTCTGGTTCTAAATGTTGCTTCTTGACGTGCATACAGACTTCTCAGGAAATGGAACATAAAAATTACACAAAGTCGTAGGCCAAGGATCACAAACCGGGAGGAATGTATTTTGTCTCACTTGTGCATTCTCTCTTTTTAAAAATTGTACCTCAGAGTTTTGATGTAGAGCATCCATGATCTGGTTTTTCATGGGCCCCATCACCTCATCTAAAGTAACCCAACTTACTTTATATATTTCTGATAGGCACCAGCCCTGTGTCAGCCTTTAAGGTTATGACTTCGGACATAAAGTGAGATTTTCTTGGACCTAAGGAAAAAATGAGTTGTCTGGGTGGTATATTATCTCCCAGATAAAACAATTATTAGCTTAGAAACAGAGCCTGGTTAAATATTGAACTTGAAAGGTTAGGAAAGAAATATTCAAATACTCAGGCAAAGAAAACAAATTAATTATAAGAGGAAAAGAGAAAGGTCAGAAGGGGGTTGCACATTTTATACATGTACATACCCAGACATATTTATACAGGCCTGATATATGTGTATGTATAATACTCACATGTGAAAATATGCATATATACTCAATAACACCCTATATTGGAGTAGCAACTACAAAGTCTTGAGAGAGACAAAGTTTGGATCCAAATTTTAAATCCAAGAAATAATCTGATTTTCAAATATGAAATATAAATATAATTGTCATTCCAATATCAAAGCATCCGTTGGGTAGATTAGCCACCGAATGTCACACCATCAACTCTTTAAAAAGTCGCTAGACATTGCACAGCCTTGGAAGATGTGTTAAAAGGACTGATGCCATTCTCAGGCCAAGAGATGTTGGAAAAATGCCTAAAATAACCCTGATGGAAGGAAAATAACCTTTAAAAAGTATATCCAGATAAAGTGTCCTTCATCTTCAACATTGCAATTATGCAAAAGCCCAGGTAGGCAGCCCCAATGAGATGTCAACCACGACAAAACCAGACTTACCTGGTGATCAAACTCAGGTAAGCATGATTTAGTGGGTGATCAGAAGTGAACACTGAACCCATTCATGCATAGAATTAAGATTAAACAATTGTGAACCACACAGTTATAGAACAGAATCTCAGTGTTACTTATCCAGAGATAAAAAAGTTTATTCTATAACTAAAAAAACTGAGAGATAAGGGAAGACTTTTTTTTTTAATGTTACAGTAGAATTTTTCTTTCAGAGCAGGGGATCGATGGTCTTCATCTGAAATTGAAACAGGTTATGAAAAGATGGATTCAAATACTTTATGTTTTATCTTCTCTTTATATTTCATTTTCTTCCTTAGAGATTTCAGGATTCAATGAAAAATATAAAATGCATATACTCATATGTATATATTAATATATGCTTATGTATGGTTTTTCCAGTAGTCATGTATTGATGTGAGTGCCGGACTATAAAGAAAGCTGAGTGCTGAAGAACTGATGCTTTTGAAGTGTGGTGTTGGAGAAGACTCTTGAGAGTTCCTTGGACTGCAAGGAGATCCAGCCAGTACACCCTAAAGAAAGTCAGTCCTGAATATTCACTGGAAGGACTGATGTTGAATCTGAAACTCCAATATGTTGGCCATCTGATATGAAGAGCTGACTCATTTGAAAAGATGATGCTTGGAAAGATTGAAGGCGGGAGAAGGGGACAACAGAGGATGAGCTGGTTGGATGGCATCACCGACTCAATGGACATGAGTTTCAATAACCTCCGGGAATTGGTGATGGACAGGGAGGCTTGGCATGCTGCAGTCCATGGGGTCGCAAAGAGTCAGACACAACTGAGCTACTGAACTGAACTGAACTGACGTATATTTCAGTGGGCTTCCCTAGTGGCTCATAAAGAATCTGCCTGCAGTGCAGGAGACCTGGATTCAAGCCCTGAATTGAGGAAATCCCCTGGAGAACAGAATGGCTATGCATGACAAGGAGATCAAATCAGTCCATCCTAAAGGAAATCAGTCCCAAATATTCATTGGAAGGACTGATGCTGAAGCTGAAGCTCCAATACGTTGGCCACCTGATGTGAAGAACTGACTCATTGGAAAAGACCTTATTTCCCTGATGCTGGGAAAGATTGAAGGCAGGAGGAGAAAGGGATGACAGACTATGAGATGGTCAGATGGCATCACTGATGCAATGGACATGAGTTTGAGCAAGCTCCGGGAGTTGGTGATGGACAGGGAAGGCTGGTGTGCTGCAGTCCATGGGGTCGCAAAGAGGCGGACATGACTGAGCAACTGAACTGAAATGATTTTTGCCTGGAGAATCCCAAGGACAGAGGAGCCCGGAAAACTATAGCTCATGAGGTCTCAAAGAGTTGGATATGACTGAGCAACTAACACTTCTTATTACAGCAATTTCTTTTGTTTCCCCTTATCTCTTAAATTCAATGTAAAAAAACAAAGTTTAATAATTTATATTAAAATGTACAAGTAGTGTGAAACCATTTTCATAAAATTATTTGTGTGTATACTGTTGCATCTGAACACTGACATACAAATATATATTAATAAGTGAAAGTGAAAGTGGCTCAGTTATGTATGTCTCTTTGCAACCCCATGGACTATATAGTCCGTGGAATTCTCCAGGCCAGGATACTGGAGTGGGTAGTCTTTCCCTTCTCCAGGGGATCTTCTGAATCCAGTGATTGAACCCAGGTCTCCCACATTGCAGGTGGATTCTTTACCAGCTGAGCCACAAGGGAAGCCCAAGAATACTGGAGTGGGTAGCCTATCCCTTCTCCAGGGGATCTTCCTGACCCAGAAATTGAACCAGGGTCTTCTGCATTGCAGGTGGATTCTTTACCAACTGAGCGATCAGGGAAAAAGCCATATATTAATAATATTCATTTAATTATGGCAATTTCTAAGAGATGAGCATTGGATTGATTTTCTCTCCTTTTACTTTTTAATTTTCTGGTTCTTTGAAATAGTTAATTCATTAAAATGAGCTTGAAGTACTTTTTAAAAAACAATGAAATAGTTTAAAAACTAAGAATTAAGCCTAAAGTTTGGGGGTTTTGCATTGCTTTTATGCTGTTGGTACTTAGAGTTATTTTTTTAAAACCTGAATTTCAAATGAAGTATATCCATATCTTCAATGCCTTAGGCCCTTCTTATGCAGCCTCAAAGTGATAAAATTTGGTAGCGAAAGCTTTCAGGCAGCAACCACTGTTTTCTCAGATATGATGACACACGCAAAAAGGGAATATTTTTCCTTTTACTTTTTGACAAGGTAACATATTCATATAATACAACAATTAAAAGCATAAGACACACTTTTACCTAAAAAGGGCAGATTTTTGTTGTCAAAAGAAAAAACTGCAATTAATTATCATGTTGTGATTCTTTCTTGTATCATAATTCCCACCATCTTTTTGCTCTCTGGCATTTTTAATATCAACCGATAATTTCCATCTTCTCAACCATTATTCTGTCCTCTGACACTCCTGGCTCCCCCATGACCTCCACATCTTGTTACTTCTTACCTTGACCCCTTCCTGGATGGGTATCTCACAATGGTCACCCCCATCGGCTAAGTGCTGCTTTTTGTGCCAAGTATTGGGACTTCAGCATGGCAACCCACTCCAGTATTCCTGTCTGGAGAATCACTATGGACAGAGGAGCCTGGAAGGCTACAGTCTACGGGGTTACAAAGAGTCAGACATGACTGAGTGACTAAGCGCACATTGACAACCCAGGTCTCCCACATTGCAGGCAGATTCTTTACCGTCTGAGCCACCTCAGTTCAGTTCAGTCGCTCAGTAGTGTCCAGCTCTTTGCAACCCCACGGACTGCAGCATGCCAGCCTTCCCTGTCCATCACCAACTCCTGGAGCTTACTCAAACTCATATCCATCACGTCGGTGATGCCATCCAATCATCTCATCTTCTGTCATCCCCTTCTCCTGCCTTCAATCTTTCCCAGTACCAGGGTCTTTTCCAATGAGTCGGTTCTTCACATCAGGTGGCCAGAGTATTGGAGTTTCAGCTTCAGCTGGGTAAGTTAACCCATTTTCAGCAAGTTCCAAGACCTCTGGAAAGAAGGTAAGCACAAAGTGAATACACATTTCTCAGATACATGCATCTAACTTATTAGTCATTGAAAATATAGATATTCTAAGCAGAACTGTTTTATATACAACAAAGAAAATATTGGGGAGCCACTATGGTCTTAGAATCATTTGGCTTTTAATTGCCAAGTAATTGTCATAGGTCAATAATCTGATGTTAAGGTATTTGAAAGTATATAACAAATAAAGTGGGAGAGGGACAGCACTCAGTAGAATATCAGATTGACCTGCAGTTGATTTTGGATTTTCACCTACTAACTTGGAATCTTGGAGGAATTATTTTAATGATTCTGAGCCTCAGTTTCCCGTTCTGTGGAAACTATAATACCTATCTGGGAGAAATACTTGGGTTTCCAGTATTTGCTTCTGTCATTCCTGGGCTCATCTTTCACCTCTTTCATAGTAAGATGGGTCACGTAACTGGCTCTGACTCAAAGGCATACATCATTCATGCAATAAGGCAGAGGAAAACCCTTTTGTAACCTTCCAACTCTCTCTCTTGTGTAAAGAGTTGAGGCTCTTATTAAGGAAGCAAGGCAGAAGATTGAAGAAGCCAGTATATTCAGACTTGCAACATGGATATTTGCCTCATTTTCAGTGGACTTTGTGTAGTGATAAGGTTCGTTCTTAAGCCTCTGAAGGCTTGAAATTGTTTATCACACAGGATAAGCTCAGTCTGATCTAATATGGTAAAGTCACTTCAGTCCTGTCGGACTCTTTGTGACCCGATGGACTGCAGCCCACCAGGCTCCTCTGTCCATGGGATTTCCCAGGCAAGAATACTGGAGTGGGTTGCAATTGCCTTCTCCATGGGATCTTCCCGACCCAGGGATTGAACCCGCATCTCTTACATTTCCTGCACTGCCACGCAGATTCCTTACCACTAGCGCTGCCTGGGAGGCCTAATACAGGGTGAGGAAACTATGTCAGGTGCTGCAAAGTGAGGGTGGTAAAGAAAGATGTATGAAAGTATTATCTGTGTTTGTTGTTCAGTTACTGTTATGTCCAACTCTCTGTGACCCCATGAACTGCAGCAAGCATGTTAGCCAGCAGCAAAATGCATGCTAAACCCATGGACACTTGGGAAGCAGACTACTTGCCACAAGAACTCGTATCTCCAGGGGAAGGGACTGAAGACACAGCTTCGTCCTCATTGCTAGTGGCTAATAGGTACATTCGGCAAGGTATTACAAGAAAGGTATGAGTCTAGAAAAAAAAAGGCAAATTTTCAAACAGTAGCAAGATTTAGTAAGAATAGAGAGACCCAAGAAATTTAGAGTATTTCATGTTGACACCAAAGAGCAAGAGATAAAATTTTAAAAGATTTTGAGGGACAAATGCAGATTTTTAAAAAAATTGTTTTACTTGATGTCCAATGCCTCAGTTGACTAAAACAACTCAGGATAGAGATAAGATCAAGGATGTGGCTTTCCCACAATAAAGCTGACAGCCCCCATGTAACACAGAAGCAGGAGATAATGGGATGTAGCAAACCAAAAGGTTTTATGATGGCATCAGTCTCCCCCCAGTTATAAGGTGGCAAATTATCAAAAGAGAACTTTAAAACAATTATAAAACCTGTTGAAGATCAGCTTGACTTTATCATCTCCATATGCCAACAATCTTGGGATATAATTCTCAATCAGCCTGAGGCCAACCAATCTTTCCTCTCTTTTCATACCAATCTGAGCTTCCCCAGTGGCTCAGCAGGTAAAGAATCCACAGTTCCTGGGTCAGGAAGATCCCCTGAAGAATGGAATGGCTACCCACTCCAGTATTCTGACCTGGAGAGTCCCATGGACAGGGGAGCCTGGCAGACTACAGTCCATGGGGTGGCAAAGAGTCAGACACGACGGAGTGACTTAGCACACACATAAAAGAGTGAGAAAGCAAATCAGTATTTCAGACCGGAGAACCCTGTCATCATGAAGCCAGGAGTTACTAAGGTTTTGAGTTGCACTGGTTGAGAATCTCTAAGCTTGGGGTAAAAGAGCCTATGACTGTGGAACACTCCTCAGTCCTCTAACTTTCAGTAGTCAGGAATTGGACTTAGAGAGTTTCTCAGTCCCCAAGAGGGATGTATTTCCTCGTATCCACTTTAGATGTGGCCAAGGAAAAGAGTAGACAAGGGCAAATTCTCCAGAGGACAAAGTATCTGCTACATAATGAGAGGTACACCTGTGTTACCAAAAAGAGAACTACAAGGTCGTATAATGTGCTCCAAACTTGAAGATGTAAAGATTTAGGTCTAATGGTCTACATGGCTGTTGGATACAATGATTACACTTATGTAAAATGTATAATGATACTGGGCTTCCCTGGGGGCTCAGTATGTTATATTAACACAAGCATGCCTGGGTTTACTGAACTTTATTTTATTACACCTCACAAATTCTGCATTTTTGCAAATTGGATATTTATGGTTACCATGTATCAAGCAAGTTTATTGGTCACATTTATCTAACAGCACTATTTTTAAATTAAATTAAATTAATTTATTTATTTTTAAACATTTTTATTTTGTATTGGGGTATAGCCAATGAACAATGTTGTGATAGTTTCAGGTGAATGGTGAAGGAATTCAGCCCCACATCTACATATGTCCATTCTCACATCACGGGCTCAGTGGACATGAGTTTGAGCAAATTCCATAGATAGTGAAGAATGGGGAAGCCTGCTGCTCTGTAGCCAATGGAGTCACAAAGAGCTGCACATGACTTAGTGACTGAACAAGAGCAATCTTGTCCCCCCAGTTCCCCTCCTGTCCAGGCAGCCATATAACACTGAGCAGTTCCATGTGCTATCCTGTAGGTCCTTGTTGGTTATTCAGTTTAAATATAGTGTACATGTCCATTTCCAACTCCCTAACTATCCCTCCCCGGAGAAGGCAATGGCACCCCACTCCAGTACTCTTGCCTGGAAAATCCCATGGACGGAGGAGCCTGGTGGGCTGCAGTCCATGGGGTCGCCAAGAGTTGGATACGACTGAGCGACTTCACTTTGACTTTTCACTTTCATGCATTGGAGAAGGAAATGGCAACCCACTCCAGTGTTCTTGCCTAGAGAATCCCAGGGACGGGGGAGCCTGGCGGGCTGCCATCTATGAGGTCGCAAGAGTCGGATATGACTGAAGCAACTTAGCAGCAGCAGCAGCAACTATCCCTTCTACCATCATTTCCCTACTTATGGCAAAACCAATACAATATTGTAAAGTAATTAGCCTCCAATTAAAATAAATAAATTTATATTTAAAAAAAAAAAACAGAAAGAGACTCACAGACTTAGCTAAGAGCATTATTTTTTAAATTAGAATTTGTACGTTTAAAACATATAATGCTATTGCACAGACTCCAGTATAGTGTAAACATAACATACACACTGGGAATATTCAAAATATTCATGCACCTTACTTTGTTGTGGTATTTGTTTTATTGCTGTGGCCTAGAACAAAACTTTCATTACCTCTAAGCTACACCTATATATAATAAATGTGCACTTTATTGTTGCTCAGCTTCTAAGTCATATCCAGCTCTTTATAAGCCCATGGACTGCAGCTCACTCTGTTCTCCACCGTCTTCCAGAGTTGGCTCAAATTCATGTTCACTGAGTCAGTGAAGCTATCTATATCATCCTCCGCCATCCCCTTCTCCCGCCTTCAATCTTTCGCAGAATTAGGGTCTTTTCCAATGAGTCGGTGTTTCGCACCAGGTGGCCAAAGTATTGGAGCTTCATCTTCAGCGTCAGTCTTTCCAACAATATGTACATAGGCACATTTTAATTGTTTAAATGTTCTATGGCTTAACTTCTTATTTACCTGTTCTGTTAGATATTGATGGGTGTTAAACTCTACTGTTATCATGGATTTGTCTACTTTTCATAACTCTGTCCATTTCGCCTGGTGTAGTTTGAGGCTATGTTACTATACCTACACATGTCAAAAGTATGATATTTTCTTGACTCTATTTTTATCATAAAATTTTCTCTTTGTTTCTAGCAATGTTTCCTGTCCTAGAGCTTACTTGTTCTGGTAGTATATTCATATTTCAATTAATGTACATATGTTATATTTTTTCCTGTCCCTTCCTTTCAACGTTTCTGTGTCCTTATATTTAAGATGCTTCACTTAGAATTTGCATCTATGGGGCCTTTGCTTTTTATAGCTTTCGATTGGAGAATGTAATCTATCCACATCTGATGTAATTACTGTTATATTTGAATTTGTATTTGTCATTTTTCTACTTCTGCGCTATTTGACCTAGTTATTTTTTTTCCTCAGCTCTTTCTCTCTTTGGGATTAATATTATTATGATTAATCATATTGTTATTATTACTATTATTATCCTATTTCTTCTTCTCTCTTAACTTGTTGTTTAGGTATCATTTTATTCCTCTTTTGGGCTTCTCTAGGGGCTCAGTGGTAAAGAATCCACTTGCCAATGCAGGAGACCAGAATTTGATCCCTGAATTGGGAAGATTGCCTAGAGAAGGAAATGGCAACCCACTCCAGCACTCTTGCCTGGGAAATCCTATGAACAGAGGAGCCTGGCAGGCTGCAGTCCATGAGGCTGCAGAGGGGTTGGACATGCCTTAATGACTAAACAACAGCAACAGTATTCCTCTTTTAGGGGTTCCCCAGATATTACCATATAAATCTTTGATGAAATAGAAATTATTGCTTTGAACACTTCTCATGCAATTCTAGAACCTTAGAACACTTTCACTGGAAACCTGTGAATAAACTGGAAGGCTTACTGGAAGTGGCTCAAGAACTTTGTTAGAAAGAAACCATTCCAACACAGCTGAGAAGAGATGAAAATGAAGAAATCCATTTCCTTCTTCTACCATCTCATGCTGATTGCATCTGTCCTCCAAGTGAAAATGACTTGTATATGACCCCTCCCAGGTCACAGTTTTGCCTCCAAGCACCACTGCTAGGGCACCGTACAACATTTAGCCCACTGTTGTAC